>NW_005370276.1:1989571-1990032 GCF_000412655.1 Myotis brandtii
GATGAGGCCCCTCGGCCATCCCAGTTTGAGGAGGAGCTGGCGCTGATGGAGGAGATGGAGGCCGAGCGCAGGCTGCAGGAGCTGGAGGAGGAGCTGCAGTCGGCCCAGGAGGGGGCTGCTGACCGTGAGACCTGGAGTGGGAGCCCCCCCGCCCCCCTACCCTTCTTGCCTCTGAACTGAGAGTCAGCCACAGAGCTGACCTGTAACCTCTGACCTCTGGCCCACTTTGAGCCCCACATCGGGCTGGCCTTTGACCCCATGCCAGGATGCCCCCTCTGTTGCCTGCTGCTTTTACTCTGACCTTGACCCCTCGGCTTGGCAATCTCTTCCGAGTTTCCTGCCTGATCTAAGCCACCACCTCCACTGGACCTTCCTTTTGCATTTTGGGAAGCTTTCTGGGCCGGGCTGGGAGGGAGGGCGGGTACTTATGTCTGAGGGAGGATCCCGACTCCACTTAGCTC
>NW_005370276.1:1990100-1991157 GCF_000412655.1 Myotis brandtii
TGGCTTCGGCCCACCCCCCCCCCCCTGGACCCCCAGACAGAACCCCTCATCTTCCAGCAGTTGGAGATCGACCATTATGTGGGTGAGTTTGGGGACAGGCCCGGAGGGTGGCAGGTGGGGCCCTGGGCTCCTGGGGGGAGCAGGGCCCGGGTCAGCCCCTCTGGCTCTGTGTGTGGGAGGAGCTGACCCAGGAGACCAGGGCTGTGTGCGGGAGGGACAGGGCTGGGGCTGCCCAGGCTGGGCAATGAGGAATCTGGCAAGGGGGTCGGGGTGCATGTGCCAGGGGCTGGGGTGGGGAGGGGGCTATGACTGCAAAGGGGCAGCTCAAGGGAGCTGTTTAAAATGACAGCTAGCCAGTTTGCCTCAGTGGATAGAGCATCGGACTGAGGACTGAAGGGTCCCGGGTTCGATTCCAGTCAAGGGCATGTACCTCAGTTGCAGGGGTTGCAGGTCGATCCCCAGTTTTGGTGGTGATTGCACGAACCTACACCCGTGTTCAAGTTCATAACAACACACCAAGTCCATTTTCCTTTTTCAAAGATTTTTTTTTTTTTTTTCATAAACAGGCGGGGGCTCCCTCTAGCTGTGGGTGGGAAATGGACCGCAGGGGCAGGTGGAAACAGAAGGGCTGAGACGACCCATGAGAAGCTGATGTGGGCGGAAGGGCTTCAAGCTGCAGGAATGGGGGCTGTGCTCCCAGTGCGGGAGGGGCCAGGGGGGCCCTTTGAGGAATGTGAGGGGCACCTGCCTTACCTGTCACCTCCCCAGGCCCAGCACGGCCCCTGCCTGGGGCGCCTGCGCCATCCCCCAGCTCCGTGCCTGTGCTCCGCGCCTTCGGGGTCACTGATGAGGGCATCTCCGTCTGCTGCCACATCCACGGCTTCGCCCCCTATTTCTACACCCCAGCGCCCCCGGGTGAGTGGCCCCGGCCCAGAAGACCCCTCTTACTCCTGACCACCCGGTGGCCCCTGCGCTCCTGACCAGCCCTCCCACCCCCAGGTTTTGGGCCCGAGCACCTGGGTGACCTGCAGCGGGAGCTGAACGGGGCCATCAGCCG
>NW_005370276.1:1991400-1994660 GCF_000412655.1 Myotis brandtii
GGCCCCTCGCCGTTTCTGCGCATCACCCTGGCACTGCCCCGCCTCGTGGCCCCCGCTCGCCGCCTCCTGGAGCAGGGAGTCCGTGTGGCAGGCCTGGGCACCCCCAGCTTTGCGCCCTATGAGGCCAACGTTGACTTTGAGATCCGGTACCAGCCCCCACCTTGCTTCTCCGCCCTCCACCCCACTCCCCCCAGTTGGTCTTGGCCCACTGACCTCATCCCCCTCCAGGTTCATGGTGGACGCGGACATCGTGGGCTGCAATTGGCTGGAGCTGCCCGCTGGGAAATACGTCCTGAGGCCGGAGGGGAAGGTGCGGACCCGCCAGGGGTGGGGGACAGGGAGCCGGGGACCCAGCAGCCACTGACACGCCTGTCCCCGCAGGCCACACTGTGTCAGCTGGAGGCAGACGTCCTGTGGTCAGACGTGGTCAGCCACCCGCCAGAAGGGCAGTGGCAGCGAATCGCACCCCTGCGTGTGCTCAGCTTTGACATCGAGTGCGCCGGCCGCAAAGGTCTGTCCCCAGGGCGTGGGCTCCCCTTCCCTCCCTTTAGATCAGTGACTTTCCAGTCTCGCCCTGGGTCCCTGTGCTTCTGGGGGAAGAGGGAGTAAACATGCAGGTGTTTGGGTTATTGTAAGATTCGAGGGTGGCGGTGGTGTGAGGGGGCTGCAGACGGGGTGGGGGTGGGGAGAGCATTTCCCACAGAGAGAGCAGCAAGTGCAAAGGTCCTGGGGCAGGATCATCCCCATCTGTGTGGGGGAGAGAAGGCGGGAGGTGAAGGCAGAGGGGAGCCAGGATGGATCTGGCGGGGTCTGTGGGCAGTCGGGACAGAGCGGGGTGGACAGGCCAGGGGAGATTTAGAGGTGTAGCTCCCTAGAGTGTCCTGAGGGCAAGGAGGGGTCAGATCCCAACATCCCCTCCCTGCCTCTCTCCCTCCCTGTGCAGGCATCTTTCCCGAGCCCGAGCGGGACCCCGTGATCCAGATCTGCTCGCTGGGCCTGCGCTGGGGCGAGCCGGAGCCCTTCCTACGCCTGGCGCTCACCCTGCGGCCCTGCGCCCCCATCCTGGGTGCCCAGGTGCAGAGCTACGAGCGGGAGGAGGAGCTGCTCCAGGTGACTCTCATTCCGCGTCCCCCCGTTTTCCTAAGCCCCCCCCCCAAACCTTCATAGCCCAGGCTTGAGGCCGTTTTCTGAGCTCCCCTGATCCTGAGACTCACGTCCAAGGGTTCAGACCCCTTAACACTGAGGGGTGAGCGGTTCTTTCCAGAAGCACCTGCTGGGTCTTTCTACCACGAGCGGGAGGGCTTCCAGAACATTCCAGGAGCGGGGGGGACCAGGGCAGGGGGGGGACCAGGAGGACAAGCAGAGTGACCCTGTGTGTGCCTCCGCCCCCCGCCAGGCCTGGTCGACCTTCATCCGCACCATAGACCCCGACGTGATCACCGGCTACAACATCCAGAACTTCGACCTTCCCTACCTCATCTCCCGGGCCCAGCACCTCAAGGTAGGGCAGGCCACGGCGGGGGAGGCTCGCCTCAGACAGCGCCCTACACCTCCCCCCACCCTCCCTGTGGCCCTGTCCCCACGGAGGTCCACCTGGCTCTGCACCTGCTGCCCCAGCAGCTCCAGTCCCTGCTGTCTTGTCCCTGCTCTGCTCAGAGTCCAGGTCACCGGGCGCGTGCGGAGGCTAGGAGGGTGTTTACGGTTGAGTAAGAGAAGGCTTGTGCCTTCAGAGGTCAGGCTGCTTGTGCAGGGGTGCAGGGCCTGATCTTCTAGGCTTTAACATACGTCAGCAGCAAATAAAGAAACGGGGCCCTGGCTGGTTAGCTCAGTGGTTAGAGTGTTGGCCCGTTGGCCAAAGGGTCACAGGTTCCATTCCCAGTCAAGGGCACATACCTCAGGTGCAGGTTCCCCAGCCCCCGTAGGGGCACCTGCAGGAGGCAACCAATCTATGTGTCTCTCTCACGTTGGTGTTTCTCTCTCTCCCCCTCCTCCCTCCCTTCTATCTCTCTCTCGCCCTCCTCCTTCCCCTCCACTCTCTCTAGAAATCAGTGGAAAAAATATCCTCGGGTGAGGATTAACAAATAATAATAAATTAAATAAGAAGATGGGGTCCTGGCCATGTGGCTCAGTTGGTCGCATGTTGTCTTGTGCATGGAGAGGTTGCCGGTTCGATTCCCAGTCAGGGCACGTGCCCGGGCTGTGGGCGTGATTCCTGGTGGGGGGCGTGCAGGAGGCAGCTGATCCGTGTTCTGCTCTCACATCGATGTTTCTCTTCCTACCCCTTCCTCTCTCTCTAAAATCGGCTAAAATAATCTTTTAAAAAAACCAATAAGGAAATGGGGGTGTTCCTTGAAGTGTGTGGTGAAACCCGGATGCTTACTGAGTCCCGGCACAGGGTATGAGGTGTGTTAGTTCACCGGGGCTGCCTGGAGGCTGCAAGTCCAAGATCCAGGTGCCGCAGGCTCAGTGCCCTCTGAGGCCTCCTGGCGTCTGGTGGCTCAGGGCTCCTGGGTTTAGATGGCGCTCTCCTGCCTCCGCTGCGCCCACCTCTGCGCCTGTCTGCTCAAATCGCCCCTTGTTCTCAGGATCGAGGCGTATTGGGTCAGGCCCCCCTCCCTCTGCCCCGTTGCTCCAGCCCAGCTCAGGCCTCTGCTCTCTGCCTGGCCACTCCCAGGCCACCGTCTCCAGGGCAGACCCCTCTCCTGACCCCAGACCTGGTTCTCTGCACCAACCCCATGCTCCCACCTGGCCCTTCCCCAGGCCCCACCCCGTGCACCCACCACCTTCCCACTGAGCTTGGCGTCATCCCACCTGCTCCTCCGGCTCCCCATCTGGGGGCAGCCCTCCAGCCATTCGAGCCGTCCTTGCCCCCTTTACCCTCACAGCCCTCAGGCCCCTGGCTCTCCCAGTCCGGTCTCCCGTCCTCCCCTCTAGTCCACACCCGCCCAGCCCCGGCCCCCCGGCCCCTCCAGCCAGAAGAGCTGTATTTTGGGGAGTGTCAGGGGTGGTCCGGTCTCCATTCCTCTGGCACAGGCCTGGGATCCCAGGTCAGGCGCCCGACCCCGTCTGCAGCTCCCACCTGCTGTGCCCTCAGGTGCAGGGGTTCCCCTTCCTGGGCCGCGTGGCTGGCCTCCGCTCCACCATCCGGGACTCGTCCTTCCAGTCGAAGCAGACTGGCCGGCGGGACAGCAAGGTGGTCAGCATGGTGGGCCGCGTGCAGATGGACATGCTGCAGGTGCGGCCCGGCCGGGTGGGCGGGC
>NW_005370276.1:1994815-2001943 GCF_000412655.1 Myotis brandtii
CCGGGGCCTGTGCCCACCCTGCGCCTCCGCCCCAGGTGCTGCTGCGGGAGTACAAGCTCCGCTCCTACACGCTCAACGCCGTGAGCTTCCACTTCCTGGGGGAGCAGAAGGAGGACGTGCAGCACAGCATCATCACCGACCTGCAGGTGAGCCTCAGCCGTGACCTCTGACCCCACCTCCTGCCCCGGTCTCTCACCTCTGACCCCACTTCCTGCCCCTGGTCTCTCACCTCTGCCCCAGTCTCTAACCTCTGACCCCACTTCCTGCCCCAGTCTCTAACCTCTGACCCCACTTCCTGCCCCGGATCTACTCCTCTGACCTCAGCCTTCCACCCGACTTCCTGACCTTGGGCTTCAACCTGTGCTCCTGACCTTCACCTTGACCTCCTGCCCCTAACCTCTGCCCCGGCCCTGCAGATGTCACTATTTCTGCCCACTCACATGACCTCGATTCTGTTCTCGTGCACACCAGCCTTTCAGACTCCCTCCCACCTGTCAACTCCCTGACCTCTGCCTGCTCCCCGCCCAGACCCTGGCCCTCTCCCTGCCCCCCTGACGCCATCGGTGCCTGTCCCCAGAACGGGAACGACCAGACGCGCCGCCGCCTGGCAGTGTACTGCCTCAAGGATGCCTTCCTGCCGCTGCGGCTGCTGGAGCGGCTCATGGTGCTGGTGAACGCCATGGAGATGGCGCGCGTCACCGGCGTGCCCCTCGGCTACCTGCTCACCCGCGGCCAGCAGGTCAAGGTGGTGTCGCAGCTGCTGCGGCAGGTCAGTGGCAGAGCCCAGGGCGGGTCTCGGTCCCTAGCGGCAGCCCCTCCCTCTGCCTGTTCCCATGGGGCTGCCCTGTCCGCGCCCACCCTTCGTTTCCTGCCTTCTCCCCGCCCAGGCCATGCGCGAGGGGCTGCTGATGCCCGTGGTGAAGACAGAGGGCGGCGAGGACTACACGGGAGCCACGGTCATCGAGCCCCTTAAAGGGTGAGATCCCTGGCCGGGCGGGGCTGGTATGGGGGTAGCGAGGGGTCTCGCCCTGACTGCTGGCACTCCCAGGTACTACGACGTCCCCATCACCACCCTGGACTTCTCCTCGCTGTACCCGTCCATCATGATGGCCCACAACCTGTGCTACACCACGCTCCTGCGGCCCGGCGCCGCCCAGAAACTGGGGTACGGCACCCTCGGCATGAGGGCCCCAAGACCGCCAGGGTCGGGCTCAGGCAGGGTGGGGTGGGGAACAGAAATAGTGGGGAGGGGGAAGGCAAGAGTGGGGGGCCGAGGAGGAGGCCGGGTGTCACCCCCTGCCATCCCCCGACCCAGCCTGACTGAGGACCAGTTCATCAAGACGCCCACCGGGGACGAGTTTGTGAAGACGTCGGTGCGGAAGGGGCTGCTGCCCCAGATCCTGGAGAACCTGCTCAGCGCCCGCAAGAGGTGGGCTCCGGCGCCCCCGCCCACCCCTGCTCAGAGCTCAGACCTGCTGAGGCTCCTCGTGTGTCCCCCTGTCCCTCGTGGGTCCCCGCGCTGTGGGGCACCTTCACTTTGTCTGTGTGGGAATTAGAATGAGTCTCCCCCTCCGGAAGCTCCCCTTCGCCCCTGTGCCTGCTGCCCCTTGCAATACAGGGCACACCCAACCACACACGCACCCCTTCCCAGAGAGGCACCCTGACCGCGTGCCCAGACCTGGGCCTCGTCTCCCCGAGACCTGGGCGCCACCTGAGTGCCCGTGCTTCCCCTCCTCCCAGGGCCAAGGCCGAGCTGGCCAAGGAGACAGACCCCCTGCGGCGGCAGGTCCTGGACGGGCGGCAGCTGGCGCTGAAAGTGAGCGCCAACTCTGTGTACGGCTTCACCGGCGCCCAGGTGGGCAAGCTGCCGTGCCTGGAGATCTCCCAGGTGAGTGCTCAGGCCCCACGGCAGGCAGCTGGGGTCGGACAGCAGCTTCTGGGAGAACCAGGGCCCGTGGGAGGGGCCGCCTCCGGAGGTCGGGCCCAGGTTGCCCGTCGCCGGCCTTTGGGAGAGGGTGCTTGAGTGATGGGTCCGTTCCGTTGTTCACCAAATGCTTGCCAACGGTTGGGCCTTGTGCCCTGTGGGTCCAGCAGGTGGCAGGGCCAGTGAGAGTCCCTGCACAGGGAACCCTCGTGCAGTGCCCAGCCCATCGGGGACACAGCCCGTCGGCGGGAATGTGTACGGGAAGGCAGTCGTTGCCAGGGCCCTGCAGACACACGGGCAGGGGAGGAACCGGTGGGACGGGGCAGGGCAGGCAGAGGCTGAGGGCTGCGGGGGAGAGCAGCGGCTTTCCTCATTCTTCATCTGCCACCGTCACCCCCATGTCCCCAGCAGCTGCACCCTAGCCCACATCCTCCCCGGTCCCCATGGGGGTGGGGGAGTGGCGGGCAGGCCCCCCTCCCTCCTGCTCATGGGAGAACAAGGCCAGTCTCTGCTGGGGGTGGGGGCCTGGGGCAGGGCTGGGGGTCACCCAACAGCACAGTCAGGCTCGCCCTTGAGTTGCTGTGTATCCTTGGTCACCGTCAGATTAGACAGGAGGGTCCCCCCTCCAGCTGTGAGGTCCCCCCCAGGGATGTTGAGTGGATGCTCGGTTAGTGCTCTGCGCTGAGAAGGAACTGGGCCCGTGGCCTCCCGCCCCACCCCCAGTGGCATCCTAGGCCTGTTTACCGGAGGCAGCTGTGCTCCCGGGACAGGAAAACAGATCCCCAGTGAGACCACAGAGGCTCTGAGGTTCTGCCCAGCTGGGAGCGGCGCCTCAGCTCACGGCCCAAGAGGTCCTTTGAAAAGTCTTCCCGTCCAGACTTGGTTACCTCCAGCCATGGGGAGCTCCCTCCCTGCCTGGCCATTGTCAGGCCTCATGCACCTCTAGGCGAAAGGCTTGGAGGAATCCCCACCCACCTGCAGTTCAGTGGTGCCCCCGAGACCCCTCAGATCCAGTGATTGACTAGAAGGATTCAGAGAACTCAGAAAAGCCATTTACTCACAGTTTTGATTTGATACAGTGAAAGGAGAGAGACTAACATTAGCCAAAGGAGGAGGCCCGTGGGGCAGGGTCCAGGAGACCAGGCACAGTGGGTCGTGCGGACTGCTTATTCCTCCCGTCGTGCGTGGCAGCATCCCCGGGGTGAGGCCCACAGGGAGGCTCGGCCTGCCAGTGTTTTTATTGGAGGCTGGTCCCGGAGGCATGGCTGACCCCTGTGTGGCTGACGGGGTCTTCAGCCCATGTCAAGGTCAAGCTGATACCATGTGGCCCCAGGTGAACAAAGACTCATCAGGCAGGACATTCCAAGGGCTAGAAGCTCACTCCCAGGGGCTAACCAAACGCCATTGACCACCCAGTCCCGGGGCCTCCCTCAGCTGCCTGGGTGTTTGGCCCTTAGGCTTTAGCCCCTGAGCAAGGCCCGGTGGGAAAATGCGGCTCTGCTCCCCCGGGGATCCGGGGCTCCCTCAGTGGGGACTGCCGCTTCCTGGCCTTGTCGCTGCGTCTTTTCCCTCTCAGTTCCTTCCCTCTGTTTCTTAGCTTCTTTCCTTATTTCTGTCTCAAGTTTTTGGGAGCAGGGAGATGGAATAATTTTAAAAATACGGAATCATTCCAGAAAAAGATAGGAAAGCAAACGGAACATGGAACGGGTGGAACAAATAAAAGGCTGATTAAGTGGTGGATTGAAGTCCAGATCTAATGAGTAATTACACTAAATGTAAGTGGCCTAAATGCTCTAGTTGAAAGACAAAGCTTTTCTGACTGGATCCAAACAAACAAAAACAGAAGAGTCACACCCGTCTTTCCATACCTGTGCCCCTCCTTTCTCCCCCAGCCTCACTTTCCTTATTTGTAAAGTAAGACTGTTGGAAAGGTATGTTTCTTCACGGAGCTCGTGCAAACCCCTCCCTGGGGGCACTGGGCTGTGTAGTGTCATTCCCATTTGCCCAAAGATGGGGGTTGGGGGAGGGAGGCATTGCTGACTTGGGGGGAAGGGGCCATGAATATCAGTGGTCACGGCACCCCCGTGGAGAGAGACCCCGAGCTGACGGCTGCTTCTGGCTCCAGCACCTCCACTCGATGCCGTCCTTCCTCCTCCGCCAGGAGCCCGCTCTTCCCAACAGACCGCCACAGAGCAGCTCAGGAGCCCCACTTGACAGATTTGGAAACGGACGCACAAAGGGATAGAATGGCTTGCCCAGGCCCACACCTACGAGGAGCCGTGGAGGTGGGCCCCCAAGTACGTGTCCGCTACACACGGCTCCTGGGCCCTCACCACGTGATTCTCTCCCCAACAGAGCGTCACGGGGTTTGGCCGCCAGATGATTGAGAAAACGAAGCAGCTGGTGGAGTCCAAGTACACAGTGGAGAACGGCTACAGCGCCAGCGCCAAGGTCAGGGCCACCCCGCCCGCTGCCGGAATGGGCCTGAGATGGGCCTGGTGCGGGGAGCACGGGGACCCTCGGTCACACGCCCCTCCCCACCAGGTGGTGTACGGCGACACCGACTCCGTCATGTGCCGGTTTGGCGTCTCCTCCGTGGCGGAAGCGATGGCTCTGGGCCGGGAGGCTGCAGACTGGGTGTCCGGCCACTTCCCCTCCCCCATCCGGCTGGAGTTTGAGAAGGTAAGGCCCCTTGCCCTGGGCTTGGGGTGGGCAGGTGAGGGTCTTGGCAGTTTCGGGGGGCCTCTTTCTCAGGGTGCCTGCAAAGCTCACAGGTGCCTACATTTGGGGTTCCCCTGGTCAGCATCTGGGAAACCCCAGTCTTTGCAGGGTCTCCCTTTTGGGGTGCCCGATTGGGGTACTCAGGGGGTCCCGTTCTTTGGGTTCATGGGCCCTCGTGTCAAGGTATTTTGCTGCCGGATCCTCCTGAGTTTGGGGCCTTGGCTATCGAAACCGCCAGAGCCTGGGCTCCGCACGCTGCGTGCTGTTTTGTGACAACCGGTCGGTCTCGGGGCGCCTCTGGTGTGGTTTCCCAGCACCTGTCGGGGGGTCTGTCCTGGGTGGCGGGGACTCTGACGGGCCAGGCCTGGGTCAGGGAGCCATTGTCTTGGGTTCCCGGCTCCTGGTGTGTGGCAGGCAGGGGTGGGGGGCTCTCACCGGGCTTTGTCCTCAGGGTTCAAACCAGGTCAGGCCAGGGGCACCCCTGCTCTTGGAATCAGAGCCTCCCAGTTTGGGAGGTCTGTGCCTCGGGGCTCACTCCGGGCCTTGGCCTCCTCTCTGGGGGTGCCCCCTTCTGCCTCAGCTTCTGCCCCAGACCCAGATTTGGGGCTTTCAAGGCTTTAGCCCAGAGTCTGGATCTCATGTTTGGGGCCTGTTTCTAGGTTTGTCCCAGCCTCTGATTTAGACTTGGGGACCCTGGTCTGGGGTTCCCTGGAAAGCTGAGGGTGTTCCCAGGCTCAGGTGTTGGGGTCTCAGGGTCCAGTCCCCCAGGCATCCCAACCCCACATCGCAGGAACCATACCTGCCTGTCACTTTCTGGGGGGTCTCAGGATTGGACACCCTGCAGTCTCAGGGGCCTCAGCCACGGGTTCCCCTCCCAGGTCTACTTCCCTTACCTGCTCATCAGCAAGAAGCGCTATGCTGGCCTGCTCTTCTCCTCCCGGCCGGACGCCCATGACCGCATGGACTGCAAGGGCCTGGAGGCTGTGCGCAGGGACAACTGCCCCCTGGTGGCCAACCTCGTCACCGCATCACTTCGCCGCCTGCTCATCGACCGGTGTGTGAGATGAGACCCCTGGATTCAGACCCCAGTCCCCCTCCCTCAGACCCGGGAGCCCGCCCCTCCTCCCTTGGGGACACGGGGGTCAGGCCCGCTTTTCTTCAGTGAGAAGCTTTTCGTTAGTGAGAAGCGGTGGGAAGCGTGTAGGGTTGGGCAGCTGTGGGGTTGTAGCCTGTGGCTGAGCAGACGCCCCGTCCTGGACCTCAGCCCGGAGCCCGTCCTCGTCCCCAGCCTTGGGGGCGTGGAGGTGCCAGCCTGGCCCTCAGCAGCCACTGGTGACGCCCCATCTGGCCCACAGAGACCCCGAGGGTGCCGTGTCCCACGCACAGGACGTCATCTCGGACCTGCTGTGCAACCGCATCGACATCTCGCAGCTGGTCATCACCAAGGAGCTGACCCGCGCGGCCGCCGACTACGCCGGCAAGCAGGCCCACGTGGAGCTGGCCGAGAGGTCCGCTGGGGGCCTGGCCGTCCAGAAATAGCCCCTCCAGCCCGCCGAGCCCACCACTTCCTGGCCCCGCCCATCCGCCGTCCACCTGCCCTCACCCACCCTCTCCCCGCAGGATGAGGAAGCGGGACCCCGGGAGCGCGCCCAGCCTGGGAGACCGGGTGCCCTACGTGATCATCGGGGCCGCCAAGGGCGTGGCTGCCTACATGAAGTCCGAGGTCAGGCCCACCTGGCTGCCCGCCGCCCAGCCCGCCCGCTCTCACTTCTGCTTTCCGCGGTGGGAAGGTGTTTCCCTCTGTGGGCCCCGTGGGGCCCTGCCAGCCGCCCCAGCACACCCGGGCGTCGGCTCCAGGATGCTCTGCTCCCAGGCCGCTGTGCCCTCTGGAGGGTGCCCCCACCCCCAGTGTCTGACCTCTCCCTAGCTCCCCCTGGCGTGGGGTTCAGCCTCGCTGCACAGGGCGTCCCTCCACCTCTGTCTCTGTGTCTGTGTCCCCTTCTGTCTCCTTGGCCCTCGTTCTCCAACCTCTGGGTTCCTGAGATCTGTACCCTCCTCCATCCTGCCCAGACGTCTGTAACCTCTGACCTAGTTCTTGTCCCCCTTCATCCTTCATCGCTGTGACCTCTGACCCTTCCTTGATTACCTGAGGGCCCCACCTGTGGACCTCAGCATGGATCACAGAGCCTGTGGCCAGGGACCCCCAATGACCTGTGACCCCATCCCAGACCCCCCCACCCCCTTCCTTGATGCCGCTCCCCACAGGGCAGCGCTGTGCCCAGGAACTGCCGCACACCGTGGTCCCAGTCATGACTGGGGGAGCCCTCGGTGTTCTCATTGCCTGTCGCCCGGTGTCCTCTGTCCCAGCCCCCCAGTCCCTCCACTGCTCTGGCCCTGGAGTGACCCTGCGCTCTGCCCGCAGGACCCCCTGTTCGTGCTGGAGCACAGCCTGCCCATCGACACGCAGTACTACCTGGAGCAGC
>NW_005370276.1:2002112-2003049 GCF_000412655.1 Myotis brandtii
ACCTGTTCTCACCCCTCACCCCTCACCTGCAGGGGGGGACCACACACGATGCAAGACCGTGCTCACCGGCAAGGTGGGCGGCCTCCTGGCCTTCGCCAAGCGTCAAAGCTGCTGTATTGGCTGCCGCACTGTCCTCAGCCACCAAGGTGAGCGGTCCCCGCCCCGCCCCTGCCCCTCCATCCCCCCCGGGGCGCCCGAGGTCCCCGGCCCCTGCCCCACAAGCTGGCACTGCTGCCCAGATGGGGTCTCCCCTGGGTGGGGGTCTCCTCTCTGCAGTCACCCCAAGAGGGGGGTCCCGGCCCCCCACCCCAGGAGTTCCCCAGGGAGTTTTCCCCACACACTCTCTCCCTTGTTCTCCGTCTGTGGGGACTTTCAGAAGTCGGGATGGGCAGCAGGCGGGGAAGGGGCAGGGGTGGGGTGGCCTGGGCCCTGGCTCGGCCCCAGCTCCCCCATTGCGCCCCCCCTCCCGCAGGAGCCGTGTGCAAGTTCTGCAAGCCCCGGGAGTCGGAGCTGTATCAGAAGGAGGTGAGGGTCCGGGAGGGTTGGGGCGAGGGGCCAGCCTGGGCTGCTGCTGAGTCCCCCCACCCCCACCCCGTCCGCAGGTGTCACACCTGAACGCCCTGGAGGAGCGCTTCTCGCGCCTGTGGACGCAGTGCCAGCGCTGTCAGGGCAGCCTGCACGAGGACGTCATCTGCACCAGGTGCGCAGCCCGTGGCCCCAGGACCCTCCGTGCTCCCCAGGCATGGGGAGCTGGGCCCCAACTCCCGGGTCTCAAGCAGCCCCACCCCCACTTCCCTTCTGGCTGCAGAGCCCCCTGACCTCAGTGTCATGGCTGCAAAACGGGCCGTGCGCACCCAGCCCTCCCAGGGGTCGGGGTGGGGAGCCACGGAGTGGGGCAGGGTCGGGCGCCCAGTATCTGCCCCAGGGGAGACGGCTG
>NW_005370276.1:2003404-2008974 GCF_000412655.1 Myotis brandtii
CGCCCGCCTGCCGCCCGCAGCCGGGACTGCCCCATCTTCTACATGCGCAAGAAGGTGCGCAAGGACCTGGAGGACCAGGAGCAGCTTCTGAGGCGCTTCGGGCCCCCTGGCCCCGAGGCCTGGTGACCCCTGACCTCCGCAGGCTTCCCAGGAGGGCCCTGCTGGGGGCGGGGGGAGGGGAGACCGGTGGAGAACTAATAAAGTTTGGACCTTTTGTTACCTGGTGCTTTGTGTTTGGTGTCTGGGGGGGACAAAGTCCACGGTCAGGCCCTGACCCCCAGGTCCCCACTGGACGGCCTCCCCCTGTGCAGGGCACCTGGGCTCCCGCCCCGCTGCCAGCCCTCACAGGCCAGGCCTGCCTCAGTCTCCCCCCAGAGCCTGTGTGGGCATCTCTGGGCACCCACTCCCCTGCCGACAGCTCCGCTCTGCCCAGCGCACCCTCCCTGCGGCAGCTGGCCCTCCAGGTGCTGGCCCGTTTCCTCCAGGCCTGGGGCAGCCCCAGCTCGCGGGCTCCCACTCCCCACGACCCAGGGGACCCCCCTCCGTGTCACACACCCACGATGTTTCCACCTTAGGGTCCTCATCCGCATTGGGCCTGGGTTTTCCTCAGGGACACGCCCCCCTGCTTTGACCCCCACTTCACTGACCAAGGACCCCTTTTAGGGTCCCCCAAATCCAGCTCCTCTCCTCTCTACCTCTCAGGGTTACCCCCGCTCCCAACTGCGGGGATCCCCAAATCCAGCCGGCTCCCGGGCCCGCCCTCCCCACCACGTGACCCAGAGGTTGTGCAATCCGGCCCCCTCCCCTGGCCCCCTCCCTGAGGGGATTTTCCAGGAGGGCTGAGCTCAGGCACCCCTGCCCCCAGGGGGCCGGGCCAAGGTATAAATAGGGGTGGCGGCTGCCACCGGCAGTGAACACGGCCCGGCACCGCCATGCTCGCCCTGGAGGCTGCACAGTGAGTGGGGCCCCTGAACCTGCACACGGGACCCCGGTCCCCCCACCCCCTGCCCCTCTGCCAGGCTTCCCCCAGCGGTGGTCTCGGCTGTCAGCCCCACTGGGGGGGTGTCCACGCTCACTCCCGCCCCTCTGGGTCTCTCTTCCCTCCCACCTCTGATTCTCTCCTCCATCCTCCTCCTGTCTCCCCCTGAACCCCACGGACCTCTCCTGGGAGGCTGGCCTCCACCCACCCCACCCACCCACTCCCCTCCGACATCTCCAGGGCCCTCCACCCTGTCCCCCGGGTCCCCCACTTTCTGTGTCTGCTCTCGCTGTGTTCTGCCTCTGCCTTATGTTTCGGGGTCTCCTTTGCCTCTCGCTCCCTCTGTCTCAGCCTCTTTCCAATTCTCTGTCCACCTGTCTTACTTCTCCTGTCCCCCATCTCTCCCCCACCCCATCCCTCTGTCTCCGGGGCTCAGTAAATAC
Source organism: Myotis brandtii (assembly GCF_000412655.1). Classification (NCBI taxonomy): domain Eukaryota; kingdom Metazoa; phylum Chordata; class Mammalia; order Chiroptera; family Vespertilionidae; genus Myotis; species Myotis brandtii. The sequence goes on from NW_005370276.1 coordinate 2,004,827, forward strand.
CTCTGCATCTGAGCGCGGACGGCCCCATACCTCTCCCCCTTCCCCGCTCTCACTCGCCCTCGCTGGGTCTCTGCGTCTCCCCGTCGCTCCCCTGGTCCAAGGTGGACCCATTAGACAGACTGGCTAAGGGAGGCCCCTCCCAGCCCCCACCCGCCCGCGGGCACCCACACCTCCCTGGGGACTTTCTCTCCCTCACTTTCCCTACCCCCCCCCCAGCCCCTGCCTATGCAAATCCCAGGGGACGGGGGACATTTGCCTGGCTCCCACCCCCACTTCCTGCCCCGGTGAGGGAGTGGGGGGCTGGTCTCCCACACGAACACACAGCAGACGGCTGCGGTGGTCACAGCTGCAGCCGCCTCTCCCCCACGGCCTCCCAACCACTGCGAGATTCAGGTGGCTGCAGGCACCCTGACATGCCCCTGTGTCTCTCCCCCTCCAGGCTCGACGGGCCCCACTTCAGCTGTCTGGTGAGTTGAGGCCCTGGGGGCCAGGGCAGGGCGGAGGGGGGGACCCATATGGCCTACTGTGACCTCCCTGCCTCAGTTTCCTTCTCTGCTCCTTCCTGTCACTGTCTTTTTTACTCTCTCTCAGTGTCTCCCGCCACCACCCTCCAGCCACTCATCACAGATGTCTCTCCAATGTCTCTCTCCTCTCGGGCTCCAGGCGTGGGTTTGTGTGTGTGTTGGGGGTGGGCGGGGGGCGGGGGGTGTTCTTTGTATCTTTGCCTTTCTATCTATCTCATTCTCTGTCCAGCCCACAGTCAGCACCTCTATTCCTTCCTCTTCCCTTCTCTGCTTTATATTTTCAAAAATGTAGGCTGTAATAGATGAGACACACGATACTCGACCTAAAACCCGCAGTCCAGTCCGAGAAATAAAGCCTTACTCATGGCCCCAAAAGACACCCCCTCCGGGGCCACTCCCTCCCCCACATGACGAGTTTTGCTTTTTTAAGGCATAACTTATGTCGGGCAAATGACACATCTTGTGTGCAGCGCAGTGAGGGCTGACCCGGGCACACACCTGCGCGACCACTAACCAGCCGAGACGCGCGCTCCGTCACCCGGGAATACCCCGCGGGCCTTCTCCTGCAATACCCCCTCCGACGTTTCCACCACAAATTCGTTTTGCCTGGTTTTGAACTTTCCATAGAGTGAATCATAGAGTGTGCCCTTTGGGGTCTGGCCTCCTTCGCTCAACATCAAGTGCGTGTCAGGCGTCGGCTTTTTCCTTGCTGTATAGTACTCCACCCCCCACCACCTCGTGTCCATTCCCCCGTCCATGTCCACTGGGGCTGTCTCCCCTTTGGCACTTTTCATGAGGCTGCTCTGGGTATTCCTGGGCAAGGCTGTTTAGTGGACAGACGTTTTCCTGGGTAAATCCAGGCGTGAGGTTGCTGGCATGGGGATGGTCTATCTCAGTGATGGCGAACCTTTTGAGTTCGGCGTGTCAGCATTTTGAAAAACCCTAACTTAACTCTGGTGCCGTGTCACATAGAGAAATTTTTTGATCTTTGCAACCATAGTAAAACAAAGACTTATATTTTTGATATTTATTGTATATATTTAAATGCCATTTAACAAAGAAAAATCAACCCAAAAAAATGAGTTCGCGTGTCATAGGTTCGCCATCACTGGTCTACCTCCTGCTTTGGTCTTGAATTGCTAAAGCGAGACGATTCTTGAGATGAATGGAAGCAATGACGCGGAGGTGGGTAAAGGCAGAAGAACTCCCACCCTTCACCCCGCCACGCAGGCAGACGAGGCCGGGGAATTCTCGTGACGATGACGGAGCACCGCGAGGCGAGGGGCTCCTGGCGGCCCACGGCTCAGCAGGAGCGGCTGCGCTCTCGTTCTCGGCGTGTCTCTCTCCGGGTCTTCGTGCCTCTGCCGTGTTGTGTCTGTCTCCTCTCTCGGTATCTCTGTGCGTCTCTCTCTCTTTGCCCGTCTCTGGCGCCAGGTCTCTGTCTGTCTGCCTCTTTCTCTCTCTGTGCTTCTCTCTCTTTGAGTCCCCGTGTCTGTGGGATTGACCGTTAGCAGCTTTCTCTGTCTGGGCCTCTCCCCTCCTCTCCCCCCCTCCTCCTGCCCCTGTGGACGTCTCCCTGCTGGTCCAGGGTGGGGGTGGGGGCTCCTCACAGCCCGCTGACCCCTCCCCCCCCTCCCCCCAGCAGTACCCAGATGGCATCTTCTACGACTTGGACAGCTGCAAGCACCCCGGCTACCCCGACTCAGAGGGGGCTCCTGGTGAGTGACCCCAGCCCAGACCCCTCCCACACGCCCCTTGGGCCCATTTCACAGATGGGGAGCTGAGGCCCAGGGGGGTGGTCCCATAGCTCAGCAGGGCGAGGTCAGCCCAGGCCCTCAGCCTCCTCCCTTTCCTCCCTGGCCACTCGCCCATGCAAATCCCGGGGTCAGCCATTTGCATGGCCCACAATGGCCCCTCTGTGCTGGCGCTTCCAGTGGGAGGGGGCCAAGGCCACACCCCCGGCTTCTGACTCAGTGCCCTTCCCCCAGACTCCCTGTGGGGCTGGACGGAGGTCCCAGCTGTGCCCGCCACCTCCTATGAAGCCTTCGACCCAGCCGCGGCCACCTTCAGCCACCCCCAGGACGCCCAGCTCTGTTATGGGCCCTCCTCGACCTACAGCCCTGTGGGCAGCCTCAACCCAGCTGCCAGCCTGGAGGCCCCGGGGCCTGGCTTCCCAGCGTACCCCACGGAGGACTTCGCCTGCCAGGTGAGGGGCAGGGGGATCACTGACACCCCCATCGTGTGATTGAGGTTTGGGGGGAGGGGGGACGGGAGGCTCATTCCTTTGAGGCTGAGCGCTGTCATTACTGCAAAACCAGTGACAGAGGGAGCCAGGGGGCAGCACAGGTGCTGTTATCCGTGTGGCGAGGGCTTTCATGGAGGTGGCCGGGCGTCCCCTGGCCACGCCATGGCCGTCTGAGCCGACCCAGGCTGTAAACAGAGTGGGGAGGGCCCAGGAGGAGGAGCCGAGGGAGGGAGAGCAGGGGCCCCCCGGCGGGACGGCAGGTGACCCTGACCTTCCGCAGACCCTGGGCCCCCCGGCGTACGCCCCGTACCCCAGCCCCGTGCTGTCGGAAGAGGAGGACCTCTTGCTGGACAACCCCGCCCTGGAGGTCTCGGACAGCGAGTCGGACGAGGCCCTCATGGCTGGCCCTGAGGGCGGGGCATCCGAGGCAGGTAAGTGGGAGCAGGTCGGGTGGGGGACTCCCACAGGAGGCGGGAGGAGGGGGCTGAAGGGCCGTGGCTTCCCAAGTGTGTCCTATGCACCCCAACTCTGAGGGCAGCCCAGGCTGTGTGCCCGGGGCAAGGCCTCTGCCTACCTCTCTGCGCCTCGCCCTCCTGTCTGTAAAAGTGAAATACCTACACAGGGAAGCCTCAAGTATAGCCGAGGCGATGCCAGCTCAGAGACGTTACGTCTCCTGTCTGTACGGAGGGGGGGGGGTGACAGTCACGGTGACTGTTACTGGTGTTTGGGAGGGTTCATGGGAGGATGTTGTGAGCTCAGTGAGGCTTCACCACCATCGCCAACACAGCAGCACAGAAACCCTCCCAGCCTCAGTCCCAGCCAGTCAGCCCCTGCTTCCGCCCACGAGCCCGGCATCCGTTATGCACAGCCTCCTCCGGGAAGGTGGGATTGGTCCTTAGCAACTTTCTCTGTCTGGGCCTCAGTTGCCCATCTGTAAAATGGGTTGTCGCCCTCACCCCGTCCCATGGGGCTGTGGTGAAGGTGAATTGAGCTCATAATTGTAAAGCGCCGGGCACGGAGTTTGTAAAAGTGAAATACCTACACAGGGAAGCCTCATGTATAGCCGAGGCGATGCCAGCTCAGAGACGTTACGTCATCACCCCAGGGGCACACAGCTGGGAAATGGCAGAGCTGGGCTTCTTGGACCCGGTGCCCTGCTATACCACCTGCCCCTGCTCTGGGGGGCCCAGCAGTCAGACCCCTGGCCTCTCCCAGGATCCCAGTCCCTCTGGGCTGCGAGGCTGGGAGACCGGGAGCCAGGCCGACTCAAACCCACCCCAGGTCTCTTTCCACCACCAGCCAGCTCCCTGTGGGGAGCCTTTGAGGAGCACTGTCAACCCGTTTCACAGCTTCCCTCAACAATATGTATTCCTGGGCGC
>NW_005370276.1:2009028-2011527 GCF_000412655.1 Myotis brandtii
GAAGCTGCGCCTGTACCAGTTCCTGCTCGGGCTGCTGACCCGCGGCGACATGCGCGAGTGCGTGTGGTGGGTGGAGCCGGGCGCCGGCGTCTTCCAGTTCTCGTCCAAGCACAAGGAGCTGCTGGCGCGCCGCTGGGGCCAGCAGAAGGGCAACCGCAAGCGCATGACCTACCAGAAGCTGGCCCGCGCCCTGCGCAACTACGCCAAGACCGGCGAGATCCGCAAGGTCAAGCGCAAGCTCACCTACCAGTTTGACATTGCGCTGCTGCCGGCCGCCCGCCGGGCCTGAGCCCGGGGCGCTCTCGGGGGGGCTCTCAGGGGCTCCAGGTCGGTGTCACGTTGCTGTCCCCTCACCCTAGGTCATAGGACCCGTGGATCCCCCACACTGTGAGGGTGGGGGGGCTGCCGTAATCCCTAAGCCCTGCTCAGGGCCCCTCTGGGATTCCCGCGTCACGTCCAGGGTCGCAGGACTATGTGTCTGTGTGGAGTGGGGCGGGCCGGTGCTTCCAGAACCCCAGCCAGGCTGGGGGGCCGCTGTGTGTCTGTGATCCCACAATCCCATGGGGGGGCAGGTGAGCCCACAGATGTTCACACCAGGATGGGGCGCTGCCAGCAGCCCTAGGCCCCGTTCAAGGTCTGGGGGACCTCTGCTCCTATGAGTCCCTCCCGTCAGATCTGACATCTCCTAGTTATGCCTGAGACCCCCCGGGATCCCTTAACCATAGCTCATATCTCTGTGCCCAGCTGTGACTCTCTTCCTATCTGTCCCCCCAAATCCCTCCATCATCTTTGGGGTCCCCTAGTTCTCTGGAACCGCCCTGCTACCACTTCTTTGTGTGTCTGGAATTCTCCAGTCACAGCTAGGGAGGCTCAGGGATCCTTCCGTCATGTCTGAAAATACTTGTCAGGTTTGGGGGGGGGCACCTCATTGAACCTTGTCATGTCTGGGCCACCTCTGCCTGGGATTCTCCAACCACATCCGTGCCCCTCTCTGGGATTTCCACCTGACATCCCCCTATGGGGACCCCACTAGCAGCTGAGTCGTCATGGGAACCCTCCCTCTCTTGGGGTGTCCCCTGTAGTCCCATTCTGCGGATCATTCTGGCCACTGAGCTGATTTCTGGGTGATCTTGGCAGCCCCCCACATCGTTTCTAACTGATGACCCACTCCTTACCCCTCACCCAGGGGGCAAGTCAGGCCCCCCGCCCCCGCCCCCTCCCCCAGCGGGGTTTTCTTTCATTCAAGGTCACAGTTTTGTTTGTTTTTGGAGGGGCATCCAATTTAACTGACATTTCAATGGAGGGAGATTTTGCAAAATCCTTCTGTTAAAACGTTGCACAATCCAGCGACCGGCTTTGGGGTGTGCAGGCTGGAGCAAGGCGGTGCTCCCTCCTCCTCCCCCCCCCCATGGGCCCCTGTTCGCCACCAACCCCCTTGGCTGTCATACCCTGGTGGCTTCTCTCAGTTGCCTTGACCCTCAGCCACCTGCACTTTGACCCCTGGGTGAACCCAGCTGGGTGAAGCCTGGATGGGCCGTGGGTGCTCTGCTTGGAAGCCCGAGGCCAGGGGCTGTGGCTGAACCGGAGTCCAGTCCTTGAGCCTCAGTGGCTGGGGGCCCTCGAGTCAAAGACGTGCTGCTTCTGGGCCTCAGTTGTCCCTTCTGTGAAAGGGGAGAGGAAGAGGAGGAAGATGGTGACAGTCCCTCGCAGCCCGTGGACAGGCCTTTGATGCAGCTCCTGCGATCACCACACCCCCACTGATGGCTGGAGGAGGCTGAGGGGGCGCATCAAGGACCCAGAGACAAGAGGTCCTTGCAGGGGTGCCGGGTGCTGGCAGCAGCAAGAGCAGAACAACCCCCCTGCCTTGGGGAGGGGCCAGCGTGGGAGGGGGGGGGGTGGCAAGATGTCCTCCCTGGGGCCTCCATTGCAAACGAGGTACCTTCTGCAGAAACCATCATCACCCCAAGTGTGGAATGAAATAAAATAAACAAAACAAATCAAGGTAGACGGGCCTCCTGGGACCCTTTGTCAGGGCCGGCAATGCTGGCACACGGCCTGCCGGCTCCAGGGACACCGGGACAGGGAGGGGGGTAAGAGAGGAGAGGAGATGGAAGAGGCGCTGAGAGCCAGACCAGGCTGAGCCTTGAAAACCATGATAAGGGGCTTGAGCTACAGGCACTGGTGGTTCCGTCCAATTTTGTCCCTCTCTTCCTGACCAAGGGGATCCTTCCCCTCCCTCTCCCTGCTGCCCTTTCCGTCCTCTCCCTTCCCTTCCTTTCCCCGCGCTCTCTCTGGGTCTCTGGCTCCACTCCTCCGCCCTTTCTGGTCACTGTCCTTCCTGGGACTCCTGTCCTCCCTCGGGCTGTGTGGTTGTCTGCCTGGTAACCCGTGACGCCACACGAAGGCAGCCTCCGGATTGGCTAGGCGCTCCTTGGGGGCGGGAAGTTTCCGGCTCATAGGGGGTTTTGGAGACGGGAAGGGGGAGGGACTCGTCTTCCT
>NW_005370276.1:2011772-2012133 GCF_000412655.1 Myotis brandtii
GGGGAAGCCGCCCCCTCCCCCAGCCCCGGGCTCTGGTTTCCCGAAAACTCCTGACTTGCAGATACTAAGAATGGCCCTCAGGACCCTGTCTGCTCCCCGCCCCCGCTCCCGCCATTCACCCACTTTAGTCCCCAGCCCCTGCCTCTCCCTCTTCCTAGGACCCAGGAGCTCGGGCCCTCACCCTTCTCCTTCCCCCCCAGCACCCGGGGTCTGGAACCCAGGCCCCTTCTGCCCCCAGACCCAGGAGCCCAGACCCCAGCCCTCCTCCCTCGGACCCAGGAGCCCAGACCCCAGCCCCTCCTCCCTCAGACCCAGGGGTCCTTCCCCGCCCCTCCTCCCCCCGACCCCAGAGTCCAGGCCC
>NW_005370276.1:2012506-2013106 GCF_000412655.1 Myotis brandtii
CTCCTCCCTCAGACCCAGGAGTCCAGGCCCCCAGCCCCTCCTCCCTCAGACCCAGGAGTCCAGGCCCCCAGCCCCTCCTCCCCTGGACCCAGGAGTCCTTCCCCGCCCCTCCTCCCTCAGACCCAGGAGTCCCAAGCCTTCGGGGACCTGGCGTTCAGCCTCTCTCCTTGTTGGGCCGTCCCTGTTGGCTCCCAGGGCGGACTGTGGGGAGGGTGGAGACTCCTGGGAGTCAGCTCACTCCTTAAAGGGTTCCCCGGCCCCCGGTCCTCCCTAGGGCCCCGAGGGACGCAGCTGTGGCCAGAGGAGCCGAGTGTCCGCTGTCATGCCCGAGGCTAAACCAGGTGGCTTGGGCACTTCCCCCCTGCGGAGCCCTGTCCTTTCTGAACGGGGATGGGGCTCCTCGCTCTGTGATTCGGGGGAATGGGGCGCCTCCTCTGTGGGGAGCCGGCTCCCCCCCCCCTTGCGTGTTGGGGGGAAGGTCCCCTTCCCCGTGCGGTGAGGGTGAGGGCGTCCCTTTGTGGGGACTGGGGAGGCCCCTCTCTGGGTGAGGAAGGTCTGCCTGTGACTGTGTGTGTGAGTCCCGGGGAGTCTGCGTTCGGG
>NW_005370276.1:2014042-2015619 GCF_000412655.1 Myotis brandtii
GGACCCCTGGGTCTGAGGGAGGAGGGGCTGGGGGCCTGGGCTCCTGGGTCTGAGGGAGGAGGGGCTGGGGGCCTGGACCCCTGGGTCTGAGGGAGGAGGGCGCTGAGGGTGTGCTCAATTGCAACACCTATCTCACAGCGGCCAAAACGGCCCCGAAAGGCAAAGATGAGGCCAAACCTGCTGCCGAGGAACCCGCTCCCAAGGAAAGCCCAACAGAGGAGGCCCCCCCACAGTCCCCCAAAGGTAAGATGGTGTCCCAGGGGCTCAGCCGAGCTTGGACCTCACCGCCCAGGCTCCCCTGGCCCTTCTGCACTCTCCCCGTCCTCCCACGGTGCCCCCAGAGCTGACCCTCCCCTCCCCAGCCTTCCATGGCTCCCCAGTGCCCCTGGGACAGAGCCCAGCCCCCCAGCCTGGCCTGCAAGCCCCAAACACCCAACACCTGGCTGATTCGTCACTGAGTCCTGCCCGCTGGGAACGCCCCGTCCACCTTGGCGCCTCTCCTATTGCAAAGCCCCCTCAGGACCATCCAGCCCACCCTCCCGTTCACAGATGGGGAAACTGAGGCCCAAGGGGCTAGGCCGGCCTGGCCACGGTCACGCAGCTTCCTGGGGTCACGCGGTCTTTCCCAGGTCAGGAGGGGCCAGGTCACACCATGGCCTTTGGCTTCTGAGCAGAGGGTCCCCCACTGGCTCTAAGCCCTGTCCCCACAGTGGCCTGTTGCCCCTCCCAGTGCCTCAGACCCAGTCCTGTCTCCCACCAGAAGCCCCGTCCGAGGAGCAGTCCCCCACTGCCGAGGAGCCCACTGGCGTTTTCCTGAAGAAGCCAGACTCTGTGTCTGTAGAGAATGGTGAGGGGCCTGGGGGCGGAGGGCTGGGGGCCTGGACCCCTGGGTCTGAGGGAGGAGGGGCTGGGGGCCTGGACCCCTGGGTCTGAGGGAGGAGGGGCTGGGGGCCTGGACCCCTGGGTCTGAGGGAGGAGGGGCTGGGGGCCTGGACCCCTGGAGGGGCTGGGGGGCTGGACCCCTGGGTCTGAGGGAGGAGGGGCTGGGGGCCCGGATGCCTGGGTCTGAGGGAGGAGGGGCTCGGGCTCCCAGCCTCCAGTCCTCTCTAGAGTCTGGGGTTCCCACCTGACCACTCCCTCTCATCCTTCACCCCTCCACCCCCCGCGCCCCCAGGAAAGGATGTGGTGATCGTTGAGAGGGTGAACGGGAAGGAGCTCCCAGGCAAACCAACCATCAAGTGGTTCAAGGGGAAGTGGCTGGAGCTGGACATCAAGAGCGGGGCCCGGTTCACCTTCAAGGCCACCCATGACTCCGCCAACAACGTGAGGGCCAGGGACACGGGTGGGGCCAGGGCTCGAGCCACGCAGGCCTGTGAACACCTGGGTGTCATCCTGGGCCTGGGTTCCGGGGGATGGAGGGTGCTCGGGGCTGCTTGGTAGATAGAGGTTGTGTTGGGCAGGAGGGGAGACCGTTGGGGTTCAGGCACGGGCACGGTGTGTGCGTTCCCAGAAAGTCTCAGGGGGTCAGGGCAGGGGCCTCAGGGTCAAGATTGTCAGGCCTGGGTGGGGTGGGGGAG
>NW_005370276.1:2015790-2016295 GCF_000412655.1 Myotis brandtii
GGGGTCTGGGGTGGGGGACCAGGTCCAGGGGCCAGGGTGTTCCCGACTGGGGAGACAGGCTGCATGCTCAGAGCGTGAGGGGGGAAGGGTGCGGGCGGTCGGCTGCGCCTGCGAAGGCTCTGGAGGCAAGTGCAGTCCTTGCAGGGTCCCGGCACACAGGTTTGAGAAAGGGGTCGGAGGGTGTGTGGGTTAGGGGGAGGGTGTGCAGGATGAACGGGAGGTGACACAGATTTGGGGGCACGTGCATGGAGCCCTGAGGGTGCACAGGCGCTGGGGGTCTATAGCCCAGGAAGTGTGGGTGCTTAAATCTGGAAGGAGGATGCCCAGGCCTGAGGAGAAGGGCGCGCTGGCCCGGGTGGAGGGGGGATAGGCTGCTGAGAGGGTGGTGCCTGGCAGCCAGGGAAATGAGTCTAGAAGCAGAGGGTGTCTGGGCCTCAGAGAGAGGGTGTGCTGGCCCACGCGGTGGGACAAGAGGCCGGAGGGGGTGGCGCGGGCCAGGAGGGGG
>NW_005370276.1:2016454-2023334 GCF_000412655.1 Myotis brandtii
GCCCAGAGAGGGTGGCAGGGGCCCTGCAGGCTGCTCTTGGTCTGCGGTCAGGACGTGCCTCCAGCTCACCTTCTCTCCCCCCTTTGCCTCTCCCCAGCGACTCAGGACTCCGCGGGGCCGGTCCTAGAAGAATTCAAGCGCTCGTAAGTGACCCTGGACCCTGGGGTTCCCCTTGGGAGAAGGGAGGATCGGGGAAGGCAAGGAGTGGGGACCCAAGGTGAGCCTGGGGGGACCTCAGGAGTTCACGCCCCCCTCTCCACGGCCGCAGGGGTGAAGGGAAGTCCGAAGACGCGGGCGAGCTGGATTTCAGCGGCCTGTTGAAGAAGAGGTGAGTCCACCCCTCCTGGCAGAGAGAAGACGGAGGCTCATGGAGGAGGAGGGGGGGGGTGAGGCCATCTATGGACTCCCTGCCCGGCCCTCCACCACCGCCTCCATCCCCTCACTGCCCGCCCACCAGCCACCCAACGTCTGCCCGCCAGTTCACCTCCCTACACACCTTTTAACCCTCCACCCTCACCTCCACTTTCCTACCCACTCTGGCTCCTTCTCATCCACTTGTTCACCCAATCCAACACCTATGCAGCCATGTGCCCACCCACCACCTGCCAATCTCACCCGCCCATCCAGCCAGCTCCCTACTGACCCATGGACTAATCCATCTACCTACCTACCTGCCCTTTGCCCATCCCTCTACCCACATGTCCATTTACCCACCCGCCGTCTCCCCGCCTGCCCTTCTGTCCACCTGCCGTTACACTGAGCCACCCAGTTCCGAACAGGGAAGGGATGGCATCTGATGTGGGGGTCAGAACTGTCCCCCTGGGGCAAGGTGGGGGGCAGACTGCAGGGGGACAGACAGGATGGAGGCCAGGAGACCAGGGAGGAGGCTGGGGTGATGGTCCAGGAGGGAGAGAAGAAAGGGTCACAGGCCCAGAGACAGAAAGTGGCCCGGGCAAGGCACCCAGCAAGTGGGCGGAGAAGGCGGAGGGAGACCCCGCGGTGGCCTGGCCTGCTCTCCCCGCCCTCAGGGAGGTGGTTGAGCAGGAGAAGGAGAAGAAGAAGAAGAAGGACGATGATGACCTGGGCATCCCGCCTGAGATTTGGGAGCTCCTGAAAGGGGCAAAGAAGAGCGAGTATGAGAAGATCGCCTTCCAGTATGGAATCACCGACCTCCGGGGCATGCTGAAGCGGCTCAAGAAGGCCAAGGTCGAGGTCAAGAAGAGTGAAGGTCAGTACCGGCCTGAGGGAGAGGGGCCCTGCCCATAAGAACCGCGGCATCGTGGGTATCAGATGTTGGGACCCCGGACCCATCTTCTCAGGGACCTCCAAGCTCTTGACCTTGACCTTGACCTCTTTTTGACCTTGGAGAGCTCATGGTCTGGGGAGGGAGACTTGGCAGCTCTGGGATGACCAGGGCAGGGAGGACCTCTTAGCTCCACCCGCCCTGCATCCCTTGCCCTCCAGCCTTCACAAAGAAGCTGGACCCAGCCTACCAAGTGGACAGAGGCAACAAGATCAAGCTGGTGGTGGAGATCAGTGACCCAGACCTTCCCCTCAAGTGGTACAAGAACGGCCAGGAGATCAAGCCGGGTAGCAAGTACGTGCGTGTGGCCGTCTCTGAGTGGGGTGGGGTGGGGCGGGGATCTGGGGCCCAGAGAGAACCCCCTGAAATAAGGCCAGCCACTCTGAACCCAGAAAGGGCACTCCCTCCCCCATGGGAAAAGTCCAAGTACCTCAGTAGAAGACTAGATAAAAGCACTGGAGACCAGGAATTCCGTTGAGAAGAAACCCAAATGGCCAGTGTGCTGTGAAGTACACATTCAGTCTTGCAAATGGTAAGAACAACAATAACGGTAATAATGCCAATCAGCCCTACCCGGTTTGGCTCAGTGGATAGAGCGTCGGCCTGCAGACTGAAGGGTCCCGGGTTTGATTCCTGGTCAGGGGCACATGCCCGGGGTGTGAGCTCGATCCTCAGTAGGGGCCGTTCAGGAGGCAGCTGATCAATGATTCTCTCTCATCATTGATGTTTCTATCTCTCTCTCCCCTCTCCCTTCCTCTCTGAAATCGATAAAAATATATTTTTAAAAAGATACAAAAAAACCATTTTGATGGTTCAATTTTAGGTATTTATCTTAAGGGAGCCATCATGGTTATGTTATGTAGCTGCCAGGATGCTGACCTAAGTATTGGCTATTGTAGCAAAACATGGAAAACAACCAAAATGTACAATTCTGTGCTCAGGTGCTGTAAAGATATTCTAAAATACATGCTGACTGGGAGAGCTGTTTAAGATTATTGTGTGCAGAAGCACACTTCCCATCTGCTTCACAAAATGTTATTTGCATATCCTATATAATAAAGAGGTAATATGCAAGTTGACCACCACACCCTCGCACAAAAGATGGCCGCCCCCATGTGGTCAAAGATGGCCACCACAAGATGCCTGGCAGGGGAGGGTAGTTGGGGGCAACCAGACTGGCAGAGGAGGGCATTTAGGGGTGACTAGGCCGGCAGGGGAGGGCAGTTTGTGGCAACCGGACCGGCAGGGGAGGGCAGTTGGGGGTGATCAGGCTGGCAGGGGAGCAGTTAGGCGTCGATCAGGCTGGCAGGGGAGTGGTTAAGGGGTGATCAGGCTGGCAGGCAGAAGCGGTTAGGGGCAATCAGGCAGGCAGGCAGGCAGGCGAGCAGTTGGGAGCCAGCAGTCCCGGATTGTGAGAGGATGTCCATCTGCTGGTTTAGGTCCGATCCCACAGGGACATCCCCTGAGGGGTCCCAGATTGGAGAGGGTGCAGGCTGGGCTGAGGGACAACCCCCCAGTGCACAAATTTTGTGCACCAGGCCCCTAGTCTATATATATATATGAAAGCCTAAGTGACCATTGCAACCAAAGTTGACCAGTCACTATGACGTGCACTGACCACCTGGGGGCAGACGCTCAATACAGGAGCTGCCCCTGGTGGTCAGTGCGCTCCCACAGCCAACCTCCTGTGGCCCTCATGGCCCCGATCACCAGCCAGGCCAAGGGACCCCACCAGTGCACAAATTTGTGCACCGGGCATCTAGTGTATAGATAAAAAGATTGGCAAGACAGAGGCCAAAATGTTTGCATTTGGTGGGACAGTTATGGATGGGTCCTTTTTTTTTTTTTTTTTTTTTTTGGTTTTTTTTTTTGTTTTTAATTAGTTTTTAGAGAGAGAGGAAGGGAGAGGGAGAGAGAAAAACATCCATGTGAGAGAGAAACATCCATCAGCTGCCTCCTGCATGCCCCCTACTGGGGATCAAGACCGAAACGCGGGCATGTGCCCTGATCAGGAATTGAACCTTCAGTATGTGGGACAGCACCCAGCCAGCTGAGCCACACTGGCCAGGGCTACATGGGTTCTTTTTTAAAGTGATTTTTTTCCCCTTGGCTGTGTTTTCTCAATTTGTCACCATGAGCATTTGGGGTAAGATAAAAACTTTCGTTAGTGATGGTGCAGGTTAAGTTGCTGTAACAGAGTCCCTAGAACACATGACTTTAATTGGGGTTGTATTTCTAGTTGGTGGAGGTAGGGGGACCAGCTCTTTTCTTACAGACTTTTCGGCATCCGAGTTTCCATATTTCTGGCTACACCATCTGTATGGTTGAAGCTGGGTCGTAGGCACGTCTGTGTCTGGAGGAAGGAAGGAGGGAAGGAGAGAAGTCCACAGCAGGCACTCAAAATTGGAGATGACCTAGCACAGTGGTTCTCAACCTTCTGGCCCTTTAAATACAGTTCCTCATGTTGTGGTGACCCCCAACCATAAAATTATTTTCGTTGCTACTTCATAACTGTAATGTTGCTACTGTTATGCATCGTAATGTAAATATCTGATAGGCAGGATGGTCTTAGGCGACCCCTGTGAAAGGGTCATTCGACCGCCAAAGGGGTCGCGACCCACAGGTTGAGAACCGCTGATAGCAGATATGCACATCATATCCACCGTGTTCCCCACCTGAGGTCCGCTGGCCCGAGCTCAGTGGTTCAGCCCTCCCAGCTGCAAAGGAGGCTGGGAAGCGTAGTTCTCTAGGTGGGTCGCCGGGTGCTGCAGCTAAGGGGAAGGAGAGGATGGGTATGGCCTAACAGTCAGCAATTCCTCTGTGGGTATTTATTAAATACAAGAAGTTGGACTGTGGTCCTGGCCAGTTTGGCTCAGTGGATAGGGCAGTGGTTCTCAACCTTCCTCATGCCTCGACCCTTTAATACAGTTCCTCATGTTGTGGTGACCCCCAACCATAAGATTATTTTCGTTCCTACTTCATCACTGTAATTTTGCTACGGTTATGAATCGTCATGTAAATATCTGATATGCAGGATGTCTTCTCATTGTTACAAATTGAACATAATGAAAGCATAGTGATTAATCACAAAAACAATATGTAATTATATATGTGTTTTCCGATGGTCTTAGGCGACCCCTGTGAAAGGGTCGTTCGACCCCCAAAGGGGTCGCGACCCACAGGTTGAGAACCGCTGGGATAGAGCGTCAGCCTGTGGACTGAAGGGTCCCAGGTTCGATTCTGGTCAAGGGCACATGCCCGGGTTGCGGGCTCAGTCCCCAGTTGGGGGCCTGCCGATCAATGATTCCCTCTCATCATTGATGTTTCTATCTCTCGCTCCCTCTCTGAAATCAATAAAGAAATATATTTTCAAAAAAAGAAGAAGAAGTTGGACTGTGTACCCCCTCCCACATAATTTCTCTCTGAGCGGGCGGCTCCACCCCAGGGCCAGGGTCTGCTCCAGGCCCTGGACCGAGATGAGGTTCTTGCACCAGGTACGTGTTTGAGAACGTTGGTAAGAAGCGAATTCTCACCATCAACAAGTGCACGTTGGCGGACGATGCCGCGTATGAAGTCGCCGTCGGCGATGAGAAGTGTTTCACTGAGCTCTTCGTCAAAGGTGAGGCCGGGGTTGGGGCCTGGGCTTGGGGACTGGGGTCTGGAGGGGCTCCGGAGACCACTTGACCTCCTGTCGTCCCCCCCCGCCCTGTGCCCACAGAACCTCCAGTGCTGATTGTGACACCCCTTGAGGACCAGCAGGTGTTTGTGGGCGACCGGGTGGAAATGGCCGTGGAGGTGTCGGAAGAAGGCGCCCAGGTCATGTGGTGAGTGATCCCCCATCTCCACTCAGGTGCCCCCCGCTTCTCTGCACCAGCCCGATCTTTACGGCCTCTCGTGGAGGCCCTGGGCCTCTACCCGGGAGTCCCCCAGAGGCCTCAGCCTCTCTCTCTAAATTCTGACCTTCACCATCTAGAAATTCTAGAACAGTGATGGCGAACCTATGACACGCATGCCAAGGTACATGCCCTTGACCGGAATCGAACCTGGGACCTTTCAGTCCGCAGGCCGACGCTCTATCCACTGAGCCAAACTGGTTTCAGCAACCACCAGCCGAATCTTTACAGCCTCTCGTGGAGGCCCTGGGCCTCTACCCGGGAGTCCCCCAGAGGCCTCAGCCTCTCTCTCTAAATTCTGACCTTCACCATCTAGAAATTCTAGAACAGTGATGGCGAACCTATGACACGCATGTCAGAGGTGACACGCGAACTTATTTTTTTGGTTGATTTTTCTTTGTTAAATGGCATTTAAATATATAAAATAAATATCAAAAATAGAAGTCTTTGTTTTACTATGGTTGCAAAGATCAAAAAATTTCTCTATGTGACACGGCACCAGAGTTAAGTTAGGGTTTTTCAAAATGCTGACATGCCGAGCTCAAAAGGTTCGCCATCACTGCTCTAGAACATCTGACTTCTACCTATTCCACCCCTTTTCCTGATCCCTGCTATTTCAGATTCATTAAATCATTTATTCATCCATTTGGCCAATCATCCATCCTCTGGCTTATCTATTCATCTCCCCAGCCTCCCAGCCCCTATCCCCCCATCCACTCATCCATTCACTCATCTAGTCATCTATCCACCCATCCATCCATCCACCCACCCACTCACCCGCCCATCTACTCCTCCATTCATGCATTCCCACATCTGTTCACCCATCTGACAGATGTTTAGTAAGCACCGACTGTGTGGTGGCACTCTTCTCTGTGTTGAGATAAATGGAAAGAAAATATGTCACCATGGCCCCTGCCCTCGTGGAGTTTATAATCTGGTCAATTTCCGGAGTGTGTGGGTGTGAGAGACGGAGACAGGTATTAGTCAAGTCCTCACATGAATAAATATAAAAGTTTTGTTTTGACAAGCGTTTCAGAGGAGCCGTAACTGATGCTGTAACCAGTTTTTAAAAAAAATCCTCACCCGAGGATATGTTGCTGTTTTGTTTTTTTAAAAACATATTTCTTTATTGATTTTAGAGAGGAAGGGAGAAGGAGAGAGAGATAGAAACATCAATGATGAGAGAGAATCATTGATACTGCTTCTCCAAATATAAGGAAAATAAATAAAAAATAACCCCCTGAGTACTGTTACAAAATTTAAAAGAAATTTAGTTAAGTTTAACAAAGCTACTATTTGGCTGCAAACAACCCTAGGCCCCGCCTATGGTAATAAGTAGGGCTAGGTACTATAAATACAATAATCCTGAAATCTTGGTGACTTAATACAATTTTTAAAAAAGTTGTGTGTTTTTTTTTAATTGAATTTAGAGAGAGAGAGAGAGAGAGAGAGAGAGAGAGAGAGAGAGACCTACTGTACGAGCCCTGACTGGGGATCGAACCTGCAACCTAGGAATGTGTCCTGACTAGGAATCCAACCGGCGACCTTTTTTTCTTTTGGTGTATGGGATGATGCACCAACCAACTGAGCCACCCGACCAGGCCTGTAACCACCTTTTTTTTTTTTTAAATATTTTTATTGGTTTCAGAGAGGAAGTGAGAGAGAGAAACATCAATGATGAGAA
>NW_005370276.1:2023409-2024304 GCF_000412655.1 Myotis brandtii
CATGTGCCCCTGACCAGAATCGAACCCGGGACCCTTCAGTCCGCAGGCCGACGCTCTGTCCACTGAGCCAAACCGGCTAGGGCTGTAACCACTTTTTAATAGGAAGAAGGGACTCTGGAAGTCAGGGAAGACTTCCTGGAGGAGGTGACGGTTGAGCTGAGATTTGAGGGATGAGGAGGTAGAAGTAGGAAGGAAGGAGTGTCCCAGGCAGGGGAAGAAGCACCATTTACAGAGGCCGCACTATTTGGCATTTCTCTGTGACCTCAGGATGCCCTCCACCTTCCTTTCTCTTCCTGTGACCACTTTTTGTGTCCCCTGACCTACAGCCGACCTGGAGGCACCTCCCGGTGGCCTGTGACCCCCTCCCCTTTTTCTCCCCGGGACCCTCACCTGGGACCTATTCATTCAGGCTGCCTCTGCCAACCTTCATCCCTCTTCCCTCCCGTGACCTCCCTTTGGACTCCTGACCCCACCGAGGATTGTGTCTCTGGCCCAGGACTCACCCTCTGACATCCGGACCCCTCCCTCCCCCCTTCCGTCCCCTCCCCCCAGGATGAAGGACGGCGTGGAGATGACGAAGGAGGACTCCTACAAGGCGCGGTACCGCTTCAAGAAAGACGGGAAGCGTCACATTCTCATCTTCTCAGAGGTGACCCTGGAAGATGCGGGTCGGTTCAAGGTCATGACCAACGGCGGCCAGTGCGAGGCTGATCTCATTGTGGAAGGTACGGGGGGGCCCCTGGGTGGGGCGGGGGCCCCTGGCACATGCTTCTCAGCATCGCTCAGACCCAATTTTGGAATTGTCCTTGATGCCTCTTCTTGCCTCACACCCTTCACCAGCAAGTCCTCAAAGGAGATCCTGAAGCTGCCTTCCCCCACCTCCGTGGCCCCCTCT
>NW_005370276.1:2024455-2031059 GCF_000412655.1 Myotis brandtii
ATGCTTATCAAATTGAAGGGATTGAAATCAAAGGGCAACAGATATTAGAATCTGATTCAATAAACCAAGTACAATTAGGCTTTTATTTGTTGTTGTTGTTGTTGTTGTTAATGCTCACGCAAAATTCAAATCTTGCGTGAATTTTGGGACACCCTATAGTAGTCTCCTTGCTGGTTGTTCTGTTTCCACACCTGCTCCCATCACACACACACACACACACACACACACACACACACACACACAGAGACACACACCCCCCAACCAGTGATACTTGTAAAGCGTCAGTCAGATGGTCACCCCTGAACACCTCCTGTCGTCTGGGTGCTGACAGTATTGCCCCCATGTTGCCCCCATGTCCACCTCCTGGATTGATTATTGGACTATGGGTGTCTAAGATGTCACCCATCCGGGCAAGCTGGGTGGAGGGTAGTACCTGGGACTCTATGCACTATTTTTGCAAACTCCTGTGAGTCTATAATTCTTTAAATATGACAAAAGCTCGCGTGGCCGGCATGGCTCAGTGGTTGAGCATTGACCTCTGCACCAGGAGGTCACGGTTTGAATCCTGGTTGGGGGCTCAGTCCCCAGTGGGGGGTGTGCAGGAGGCAGCCGATCGATGATTCTCTCTCGTCATTGATGTTTCTCTCTCTCTCTCTCCCTCCCCCTTCCTCTCTGAAATCTATAAAAACATATTTAAATATGACAAAAAAAATCAAGCCATTTATGGACCAAGTTAATTACGTCATATTCACAGGTAGCCCTAAAAACGGGCAGCTTTTAAGTTACTGATGTGGAATTATTTCCAAGATACAGTAAGTCCTTATTTAACATCACCGATCGGTTCTTAAAACTGCGGCGAAATGACATATAACGAAACCATTCTTACCAAAGGCCAAGTGATAGAAACAAGAGTTAAGTTCCTGTCACATTTGATCGATGTTACTACAAAATGATGTTGAAAGAAATGACGTTATTCAGGGACCTACTGTATATTTTTAGGAGAAAAAGCAAATGTGCTGTTATTTGCATACTAGAGGCCTGTTGCACGAAAAGATTCGTGCAATAGGCCTTCCCTTCCCCTGGCTGCCGGCACTGGTTTTCCTCTGGCACCCGGGACCCAGGCCTTTGCTCCGGCTGGAGCCGCCTTCAAGCCTTCGCTGCCCGTAGATGTATGGAAAATGTAAATGGAACAAGTATATATTTGTCGGGGGAAATAAATTGTTTTACTTATTTTTAGTTTGGGATGCTTGAGATGTTCAGTCAACAATAACATACATGAGTCTAAGTCTTTAAAGACAATTTTAGTTTGAACATTCATATCTAGTGTTACTAACATATAAATAGTAAGTAAAATAATAACAAAGCAATAGACAGAAAAATGTATTAAGACTTACAATTTATGGGCCAATAACATTTAAGGAATCGATAATGCAAAGGTGTTTAACAGAGTCAGAAAAGTTTTAAAGTAGGAGAAAAGGGGAAAAAAAGGAGACTGTACTATCAAAACAGAAGGAAGGAAGGAAGGAAGAAGGAAAGAAGGGAGGGAGGGAGGGAGGGAGGGAGGGAGGGAGGACAGAAAGAAAATGTATGTACGCATCTGCTTTTCCAGCTCTAGACTGGATGGGTGACGCCTTCAGAGAAGGGCCTACATCTAGATGATTCGTGGTGGGTGGGGATGAGACTTCCCCTCTATATCTAAAGCCTCTTCTAATTTAATTTAATTTTTGTTCTTCCTCACTCGAGGATATATTTTCTATTGATTTATTATCATTTGTTTATTTTTATTGATTTCAGAGAGGAAGGGAGAGGGAGAGAGAGATACAAACATCAATGGTGAGAGAGAATCATTGATCGGCTGCCTCCTGCACAGCCCACACTGGGGGTCGAGCCCGGAACCGGGCATGTGCCCTTGACTGGAATCGAACCCGGGACTCTTCACTCCATAGGTTGACGCTCTATCCACTGAGCAAACCGGCTAGGGCTACTTTCCATTGATTTTTAAAGAGAGTGGAAAGGAGGGAGGGAGGGGAGAGAGAGAGAGAAAGAGAGAGAGAGAGAGAGAGAGATCAACTGGTTGCCTCTTGTAAGCATCCTGGCTGGGCATTGAACCCACAACCTGGGCATGTGCCCTGACTGAGACTTGAACCCGTGACCTTCTGGTGAACAGGACAACCCTCCAACCAACTGAGGCTCACCGGCCAGGACTGCGTTTTTAAAAATATATATTTTTATTGATTCAGAGAGGAAGGGAGAGACAGACAGAAACATCAGTGATGAGAGAGAATCCCCGATCGGCTGCCTCCTGCACGGCCCCCACCGAGCCCACAACCCAGGCGTGTGCCCTGACTGGGCATCGAACCACGACCTCCTGTGTCATAGGCCAACACCCAACCACCCAGCCACGCCAGCAGGGCTGCATTGTTTTATTTATTTTAAAAAAACAAAACTTTAAAAATGTAAGTCAGGCCCTAACCGGTGTGGCTCAGTGGATAGAGCGTCGGCCTGTGGACTGAAGGGTCCCAGGTTCGACTCCGGTCAAGGGCATGTACCTTGGTTGCAGGCACATACCCAGTGGGGAGTGTGCAGGAGGCAGCTGATCGATGTTTCTCTCTCATCGATGTTTCTAACTCTCTATCTCTCTCCCTTCCTCTCTGTAAAAAATCAATAAAGTATATTTAAAAGAAAAAGAATTGTTATAGAAATAACGGAATTCTCAAACCGCAAGAGAAAGTAAAAAAAATATAATAATAATAAAAAAAATGTAAGTCAGATCCCCGCTGTCTTCCCATCACCCCGCACGGCTCCGGCCTTGCTCAGACTCCACACAGAGTCCTCTCCTGGGCCACAAGCCCCGGGTTCGGGCCCCGGCTGTCCCGCCCGTTTCATCTCCTACCACAGCTCGCCTGCCTGCTGTTCCCACACCCACAAGCCCGCTCTGCTCCGCGGGGCCTCTGCTCACGCCGTCCTCTCCACCTGGGGACCCCGGCGGCCCCCTGTGGGCTCGTCCCCGCCCTCCCTCAGGCTTCATGGCTCCCTCTTGTGACGTGAATGTGTTTCCCAGTTCACTGCCTGTCTCCCAGCTACAACCTGAGCTCCATGAGGCCAGTGGGTTGCTTCTGGGCCGGTCATGGCTGCATCCTCAGTGCCTTGAACAGTCCTTGGCACGCCGGGTGCTCCCACGTGTCCGTGGGCAGACGGGAGTTGTGACAGCCCCCTCTCCTTCTCTCCTCGTCCAGTGAAACAGCTGGAGGTCCTGCAGGACATTGCGGATCTGACAGTGAAGGCCTCGGATCAGGCCGTGTTCAAGTGCGAAGTGTCCGACGAAAAGGTGACGGGCAAGTGGTTCAAAAATGGGGTCGAGGTGCGGCCCAGCAAGAGGATCACCATGTCCCACACGGGGAGGTGCGGAGTAGACTATGGAGGTGACTGGGGGATGGGGCGTGTGTATCAGCTAGCGCTAGCTGCGTAACAACCATCCCCAGACTTAGTGGTTCCAAAGAACAAGGACTTATTTAATCGAGTCTGTGGGTCAATGGGAGGCTGGCTAATTGAGGATGGCCTTCCTGGTGCTTGTGTGGTCAGCTGAGTGTCAGTTCTGCTCACCCTCCTGTGCTCTGTGGGGACTTGGAGGTGCTGGGCTGTGTCTGCGCTGGTCCTGATGATGCCTCATCTCCTAGTAGGGCTGGCCCTGGCATCGTCACGTGCTAGAAACGGGTTCTGAGGGCGTGCAGGGGAACATGACTGTGTGGCCTGGGCTGGGAACTGTCCCCATGTTGCTTCCACCATATTCCTTCTTTTTCTTTTGCATTGAATTTTTTTTTAATGTATTTTATTGATTTTTCACAGAGGAAAGGAGAGGGATAGAGAGTTAGCCCTTGACTGGAATCGAACCCGGGACCCTTCAGTCCGCAGGCCGACGTTCTATCCACTGAGCCAAACTGGCCAGGGCTGCATTGAATTTTTTAAAGTGAGAATGAAAGGGAGGGAGTGGGGGTAGAGAGAGGGAGAGAGAGAAAGAGAAAAACACGGTTGTGAGGGAGACACATGGATTGGTTGCCTCCCTCACGCACCCTGACCAGAGCTGGGGATCGAGCCTGCAACCCAGGCCCACGCCCTTGACCGACGTTCTAAGCACGGAGCACGCCGGCCAGGGCACTTGCACCGCATTCTGTTGGGTGAAGGAAGTCAAAGGCTGCACGCTCTCCTGGCAAGGGGCATGGATAGAGGGAGGGAAAATCGTGGTCCTATTTGCAGTCTGTACAGAATGCCACCATAGTGCCACCGGATGTCGTGTCCTGTGGGGTTCCGGACGGCAGCTCTGGGTGGAACGTGGCTTTCTCTGGGTTCTGTGTAGGAACCCTGCCTGCTTGTGGTTTCAGTAAGAAGAAGAAACCCTACAGCTCACAGGGCACCCACTGCGTGCCGGGGAGCTTTCTAAATGCTTCGCAACCCTGGTGGGGATTGTTATCACTGCCTGTATTTTTAAAAACTATATTTTTATTGATTTTAGAGAGGAAGGCAGAGGGAGAGAGAGAGAGAGAGAAACATCAATGTTGAGAAAGTATGATCGATCGGCTGCCTCCTGCACGCCCCCTACTGGGGATCAAGCCCACAACCCAGACATGTGCCCTTGACTGGAATCGAACCTGGGACCCTTCAGTCCATAGGCCAACGCTCTATCCACTGAGCCAAACTGGCTAGGGCACCTGTATTTTTTTAAAAAATATATTTTTATAGATTCCAGAGAGGAAGGGAGAGGGAGAGAGAATCATTGCTCAGCTGCCTCCTGCATGCCCCCACCTGGGGATCGAGCCCACAACCCGGGCATGCACCCTGACTGGGAATCAAACTGTGACCTCCTGGTTCATAGGTCGACGCTCCACCCCTGAGCTACACCGGATGGGCATCATTGCCTGTATTTTATAGATGAAAACTGAGGCACAGAGAGGTTAAGTGCTTGCCTAAGGCCACACAGCTAGGAAGGGGCAAAGCTGAGATTTGAACCCATAGTTCCAAAGGCCAGAAGAAAAAGGGTGGGTGTGGCCCAGCTGGGGTTGCTCAGTGGTTGAGTGTCAACCCGTGAACCAAAAGGTCACTGGTTTGATTCTCTGTCAGGGCACATGCCCCATTGGGGGTGATCCCCAGTAGGGGGCGTGCAGGAGGCAGCCGATCAGTGTTTCTCTCTCATCGCTGTTTCTCTCTCTATCCCTCTCCTATCCCCTCTCTCTAAAATCAATTTAAAAAAACACGTATTAGCCCTAACCGGTTTGGCTCAGTGGATAGAGCGTCGGCCTGCGGACTGAAGGGTCCCAGGTTCGATCCCGGTCAAGGGCATGTACCTGGGTTGCGGGCGGCACATCCCTGGGGGGTGTGCAGGAGGCAGCTGATTGTTGTTTCTAACTCTCTATCCCTCTCCCTTCCTCTCTGTAAAAAATCAATAAAAAATATTTTTAAAAAAACAACATATTAAAAAGAAAAAGGGTGGGTGTGAGCATGTACATTGCATCGAGGAGGATGTTTCTCCGTGGTGGTCCCCGGGTGACCTGGCTTGACCTCTGCCCTGTGACCCCAACCCCTTAGGATCCACAAGCTGGTGATCAATGACGTCCGCCCGGAGGACGAGGGGGACTACACGTTCGTGCCCGATGGCTACGCCCTGTCTCTCTCAGCCAAGCTCAACTTCCTGGGTGAGGGGCCCCTTGGTTCTCCCCAGGGCCCGAGTGCCCCCTCAGGAGTAAGCCTCCCTCAGTGCACACTGCGGGGGGGGGGGCGTCAGACAGAAGAGGAGGGAGAGCATCGTTTCCGCCACAGTGTGACCCTGTGGGGACCAGTGGACAGTCACGGTCCTGAGCCCACCCCCGCACCCCGGTGCCCAGGGGACCCCAGACCCTCCCCTCTGCCTCTGGGGGTGGGGGTGGGATCAGCCCCATGGATTTAGACCTAACCATCCCCTCTCCTGTGTTCACCAGAAATCAAGGTGGAGTACGTCCCCAAGCAAGGTAGGGACCCTGTGGCTTTGGTACCTGGGGCCGGACTCCTGGGTCTGAGGGAGGAGGGAGGGGCATGGACCCCTGGGTCTGAGGGAGGAGGGGTTGGGGGCCGGACTCCTGGGTCTGAGGGAGGAGGGGCTGGGGGCCGGACTCCTGGGTCTGAGGGAGGAGGGGCTGGGGGCCGGACTCCTGGGTCTGAGGGAGGAGGGGCTGGGGGCCGGACTCCTGGGTCTGAGGGAGGAGGGGCTGGGGGCCGGACTCCTGGGTCTGAGGGAGGAGGGGCTGGGGGCCGGACTCCTGGGTCTGAGGGAGGAGGGGCTGGGGGCCGGACTCCTGGGTCTGAGGGAGGAGGGGCTGGGGGCCGGACTCCTGGGTCTGAGGGAGGAGGGGCTGGGGGCCGGACTCCTGGGTCTGAGGGAGGAGGGGCTGGGGGCCGGACTCCTGGGTCTGAGGGAGGAGGGGCTGGGGGCCGGACTCCTGGGTCTGAGGGAGGAGGGGCTGGGGGCCGGACTCCTGGGTCTGAGGGAGGAGGGGCTGGGGGCCGGACTCCTGGGTCTGAGGGAGGAGGGGCTGGGGGCCGGACTCCTGGGTCTGAGGGAGGAGGGGCTGGGGGC
>NW_005370276.1:2031070-2035168 GCF_000412655.1 Myotis brandtii
AGGAGGGTCCGGGGCCTGGACTCCTGGGTCTGAGGGAGGAGGGTCCGCGGCCTGGACCCCTGGGTCTCTATGGCTGGGGGAACCCAGCTTCTCCGGAGACCCCCTGGAGGGCTTTGGGACGGCCCCCCTGCCGACTCCCATGTTCCCGGAATCCCGTCTCTGCCGCCAGAGCCCCCGAAGATCCACCTGGACTGCTCGGGGAAGACCTCGGATAACTCCATCGTGGTCGTGGCTGGGAACAAGCTGAGGCTGGACGTGGCCATCACGGGGGAGCCCCCTCCTGTGGCCACCTGGCTGAAGGGGGACGAGGTATGTGGGGCTTCCCCTGCGCCCTGACCTCCTGGCCGCTCGGCTCTGCTGGGCGGCTTTAGGCAAGTGGCTTTCCCTCTCTGAGCTGTAAAATGAGGATTGTGATTCCTTCTTCAGAGGGTGCTTTTGAAGATTGGAGATTCAGTTTGTCCATCACAGGGGACTGTCCCAGCACATGGTGGGTGCTCCGTCCATCCATCTCTCCATCCGTCATTCTCCATCCATCCGTCTTCACACTCATCAGTTAATCGATTAATTCACCCACCCATCCACTCATCCAGTATTTAATCCATTTGTCCAGTAGCCAACCCAGTTATCCTGTCCATCCATCCATCCATCCACCCATCCATCCATCCACCCATCCATCCTTCCATCCATCCTTCCTTCCTTCCACTCAACAAATATTTGGACCTTGTATGTTCCAGGCCCTGGGACAGTCCAATGTGTCTGCTCTGGGCTTCAGTTTCCTCTCCTGTAAAAGGGAGAGACTCTGGCTTCATTCATCCCTTCCCTCGGCAAACACCCCCTGAGCTCTCCTTTCTGTGCAGGCACCACGCTGATAGCCACACATCAATCATTGATCACGCAGCCCCCGCCTCCCGGAAGCCCTCGCTCTGGGAGAGGGGCAGACACCCGCCCGGATAGTCAGAGTCCAGGGTGATGGGGCTGAGATACAGGGAGGCACCCGATGCAATGAGAATTCAGGGGATGGGCCGTCACTTTCCCTTGAGGGCATCCAGGAGGGCTTCCTGGAAGAGGCGGCACAGAGGGATGAGAGGAATGAGAACAGTAGAGCAGAGAGATACGTGGGTCAGGACATTGCCTGCAAAGTCTTGGCATGAGCCAGTCTGGTGTTTTCAATAGAGGGCGGGGACGGCCTTGGTAACTGGCCCCCCCCCCCACCCCGACTCCTGGGTCTGAGGGAGGAGGGGCTGACAGGAAGCCGCGGGGAGATTCGAGCAGGGGAGGGGCAGAGGAGGTCTGGTCGGGGAGAGGCGGCCCATGGCCCTCGGGCGCTGTGTCCAGGTTTACTCGGCCAAGGAGGGCCGGATGCGCATCGAGCAGCGCGTGGAGTGCAGCAGCTTTGTGATCGAGAGCGCGGAGCGGGCGGACGAGGGCCGCTACACCATCAAGGTCGCCAACCCCGCTGGCGAGGACGTGGCCTCCATCTTCGTGCGGGTTGTGGGTGAGCAGAGGGAGCCGAAGGGGCTGAGCTTGGGGGTGGCTCCCTGAGGCCGTGAGGAGCCCCCTGACTCTTCTCTCTCCCCCTCCAACCCCAGATGTCCCAGACCCCCCGGAGGCGGTGCGTGTCACCTCAGTCGGAGAGGACTGGGCCATCCTTGTCTGGGATCCGCCCAAGTATGACGGGGGACAACCAGTCACCGGTGAGTGCCTCGTACCAGTTCCCGTGACCTCCGACCTCCCGGTCCCCCTGGTTTCTCTTTGACCTCCCAGAGTCCTTAGCATCCTCCGTGACCCCCCGCCCCCGAGACCTGGTTTCCATCTTTTCAAAAAATATATATTTTTATTGATTTCAGAGAGAGGAAGGGAGAGGGAGAGAGAGAGACTGAAACATCAATGATGAGAGAGAATCATTGATCGGCTGCCCACTGGGGAGGAGCCTGCAACCCGGGCATGTGCCCTTGACGGGAATCAAACCCCGGACTCTTCAGTCCGCAGGCCGATGCTCTATCCATTGAGCCAAACTCCCTAACAACCTCGGAGTCCTCCCTCAGAACAATAGCCTGGGATTTTCTGTGACCCCCTGACCCCCGGATTTATGACCCGTGACCCCATGACTGGTGAACTCTGGCTGCTGGTGACCTTGAGATCAACCCAAAAGTCATGGCCTCAGGCCTCTCTGGGCCACGTGGCCTGTCCCTGTGACCCTCACTGCCCAGCTGGCCCACGACCCCCGCCATGGCCTCTCCATGACCCCGGCGACTCTCCGCTTGGGGTGGGGCAGGGTACCTCCTGGAGCGGAAGAAGAAGGGCTCCCAGCGCTGGATGAAGCTGAACTTCGAGGTCTTCCCGGAGACGACCTACGAGTCCACCAGGATGATCGAGGGCGTCCTGTACGAGATGCGGGTCTTTGCTGTCAATGCCATCGGGGTATCCCAGCCCAGCCTCAACACCAAGCCCTTCATGCCTATCGGTGAGGTCCCCCACCCCCTCACTGGGCCCCTGGCTACCGCT
The DNA here is from genome assembly GCF_000412655.1 of Myotis brandtii. Classification (NCBI taxonomy): domain Eukaryota; kingdom Metazoa; phylum Chordata; class Mammalia; order Chiroptera; family Vespertilionidae; genus Myotis; species Myotis brandtii. The sequence continues at coordinate 2,033,576 of NW_005370276.1, forward strand.
CACCCCTGCCCTGGCTGTCGCTGACCTCTGACCCCACAGAGTCTGCTGGCTTCTGCCCCCTCTCATCCGAGGACTCAGCGCATTGACCCTGAGCCCCGCCCCCGCTCCTGCCCTGTTCCTGGCCTCCGTGGCCCTAGCCCAGGGGTCCTCAAACTACGGCCCGCGGGCCACATGCAAAGACAAATATTGTATTTGTTCCCGTTTTGTTTTTTTTACTTCAAAATAAGATATGTGCCGTGTGCATAGGAATTTGTTCATAGTTTTTTTTTTAAACTATAGTCCGGCCCTCCAACGGTCTGAGGGACAGTGAACTGGCCCCCTGTTTAAAAAGTTTGAGGACCCCTGCCCTAGACTCTGTGCTGCTGCCTGAGTATCTCATTGACCTCTGACCTAGCAGACTAACCCCTGTCTCCGCCCTTGGAGACCTCACTTTTCCTTGATATCTTGTTTTCATTTATTTTCAATTGATTTCAGAGAGGAAGGAAGAGGAAGGGGGAGAGAGAGAGAGAGAGAGATCAATGATGAGAGAGAATCATTGATCGGCTGCCTCCCGCACGCCCCCCACTGGGGATCGAGCCCGCAACCCGGGCACGTGCCCTTGACCAGGAATCGAACTGTGACCTCCTGGTTCATAGGTCGATGTGCATCCACTGACCCACGGCCGGCCGGGATATCTTGTTTTAATTATCGTCGATGACGTGTCCTTGCTTATTGATTTCTGGCCCACTCTCTGACCGGGGACTCCAACTCTGACCCGTGACCCTCCCTGCTGACCCCTGACCCCTTACTTGCCCCGACCGCCCCTTTCCCTGGATCCTTACAGCGCCCACAAGTGAACCCCGGCACCTGACAGTGGAGGACGTGACAGACACCACCACCACCCTCAAGTGGAGGCCCCCAGACAGGATCGGGGCGGGCGGCATCGACGGGTACCTGGTGGAGTACTGCCTGGAGGACTGTGAGTGGCCTGCAGGCCGGGGGGCGGGGCTCCCGGGTCCCGTGGGTGTCTCGTCCCATCTGTCGAGCCTGGTCATAAGTGCGTAGTAACTGTCAGCTGCTGCCAGTTCCGGGCCGGGGAGGGGCCAGGGGCTGAGGAACCGGCACCGCCCTCTCTCCAGCCGAGGAGTGGATCCCCGCGAACACGGAGCCCGTCGAGCGCTGTGGCTTCACCGTCAAGGATCTTCCCACAGGAGCCAGAATCATTTTCCGGGTCGTTGGGGTCAACATCGCAGGGCGCAGCGAGCCGGCCACTCTGGCTCAGCCGGTCACCATCAGGGAGATCGTGGGTGAGCGCCCCTGACCCCTGACCTTGCCCTCCTGCAGACCATGCTAGTGTCTTCTGGCCAGCCCTTCCCAGGCCATCGCTAGGGTCCCCCCCCTACAGTCTCCCGTCCCTCTCTCGAGGGTCCCCCAGCCCAGCACTGACCTCCCTTGGGTTTGTGTCCACAGAGCAACCCAAGATCCGACTCCCCCGCCACCTGCGCCAGACTTTCATCCGCAAAGTCGGGGAGCCCATCAACCTCGTCATCCCCTTCCAGGTGCGTGGCCGGGGTCAGGGGCGGGGGTCAGGGTCAGGGGTCAGGGGCCAGTTCC
>NW_005370276.1:2035738-2037359 GCF_000412655.1 Myotis brandtii
CGAGGACATGGGAGTGGGGGGCAGGCCTGAGAGGTCAGGACAGGACAGGAGGCGAGGGTGGACACTTAGGGGCCCTTGGGCTGGCCGGTAGCAACCACCTCCTTCCAGAGAAGGCAGGGCCCCCCGTGAACGTGACGGTGAAGGAGGTGTGGGGCACCAACGCGCTGGTGGAGTGGCAGCCCCCCAAAGACGATGGCAACAGTGAGGTCACCGGGTACTTCATCCAGAAAGCCGACAAGAAGACCATGGTGAGAGGCGGAGCCGCCCCCCGTTTCCAGCTGGGGAAACCGAGGTCCCGAGAGGTTGGGAGAACGGGCTGGGGCTGAGGTTTGGTGCTTGATGGGTTTTCTTTCTTTTTCATTGTTTTTTTGTTAACCCTCACCTGAGGGTATTTTTCCCCATTGAGTTTTAGAGAGAGTGATAGGGAGGGAGAGAGGGTAGGAGAGAGGATGGGGGCGGGGAGAGAGAGAAAGAGAGAGAGAGAAACATCCATGTGAGAGACACATCAATCTGTTGCCTCCCACACGCACCCCGACCAGGGCCGGGGATTAAACCTACAATCCAGGTTACGTGCCCTTGACTGGGAATCAAACCCACGACCCTTTGCTGGGAGGGCCGGTCCCTGACCACTGAGCAACACCAGCCAGGGCATCTTTCTTTAAATGGAGGTAAAATTCGCAGAACAACATTAAGCATTGATTTCGAAGTGGCTTTTAGCACATTCCCAGTGGTGTGCAACCGCCACCTCTATCTAGTCCCGGGACATGTTTTTAAAAAAAAATTATTTTTATTGATTTCAGAGAGGAAGGGAGAGAGAGAGAAAGAGAGAGAGGGAGAGAGAGAGAGAAACATCCATGATGAGAGAGAATCCTTGATCAGCTGCCTCCTGCACGCCCCACCCTGGGGATGGAGCCTGCCACCCGGGCCTGTGCCCTGAGCAGGAATCGAACTGTGACCTCCTGGTTCATGGGTCGATGCCCAGCCACGGAGCCACACCGGCCGGGCTAGTCCCGAGAGATTTCGCACCTGAAAGGAAACCCCGTATCCACTAAGCAGCCACCCCCTCCCCGCCCCAACCCCCTGGCGACCCCCACTCCGCTCCCTGTGTCTCTGGATTTGCCTCTGGGTTGCCTGGGAACAGGATCGCACAATATGTGGCCGTTGGTGCCTGGCGGCTCTCACTCAGCCTCGTGTTCTCCAGGTTTCATTGTTTCGTCCCTTTTCCTGGCCGAGTGATAGTCCCCGGCTTGGCGGCTGCCAGGTTGTGCTTCTCCATTCCGGATGGACGTTTGGGTTGTTCTATCTGCCGCCCGCTACGAAGGGCAGGCTTGCTGGCTTCGTCCACATGTGGGGGTGCCTTCCTCACTCCCCACCCCGGCCCTTCCCCGGTCTGTGTCCCTGACTTTTCTGCCCCTCCCTGTCCCCCCACCAGGAGTGGTTCAACGTCTTTGAACACAACCGCCAAACCCACTGTACCGTGTCCGACCTCATCGTGGGCAACGAATACTTTTTCCGGGTTTTCAGTGAGAACATCTGTGGGCTCAGCGAGTCCCCCGGCGTCACCAAGGACCCGGCCCGGATCCTCAAGACGGGTAAGGCCCTCCCCTCGCAGGGCCCAGTC
>NW_005370276.1:2037772-2040132 GCF_000412655.1 Myotis brandtii
AGGCATCAGCTGGAAACCGCCGGAGTACAAGGAGCATGACTTCCGGATGGCTCCCAAGTTCCTGACACCGCTGCTGGACCGCGTGGTGGTGGCTGGCTACACTGCTGCTCTCAACTGCGCCGTCAGAGGCCACCCCAAGGTGCGTGCGTGCGTGTGGGGCGGGCGGGCGACCCTGGAGGAGCATTGTCAGCAAGATGAAGCCCCTCCCCCTCCCATCACAGCCCCTCTGCCTCTCGGACTTCTCTCTTCTCAGTTCATGGAATTTGCTCCCTTTTAACCGGCTGGTCAAACCCACCTGCCACCAGTTTCTCTAAATAAAGTTTTATTGGAACATGGCCCTGCACACTCGCTTGTGTATTGTCCACGGCCACAGAGAGCTCAGGGCCCACTGTCCTAAAATAGCGACTACCTGGCCCTTTGCAACCGAAGTTTGCTGACTTCTGGTCTGACTTCCAAGTTGTTTTGTTTTTGTTAATCTTCACCAGAGGATGGATATATATATAAAATATATTTTTAAGGAAGAGGGAGAGAGAGAAAGATCAATGATGAGAGAGAATCATTGATTGGCTGCCTTCTGCACGCTCCCCACTGGGGATGGAGCCTGCAACCTGGGCATGTGCCCTTGACCGGAATCGAACCTGGGACCCTTTAGTCCACAGATCAACGCTCCATCCACTGAGCCAAACCGGCCAGGGCCAGAGGATATTTTTTACATTTATTTTTTATTTTTTTAGAGAGAGTGAAAATGAGAGGGGGGAGGAGGGGAGAGAGAAACATTGATGAGAGAGACACACATCGATTGGTTGCCTCTCACATGTGTGACCAAGGCTGGGGATCAAACCTGCAGGCCAGGAATCGAACCTGTGACCCTCTGACTCGTGGGCTGACGCTAACCATTGAGCACACCGGCCAGGGCTGACTTGCACATTTTTAGCTTTGGCCCCGGTCGGCACACCGTGGGTTCATTAGTTCACCTCCTCCACCTCCATCTATCTGCTCATTCGTGGGCTCCACTCATTCATTCACCCCATGCGGCCATAATCAGGAGGCGGCACAGCCAACAGGAGGACTCAGGCCTCCCGCCCAGGGCCCGTTCTCCACGGCCCAGGCACCCTCTCTGAGCTGCCTGCCTCCCCGCCCCCCTCCGCAGCCGAAGGTGGTCTGGATGAAGAACAAGATGGAAATCAGGGAGGACCCCAAGTACCTGATGACCAACTACCAGGGGATCCTGACGCTGAACATCCGCCGCCCGTCCCCCTTCGACGGGGGCACCTACACCTGCCGCGCGTTCAACGAGCTGGGGGAGGCGCTGGCGGAGTGCAAGCTGGAGGTCCGAGGTGAGAGCGCGTGCCCTTTGCAAAGCTACGGGAGTCAGACCCGCGGGGCGTCGGAGGGCGGGGCGGGAGCACCGGACCAGCCTGGGGCGTGTCCCAGGGGAGTTGAAGGGCAAGAAAGAAGCGAGTGAGGAGAGCTTAGCAAGTGACCGCTGAGGCCTCCAGTGGGAGGCGGGTGGACACAAACATGGGTTAGGGCAGAGGCCCTGGGGCTGTGGGAGCCCAGAAACACGCCTCCCTCCTGCACAGGCTGCCCCAGGCTGTGCCCCCCGCCCCCGCCTTGGCCCACAGCCCCAGCTGTTGGTCCTCTTCCTTCTGAATGCTTGCCCGAAGCCTCCCCACCTCCGTGTCTCTCTCCAGCCCACCCCACCCCACACAGGGCCCCCGAGGACACTCTGTCCAGGGGTGACCTGCCCTCCAGGGGCTCCCCAGCAGCCCAGGCCCCCCTCAGCCTGGTGTCATGGTCCTGCATCTGCCCCCCCCCCCGCCCCTCTCCGGCCTCATGTACCCCCGTTTTCCTCCACGCTGTTCCGGCCACACCGAGCTGTTGGCAGTAGGACAGACCGGCCTTGCTTCCTCCTGGCCCTGGGCCTTTGCACGTGCCATTCCGTCCACCCAGAACACGCTTCCTTGTCTCCCCCCCCCCCCCCCCCCCCCCCGTGCTGTGGGGAGCCTGCTATCCAGGTCCCTCCCCGACTGGGACTTCCCCTGGCCCGGATGACAGCCCAGCAGACAGAAGGGACCCTCCACAAGGGCTCAGAGACCTGTCATGCCTCCAGGCCGCCGTCCCCTTTATCACCTGTTCATTAGCTCAGAAATACCCCCACTCGAGGGTTCCGGGGTCAGCCTGTTGCCAGCCGCTGCTCAGAAATCCCTGCTCAGATAGATGGTCCCAGTTTGGGGTTCAAAGCTGCAGCCCTGGCCGCGGAGTGGCACCCGGCAGAGATGAGGGTGGGGAGCCGGACGGTGAAGGGGAGACGGCTCCCCCTGCTGGCCAAGCGAGTCCAGCAGGCGGAGGGGCCCGGC
>NW_005370276.1:2040431-2041866 GCF_000412655.1 Myotis brandtii
TGGGGGGGAGTGGACAGCCAGGCCGCAGTGGCCACGACCCTAAGACAACCCCTTAATGAAACAGACCACTCGGAGGCCGCCTTCCAGGAATAACCACTTTAGTGGGGCAACCACGTTGCTATGGCAACCACGGAGCGTCAGGGGCGGAGCCAGGACGCCCTCTTAGACGGGCTCCCATCGGTGGGGACCGGGCGGGCCGCTGCTGCGGGAAAAGTCGGGGAGGAGCCCAAGGCCAGGCCCGGAAGGCTCCCTGGTGGTGGGGCCGCGGGGGAAATGGGGCGCTAGGTCTCCGGGGGACGGCCCCCAAGGAGCCGGACACGGTGCAAGGATGCGCGGGAGACCACGCTGAGCATGTGGAGTCGGGGACGATGGCCAGACTGCTCCTGACCAACGGGTTGTTGGTTCTGAAGTGGCCGATCCTTATTCATTTTAATCATCCATTTGTCCGGCCCCAAGTGGGGAAGTTCGATCTCTGGTCCTCTGGGGACGCCACAGCGTGTGGGGGACTCGGGGTCCCCGCGGTAGGAGGCCTGTGGGTTCAGCCTGGCTCCCGGGGCTCGCAGCTGCGGACAGAGTCTGTCTGGCCGCGGCTGCAGATGTAGCTGCATTTGGGGGGGCGGGAGGGGACCCTATACTTACTGGGGAGGCGGGGAGCAGGGTCTCCAGAGGAAGGGGCCCCACGGGCTCCAGTGGCCCCACCTTCAAGGAGGGGCGCCCTCCCCTCCCCAGGCCCACGGGGGCCTGGGCGTCGGGCCTGGCTGGCCGCACCCTTCAGGTCCGGGCATTCCCTCGCCATTTGCCCCTACGGAGAGAGGCTGGAAGGGGAGACGCCCAGTTAGGGGACTGCAGCCACCTTAGCTGGCCCCCCACGGCCATGACCCCCGCCCGGCTGAGTCCCTGCTGTCCTTCATCACGGACGTCACACCCTCTCAGGACTCGGAGTCCAGCCCTGTCACTGCCACGGTCAGACCCAGGCATCCGGGCCCCCAAACCCCTCCTCCCTCAGACCCAGGAGTCCAGACCCCCAGCCCCTCCTCCCTCGGACCCAGGAGTCTAGCCCATTTTCCACCCCACCCTCCGCCCTCCTCGAAGCCCCATCCCTCCCCTCCTCCCTTTCGCTCAGATACTCCTCCTCCTCTTCATCTTCCTCTCCATCCTCCTCCTCGTCCCCATCCTCCTCCGGGCTACTGGGGGCCGAGTGGAAGCGCAGGCAGTAGAGCAGCCGCACCCACTGGCCGAACTCGCAGTCGCAGGTCCTGGGCGGACTCCGCAGCTGCAGGTAGAAGGTGCGGCCGGTTTGAAACTTGACCTTGAGCTGCCTGCGGCTTTTGTCGTGGACGAAGAGCTGGACGAACTGCAAGGGGATCATCCTGGCGGGCGGAAGGGGCGTCTCAGGTCCCGCCTTCCCAGCTCCCCCCCACACCCCCACACCCCC
>NW_005370276.1:2041984-2046238 GCF_000412655.1 Myotis brandtii
CTCGGAGTCGGGGTTGCCCACCTGACCCGACCCCTTCTCTCCCCGGAGTCTTTCCACTCTCTCTGCCGCTTGAATCTTCTTCATCCCCTCCTACTGGCACCCACAAGGCACACGTGTGCCTCCCGCTGGCTAGTCCTCTCTCCTAAACCCCTGAGTTGAATAGACACCCGCCTACTTGAAATCCAGTTCCATTTGGATGTGGGCTCGGCAGCTGACACAGAAAATGCCCAGCCACCACATTTCTGACCTCATCCCCACCCCAAACCCGCTCCTCTCCGTCCTCCCGGTTTTAACTGCATCCACTTGCTCCGTCAGGAACCCGGAGTTGCTCCTGACTTTCCCTCTCACACCCTCATCCAGTCCTGCCCCCCGAATCCTGATGGCCCTGCCCTTAAAAATGATCCACGATCCCGCCACTTCCAACCCCCAGCGCCTCCTCCGGGGCCAGCCAGCCCCAGTCTGTCCCCCACGCGGCCGCTCGACACCTGAGTTGGCCCAGGTCCCTCCCGTGGCTCAGAGTAAAAGCCAAGTCCTCAGCTTGGCCAGGACGCCCTGCACGGCCTGCCCCTTTTGTCCCCTCTCTGCCCTCACCTCCCGCCTACCTCCCTGGCTCACTCCGCTCCAGCCACACTGGCCTCCGCGCTGTTCCCTTAACCGGCCGGGCTCGGTCCTGCCTCAGGACCTTTGCACAGGCGGTTCCCTCTGCCTGAAGTCTTCCTCCAGCCACCCCCGTGGCTTGGCCCCCTCCTCTCTCTCAGGGAAGTCTGTTTGCAATCCTGGGCCTATTTGCAGCCATGTCCAGACTTGCAGACCTCCCCATGGTCCCCTGTCTGGGCCCCCATACGGCTCCGCAGACCTTTTATCCCGTCGGACAAACTGCCATCTATTCTGTCTGCCTGCCCAGTAGAAGGTGAGCTGGAGGGCAGAGATTTGGGGCTGATTTTGTCACTGCTGCTTCCCTAGCACCCCGAGTGACACGAAGTAGCATGGAGACTTGTTGAGTATTTGAAGAAATGAATTGCTCTGCCTCCAGCCTGATTCAAGGTCCCAGGCAGAGGAGAAAACAACCCAGAGAGGGTGGGTAAGCTGGCCTAGATCACACGGCGGGATCTGTATTCTTAATCACAACCATTAGGGAGCCACAGAGGCCCCCTCTGGCCTAGCAAGCCTACCTCTAGGACTTGGTCTTACACCCTCATACCCGGGCACATGGATGTCCCCTGTCTGCCACGCTGGCTGTAACCCCAAGACACCAGACACCACCTCAGAGGGGGACGATCTATGATTATATTCTCAAGGTGGAAGAACAGCCGCTGGCATTGACAGAGCTTACTCTGTGCCAGGCACCGATGTCCTAAGCACTTTTACTCAGTTTACCCCCCAGCAGCCCTGGATGGGGGCTCTCCCCTCATCCCCATGTTCCAGATGAGGAAACCGAGGCACAGACAGGTAGGGAACTTGGGCCAAAACTAGTGAAAAGAGGGGAAGCCAGGATTTGAACCCAGGTCATCCGAGGGAGGCCTTTTGCTCAAGGATGTTCCCTATTACAAGGATGTTCCCTAGAACAGCAAGAATGCCCCCCCCCCAAAACATAAAGAGTGGTGCCCGAGGGGCCAGGGTCTGTTCAGTCGTGTATGTCCACAAGGGGACCTGGTAGCTGCACTCACGTGGATATGCAATGGGTATTGACATCCTGCTGAGGGAGTGAGCGGAGGGAACAGTGGCCTCTAGCATGTGCCTGCAACTGTTAAAAGGCCAACACACACTAGATGTCCATCAGAAGTGGTGCAGAGAGCCCTGACCGGTTTGGCTCAGTGGATAGAGCGTCGGCCTGTGGACTCAAGGGTCCCGGGTTCGATTCCAGTCAAGGGCATGTACCTTGGTTGCGGGGCACATCCCCAGTGGGGGGTGTGCAGGAGGCAGCTGATTGATGTTTCTAACTCTCTATCCCTCTCCCTTCCTGTCTGTAAAAAATCAATAAATTAAAAAAAAAAAAAAAGAATTGGTCCAGAGTAACTCCGGCTGTAAGCTGGTCAGCAGGGAGGGGCCAGGGTGAGTCTTGAGGCTGAGTTTGCAGAGCAAGCTCAATGCTTTTATGTGGATGGTATGTTTATTAGGGGGCAGGGGGGTGAGGGGAGGGTGCTAAAGGAGATTATGGGGGTCAAAGCCTTCCCGCAGTGCCACCCTGAGCATCCTTCCCACTGCAGGTCACGGCTCAGTGAGCAGGGAGATCAATTGGTGGAATACAATTAGCACCGAAAAGAAAAGGAATGTTGTAGAAAAGGCCAGGCCACCATAAGACGCCTGGATACCGCTTTGTGGAACGTTTTAAACTCAGAGACAGGGATAAATAAAGGCTGTGAGACACCTTTAGTTCAGGTCAGGATCAGATTCTGCCGCCAAGTGAATTACAAAAAAGTTAGAGCCGCCCGGCCCGCGTGGCTCAGTGGTTGAGCATCGACCCATGAACTGGGAGGTCAGGGTTTAATTCCTGGTCAGGGAACATGCCCAGGTCTTGGGCTTGATCCCCAGGAGGGAGTTGGTCGATGTTTCTCTCACCATTGATGTTTCTATCTCTCCCTCTCCCTTCCTCTCTCTCTAAAATAAATAAAACATTTTTTTTAAGTCAAAGCCACCGGCAGAACGCTTCTCTAAATACACTATACCCATGCGCATGTTTGGGTATTTGCGGCTGGAGTTGGACGCAGGAGCCTAGGATGGGGGAAACGTGTATCTTGTGTTGTGTGTTTTTATACTTTGGAGTTGAACCTGCATTACGTTTCCCATGAAAAACCAGAGACCTGAAGGGGCAGAGCGCAGTGGGACACAGGTCGGCCACCGTGAGGAGCCTGAGGTTCCGATCCCACCCCTGACCCACTGTGAGACCCTGGGCCGGCGGCTCCCCTCTCTGGGCCCCGTTTCTCTCTCTGGAGGATGTGGCTAAAGGGCCCCACCGTATACCAGTATGACGTCAGAGATGAGACGAGATGAGTGGCCCAGGGGGTGCTTGGCATGCAGTGGGCGCTAGCGGCAGGTCATTCTCTTGACCCCTGCCAGGCTGTGGCTGAGGACTGCTCCCCCTGGTGGCTAACTATCCCTGATTTCTGGCCCCTGTGGACGGCCCTGTCCTGGTTCTTCTGGGGGCGGCAGCCCAGAGAGGGCTGGTAGCCCTCGGGTCATCTGGGCGCGAGGAGGAGCTGCAGGGAGCCCAGGGTGCCCTGAGCTGGGGAAGGAGGTCCGGGCTGGGCTGGGGGTGGGGCAGTCACCCAAAGAGTTGCAGGCGTCCGGTCTCCTTGGCGGGGCCCGCCAGCAGCAGCAGGTCTGGGAGTTGCAGGGCTGGACTGGAGGCTGCCACCCCCATGGTTACCTTGTTGGCAACTTCTCCTAACCGGGTCACCTGGGGCGAGGGACAAGGGTTAGAAGCTGGATAGATGGTGGGGTGTGTGTGTGTGTGTGTGTGTGCGTGTGCGTGCAGAAATGGGGAGGGATCAGAGGTCAAGAAGGAGCAAGGTTCATGAACCCAGTGAATGAAACACCAAGACGGAAGTCAGATGTCCTGAGGTCAAAGGTCATACAGGTGTTAAGTCAGGGAAACCGAAGCAAGGGAGTCAGAGGCCAGGTTTCATAGAGAAGGTGAAGGTCTGCAGGTTTGGGGAAAGGGGTGGGTCAGGAATTCCAGGAGGTGGACGTTATGGGGGAGTTGTCAGAAGCGGGGAGAGCCGGGGTTCCCCAAGTCAGGAGGGGGGGAGCTCAGGAGGTCCTGGGGCTTCACACCTGCACGAAATTGCTCTCAAAGATGGTGAAGTCCCGCAGCTGGTCGAACTCCCCGCTCTGAAGGAGGCGTTGGAGCCGTCCAGGCCGGCCCGTGGGACAGGCTGAAACGAGGGTGTGTTCTAGGGAGTCCGGTTGGGGGGGGCCTATTCCAGGAGGCTGAGCGTTGGGGGTACCGGGCTGTCGGTCTCCAATCGCCGGCCCCATCCCTCACCTGGCCCCGCCCCTGAGGCGTGGCTCCGCCCCTCACCTGCCATCCAACCCACCTGGTCCCACTACACCTGCTCCGTCGAGGGCCGTCCTGAGCTCTAGTCTCTGCTTCATCGAAGCGAAGAACCGGGGAAGAAAACGGAGGGCGTGGCCACGGACAGTGAGACGTCACAACGCAGCGGACCGGAAGACGCCGGTGATTGTGCCGTCACCCTAGGGGCGGGGCCATCCCAGTGGCGTCAGGCCCCGGTAGGGGGGCGGGCGCTAGTGCGC
>NW_005370276.1:2046785-2048345 GCF_000412655.1 Myotis brandtii
GACCTGGGCGCCCGTATGCGCGGCGCGGTGACGGTCGGGGCCAGACTGCCTCTCCTCTCCCGCGTTCAGACGCTGGGAACCTGCCGTCATGAATATGCATGAGGAGGTGTGGTCCGGATGGAATGCTGGCGAATCAGACGTCGGGCCGCTAAAATGAAAAAGGCGGGGTGGAGGGCTCTCGCGAGACTGGAGGGGGCGTGTGTTGTGGCTGAATATGCATGAGGGGGGCGGGATCTTGATCTGGGATTAAAATCTGGAAGGGAGGTTGCGCAGGTGCGAGAGGAGGATGCAGCAGAGTTAGGAGAAATTTGGAGGTTTGGAGAAAAGGAGGGCGTGGATCCCTCCTTTTTGGGGACAGTTAAGGCTACTTGGATAGTATTAGCTGGGAAAGGAAGCGCAGGTGCCTTTTAACTCAGGCATATTAATGATACTGGGCGTGAGAGTGATGCGCGGATAGTTGCCTTGGAAACGAGGTTAGCGTGCTTGCAGGCTCTGGTTGTCTGGGGACCGTCCAGATCCTGAATTTTCATGAAATGCGCGGTGGAGCCGTGGGCAAGCTTCAGTGTTTGGATATGAGTATGACAATAAGGCTCCTCTCTCAGGATGCCGGTCTGCCCGGGGTCAGGGCCAGGGCTCTGTTGGTCCTCACTTGGGGTCCTCTGTCTGCAGGCCGGGGTGGAAGGTCGAGACGAGGCCTGTGGCACCGTGGGGCTGCTGCTGGAGCACTCATTTGAGATCGGTGAGTCCAGCAGTGTCCCCGCCTGAACGCTTCCCCAGCGCCCCGTGAAGTCGGAAACCTTGGTTTGGGTGCTGTGCAGTGTGAGACACCCTCCCTTCACGAACAGCCTTGCCCCTGAGAGGGTGTTTGCATTGCCCTGGGGACGGGGGATAGGGAGGGTGGGAGGAGGGAGGAGGGATCCAATGCAGCAGCTGTGATAACCTCAGAGAGCGCTTCGCTGACCCATTGCCTGCGCCCTGCACTAGTGTTCAGATGCTCTGCGTGTACCAACTCCAACATCCTCACAACAGTCGTGCAAGGGAGTAGGTGTGAGGGATGGCCCCATTTTTCAGAAGAGGAAACTGAGGCACAGAGGGGCACCACACGCCATGGCCCAGCCTACACTGCCTTGATTCAGATGCCCCCAGAGCACAGATGTCAGTGTGGCCCAGGGGTTAATAATTCAGCCTGGGAAGCAGCTCCCCATGTAACATCCAGGACGGGGGCACCAAGGACGGGGGCCCGGGTGGCGCACCAAGTGCTGTCCCCTGCAGCTTACAAAGGCCTTGATCTCTAGCTGACGGCTGCCCGTCGCCCCCTCTGCCCCCACGCTCCCTCCCCCGATTGCCCCCCTTCTAGCTGCCTTCCCTTCCTGGCTCTGCTCACTCAGTACATTTTACAAAAAATATATTTTATTGATTTTTTACAGAGAGGAAGGGAGAGAGATAGAGAGTTAGAAACATCGATGAGAGAGAAACATCGATCAGCTGCCTCCTGCACATCTCCTACTGGGGATGTGCCCGCAACCCAGGTACATGCCCTTGACCGGAATCGAACCTGGG
>NW_005370276.1:2049145-2049766 GCF_000412655.1 Myotis brandtii
GAGAGAGAGAGAGAGAGAGAGAGAGAGAGAGAAGCATCAATGATGAGAGAGAATCATTGATCGGCTGCCTCCTGCACACCCCAACTGAGGATCAAGCCCACAACCCGGGCCTGTGCCCTTGACTGGAATCGAACCCAGGAGCCTTCAGTCCGAAGGCCGAGGCTCTATCCACTGAGCCAAACCAGCTAGGTCCTCCATCAGTTTCCCACAACCAGCTCCTACCCTTCCCGATTCATCCAGGACCAGCCAGGCGTTAGGATGAGGTTTGCTTTTGAGGAGAAAGATCCCCACAGGGGCCATGATGGGATGAGAGAACGTTACTTCTGTAGTCCTGCTCCACGGCCTCCTCCAGGGCTGGACTCCCGGGCCCGCTCTGTCCCCCCCAAGGAGGTGTAGGGTTCCTGGGGCTCCAGGGAACAAGGGAGAGGAGGGGGAAGGACGGGCTGAGGGAACAGCCATATTTTAGGGAAACTGGCGAAAGCGACCACAGTCCACCTCATCCCTGTGGGCAGATGGAGCTTCAGGGGCCTGGCCGCACCCACAGCAGGGCCATCCCAGTGGGAAGATCGGGGGCCTCCTCAGCGTGGCGGCCGGGAGTGGGCGGGACTGTGGGGGGGCTTC
>NW_005370276.1:2049907-2050261 GCF_000412655.1 Myotis brandtii
TGGCAGCCCTCAACGGCCTGTACCGGGTCCGGGTTCCGAGGCGGCCTGGCGCCCCTGACGGCCCAGAAGCTGGCGGCTACGTCTCCTCCTTCGTCCCCGCGGTGAGTCAGTGACAAGGACTGGCCTCCGTCCTTGCTCTTCCCACCCGTCCGGCCCGGCTGCCGCCATTCGGGCCCCGGTGTTTATGGACGGGGAGGACTTGGCCTTGTCCTCGAGGCCTCCCAGCCGCGTCCATGCGGTGGGTTCTCTGAGGGGCAGCACAGGGCAGTGGCCTGGGCTTGTGCCCGAGGGGCAGGCGGCCACGGAAGCTTGAAAGATGCTGCTGGGGCGGTGGGAGGGGCTGTGGGAGGGGCC
>NW_005370276.1:2050291-2050782 GCF_000412655.1 Myotis brandtii
CCCAGTGCCGGGGAGGCCTGGGCAACAGCCCCTGCTCCCTCCTCCCCGCAGTGCTCCCTGGTGGAGTCGCACCTCTCGGATCAGCTGACACTGCACGTGGATGTGGCTGGCAACGTGGTGGGCCTGTCGGTGGTGACGCACCCCGGGGGCTGCCGGGGCCAGGAGGTGGAGGACGTGGACCTGGAGCTGTTCAACACGTCTGTGCAGCTGCAGCCGCCGGTCACAGCCCCAGGGTGAGGGCAGGACGGGTACCCAGCCCCGCCGGCTTGGGGGTGGCTGACTCGGCCCCTCACCTGTCTCCTCCTCCACCCCCGCAGCCCGGAGACAGCGGCCTTCATCGAGCGCCTGGAGATGGAGCAGGCCCAGAAGGCCAAGAACCCGCAGGAGCAGAAGTCCTTTTTCGCCAAATACGTGAGTGAGGTTCCGCCTGCCCTGCCCCCTCCTGACAATCCCCGCTCCCGCCTCGCTCCTCCTCCTCCCGGCCCCTCGTG
>NW_005370276.1:2051255-2051917 GCF_000412655.1 Myotis brandtii
CTGTGGGGGAGCGGGTGAGGACGGGGGTGGAGAAGGGGTGCGGGCAGCCCCAGGAGGAGCTGGGACGAGAGTCCAGTGGAGAGGACGCGGCCTGGGCCGGGCCGGAGCCAGGGCTGTGAGGCTGGAGATGGGGTGGCAGGTTTCAGAGGAACAGGGTGGCTTGGAAGGAGGGGCTGGTGGGGCCCCCCAGGTCCGGGAGGCAGGTGGCTCTGGGCAGGAGTATTTGGGGGCAGTGCTCTGGGCCAGGTGCCCGGAGGCCGGGCTGGAGCTGAGGAGGGGCCAGGCCTGCGCTGCCAGAGAAGCCCCGGGACCTGGGGGTGCTGGCTGGAGGGGGTGGGCCCGCCTGGGGTGAGGCTGGGGCCTCGGGTGGGAGGATGCTGAACCCTACAGTGCCTGGCGCCGTGCCCGCAGGGCCTGAGGATAGCCCAGCCTGGGATTGTGAGGAAACTGAGGCCCAGAGAGGCCGAGAGCTTGGCTTCCTGGCTGCCCTCCCGAGGGCTGCAGGACCCACGGCCACCACTGGCCCTGACCCGCGCCCCTCCCTCCTCAGTGGCACCTCATCCTGGGGGGGGCCGTGCTCACGCCAGCCCCCCCTTCCCCGCCCTGGGGGATGCTGCTCACACTCACCTCCCTTCTCTCTCTCTCTCTCTCTCTCTCTCTCT
>NW_005370276.1:2052086-2055819 GCF_000412655.1 Myotis brandtii
GGAGGGGGCAGTGGCCGGGGAGGGGCGCGGGGCTTCCCTCCTGCCCAGAGAGCCAGGCCTTGCTCATCCCAAAAGGATTCGCTGGCCCCTCCACCGGAGCCTCTCCCTGTGGGCCCCTGTGTTCCTGTCTGGAGGGCGGTGGGGTTCTTGGCCCTGCTGCCCCCTGCCTGCCCCCGTGGCCCCACTGCAGCCCCAAGGCTTCCCTCTGACCCGGTGTCCCGTCACCCCCAGCGCCCCAAGCCCTGCAGTCCGGGAGCTCTCCAGCTCCGCGCCTTTGTTCTCATCCTGGTTCCGGCTGGGCTCCATGGCCCTGCCTCCTGGGCCACACACCTGTCCCTCTGCCCTGAGGGCACAGCAGGCCGGGCGCCTGGCTCCGCTCCTCCCTGGCCCTGCCCTCGGGCCTGCTCTGCCCCTTTCTGCCCAGGATGCCAGGCCCCATGTCTACGTCAGCACAGAGCAGACGGCTTCCGTGTGCGCAGGCCCGGCCGTCACTCCCACCACCGGCTGCCTTCCCTGGGCCGCGGCTCCGGGTGAGGACGCTGGGCCTCTGCTGTCCCCCGCTCCCCCCCCAAACTTATCTATTTAAAACCATTGAGAGAATATACTGAAATATATGAAGGTTTGAAAGTTACCACTTCCAGCAGCCAAGTCAACTGTGGACTTGGCTCCTGGTGCATGTGTGTATATACGTGTGTAGCATTGCCGAACTTCCGTGTTCACGTTGTGAATTATGCAGAAACCCCAGAAGATGGCCCTTGTCATTGTCATGGCTGCAGGACGCTCCTCCGCGTTGTGTGGCAGTTGATTAAACTGGTCCCCAGTGTTCACCGTCTCGCTCGCTTCCCGCTTCCTGTGGTTGTAACAGCCCCACAATTAGCTCGTGGCCACCCCTGGTGTGAGCTTGTTTCCTGGGGACGCGTGACTAGAAGTGGGGTCACTGGCAGCTTAGAGGCCTTTTCATGAGCAGGTGAGGCGTGAGGTGGAAAGTTGTCCCCCATCATTTTTACCCCCTGATTTTCCTCCTGGAGATTGATGAGCACAGGCCAGGAGGGGCGCTGCTGATCTCCCCGCCGGTCACAGAATCAACTCCACACGCGCCTGCCACTGGCTTCGCTCCTGCGGACTTCCTGGCCGGTGCCCAGAGGGACCTGGTCCCTGTGCTCCCCAAAGGGTGCCCCTGAGCTCAGCTAACCAGGGACATGCAGGTGTAACTAAGATAAAACCCTGGGCCCAAGCTGGTGTGGTTCAGTGGTTGGAGCATTGGCCCACGCTCCGAATGGTCTTGGGTTTGATTCCCAGTCAAGGGCCACATACCTGGGTTGTAGGTTTGATCCTGGCCCTGGTCGGGACGAATGCGGAGGCAGCTGGTCAATGTGTCTCATATTGATGATTCTCTTACCCCCTTCCTCCCTTCCATTATCTAAAAATCGATGGGAAAATGATCCTCGGGTGAGGACTAACAGGAAAACACGAAGCCCCGAACCGGAAGGCTGGGCGGGTGGCCTCTGCCGCCGGATCCATGTGGCTGAGCTGCCTCCAGTCCCTTTCCCACAGCCTCGCCGACGGGCGCCCAGGCTCAGCCTCTCAGAATGAGGCAGAACGAGGTGGCACTCGGTTGTCTGGGAACCTGGCCTTTGCTCAGTGGCGTTTACGTCTGAAGTCCTCTTGGGAGTCGCCTGGTGTTGCCGACCCCTGTTTTCTGAGGCCCTTGGACGGCCAGCTGCGGCCCTTCCCTCGACCCCTCTTCCTCCACAGGCAGCCACCTGCCCTGCACGGTGACAGGTGGCCTGAGCGGCCAAGGGCCCCACCCTCTCCATTTCCTCAGTGTCTGTGTGACACACCTGGCAGCATTGGGGCTATTTCACCAGTTTGTTTTTTTAATATATTTTTTATTGGTTTAAGAGGAAGAGATAGAAACATCCATGATGAGAGAGAATCATTGATGGGCTGCCTCCTGCACGCCCCACACTGGATCCAGCCTGCACCCGGGCATGTGCCCTGACCGGGAGTCGAACTGGCAACCTCTCTGCATGGGATGACGCCCGACCAGCAGAGCCGCACTGGGCAGGGCTCGTCTTTTTTCTAAAAAATTTATTTTATTGATTTTTCTCAGAGAGGAAGGGAGAGGGATAAAGAGTTGGAAACATCAATGAGAGAGAAACATCGATCAGTTGCCTCCTGCACACCTACTGGGGATGTGCCTGCAACCAAGGTACGTGCCCTTGACCGGAATCGAACCTGGGACCCTTCAGTCCGCAGGCCGACGCTCTATCTGCTGAGCCAAACCAGTTAGGGCAGGGCTCATCATTTTTTAGTGGACTGCAGTTTGAGTCTTTATTTATCTCCCTCCTTGTTCTCTAAGCCTGTCGATCACTCTCAAGTGGCCACAGTTCTGGTGTGGAATGTTCTAGTCCTTGTCTGAGCTGTCAGTCTCCCTGGGCTCTGTCCTTACTAAACTTCCGCTTCTTGCCTGACCCTGGAGCGCTCACTCATGGCTCCGTTTATTGGCCAGGGTATCTGGGGGTACAGCATGAACCTCAGAAGGTACAGAAGGGTCCACAGCAAAGAGCCTTCTTCTCCCCTGGCCAACACTGTCCCCCCACCTGGGCCGTCCGGGGCACCGTTCTGGAGGGATTCTCTAGAGACAGTCCATCGTGTACGTCAATAGTTTTGCAAAAGTGTGTTGCTTTCATTCCCCCTCCCCCACTGGACATAAGTTGGAGAGGTTTCCGTCTCTGATATAAAGTGCGTCCTCAGCCCGGCCTGTGTGGCTCAGTGGTTGCGTGTGGACCTATGAACCAGGAGGTCATGGTTCGATTCCTGGCCAGGGCACATGCCTGGGGTTCGGGCTTGGTCCCCAGTGTGGGGCATGCAGGAGGCAGCCGGTCAATGATTCTCATCACTGACGTTTCTCTCCCTTCCTCTCTGAACTCAATAAAAATGTAGTAAAAACTAAATGAAGTGGGTCCTCACTTGTGGACTGGCTCACGTGGATTTCTTCGGGCCCATCGGTGGCCCTTCGGGTTTCCTGCGGGAATCCCCAGGTACCTGCGTGGCTTTGCTCCTGCGTGTAGGTGCGGCCGCACTGCCGGGTGGGGACTTACTGGAGCGTCAGTCCCGGCCCAGCCCCGCTGAGGTTCCAAACAGCACCTCTTCCTGGATGATTCCCAGGAAGACTTCCTGGCCAGTGCCCAGAGGGACCTGGTCTCTGTGCTCCCCAAAGGGTCTCCAGTCCCACAGCTGCTGCCCTGGAAGTGCCTCAGGAACCACGGAGGAAGCCGGTGCCACCGTCGCCCATCAGAGCTGCTGGGGGCCTTCGTTCCAGCAAGTGGTGCCGCCACCTACCCAGCCTCACAGACCGGAGCGCTGCTCCCAGCCTCACAGACCGGAGCGCTGCTCCCTGCCTCCGTTCCTCTCTGCCTCCGTTCCTCTCTGCCTCCTCCCTTCACCCGTGTCCCCATGACCACAGCCCTGGGCTCATCCTTCCCCGCTTGGACCATCAGCCCACCTCCACCTGGCCGCCATCAGTCCCTCTCCGTCCATCCCCCTCATGGGGGCTTTCTGCCAGCTGAGCGGACCCCACTCCTCTCCTGCTCACAGCTATGGCTGCCCAGTGCCCCCAGGACCAAGTCCCAGTCCCTCAGCTGGGCCTTTGAGGCCTGGAATCACTTTGCCACCAGGCGGGGCTGCAGGCACAGTTCTCGCCCTCTCCACCTCCCCACAGCCCTGCCCC
>NW_005370276.1:2055973-2058870 GCF_000412655.1 Myotis brandtii
GAGCTCAGCCCTCATTTTTCCTCCTGGACACCCACCCTGGCCTCCCCAGCCTCCTGACCTCTGATCTGAGGGGGGAGGGGGCACCTACAAGGTAACAGTGATTGCCTGTTTCCCAATGTCCTTCCTCACCCCTTGGAGGCCCCTCTCCGCCCTACAGAAAGTCACCTGCTCTCAGGCATCGGGGAACCCCTTCCCCAGCCTAGAGCTTCCAATTGGCATTTGGGGGTCCTTAGCATAGGGTTTGACAACTTTTTAAAGATATCTAAGGCACCCAGCTGGTGTGGCTCAGTGGTTGAGCGTTGATCTATGAACCAGGAGGTCATGGTTCGATTCCCAGTCAGGGCACATTCCCATCAATGATTTTCATGATTGATGTTTCTAGCCCTCTCTCTATCCGAAATAAAAATATATTTAAAAATAAATAAAATAAACTAATGCTGAAACCACAAAAGGAGAGCACAAGAATATAAAACTAAATCAAGAAAATATTTTTAAAGACTTTATGCCTAATTTTAGTATTTTTAAAAGCCTCTCTACCACCCAAAATGGTGCACTGTAGCATGTGGCTTCTGGAAGCAGTTGTACAGGAAGCAAATCTCTCAGATGGGACTCCATGGCGAGGACCAGAGGCCAATTGTTGGGGCCCCTTTAGCTGTCATTCACCTTTGCACCCACTTCCATTCAGTGAGGATTGTAACTGTCATTACAAAGGAAACACACTCAGTTTGTCCCAATTCTTAGAAAGAGACTTCCAAGCAAACTGTGTACACCAAATCCCACCTTCCTTTGTTTCCCATACGGTCCCATATGCATCTCCATGGCAACACAGGAGAGAATCTACCCCCAGAATGACTTGGAGTCCAGAGGGTTAAGTTGGCACACACACAGGAAGCTGAGTATGATGTATATGTATTGAGTAGGAGTAAGAGTTTTATTGTTACAGAATTTTGGGGACCCTCCCTTCCCCCTCCTTCCCCACTAGCGCCCCCTCCCCATCCTGCATTGTAGTCACTGTCCGCTTTTTGCGGGCACCAGTCCCGTGTCTAATACAGCTGGGTTGCAGTTCCACCCTCTGCCACTAGGTGGAGGCAGAGGACTTCACGCCGAGACTGTCTCTCTGGCCTCAAGCCGACCCCGGCGGCACCCCTCCTGGAGAGACGCGCCTGCAGGGGGCGCTGGCGTCCGGTCCTCCGGGGAAGGTCGGGTTCCCACGGAGCCTGGGTCCCAGCAGATGCGGTCCCGGGAACACTGGGCGCCTGTTGTCTCCTCTGCAGGGAGAGCCCGGCCAGGTCCTCCCGCTGCTGCTCTGCTCCCCGCGGCCTGGGGAGAGGAGGCAGTGGGGGCTGGGCAGGAGGATGGAGCAGGAAGGGGGTAGGCCTCTTCTCGGTGAGCTCAGCCAGGAGTCCAGGGGTCAGCAGAGTGAGGGAGCCCATTCCCGGCCACCCCGGGGTGGGGGTGGGGCGCCCAGCCCTGGCCCTGCCACTCACGTGCTGTGTGTCTTCAGGCAGCTTAATCCCAGTCTCTGAGCTTGTTCTCCGTTTGCTGCGTCCTGGGCCCGGGGCAGGTCCGGTTCCTCCAGGCAGTGTCCAGCGTCCGGGACAGGCAGAGAAGAGAGAAAATGGGGGTCACAGGGGTCCTCCCACCCCGGGGCTCTGGCTTGGCCGCCCCGCCGCCTCCAGGAAGCCCGAGAGGACCCCTGGTGGCTCCCCCTCCCGCTCAGAACTTGGGAACCTCAGCGCTTTGGGAAGGGGAGAGGGGGGCGCAGAGTGAGAGGGGAGCCCTGGGGTGGGAGAGGGATGGGGGGCCCTGGACAGAGGCTGGGTGGAGACAAGGCGCAGAGGGAGGCTGCTGGAAGGGGAGAACCCCTGGGTTGGGGGGGCAGATTCATGGAGGAGAAAAAGGAATACGATGGAATGGAGACGGGGAGACAGAAGAGAGAAACGAAAAGACAGAGAGGGGGAGATGAGAAGAAGAAAAGGAGAGATTCAGAGGCGAGAACTCAAAGGAAGAGGGAGGGAGGGGAGAAAAGAGATGGAAGAGAGAAGGGAGGGGCAAGACGGGGAGAAAGTGCAGGGAACAGGACGAGGGGAGAAGGAGGAGAAGGGGGCGCTCAGGAGAAAAGGAGGAGGGAGCAGAGAGGACAGCTGGGGGGAGCAGGGAGGGAAGGGGGGTGAGAGAGAAGACAGAAGTGGGAGAAAGGGGAGACGGGGAGGAGGAGGGAGAGCTCAGGCCAGAGGAGAGGAGGAGAGAGGGGAGGGGAGGAGAGGGGAGAAGAGAGAGGAGGGAGAGAAAGGAGAGAACGAGGAGCAGGAGAAACGGGAAAAGGACCGGGAGGGGGAGCAGGACAGGGAGGTGACGAGAGCGAGAGGGGTTAGTGGCAGGTGGCTCTGAAGGAGGGAGAGAGCAGAAGCAGAACAAGAGAAAGAGGCCAGGAAGCAGGACGGGAAGGAAAAGGGAGAAGATGTGGGGAGAGAAAGAAGAGAGAGCCAGGAGCAGGTGGGGGAGAGAGAAACGCAGGGGACGGAGGGGAGTGAGGAATGGGGTGGACAGGAGAGGGGGAGGAGAAGAGAGAAACTGGAGGCGGAGGAGAGGACGGAGGGGCGGGAAGGAGGGGAGGGGTGCGGAGAGGCGAGACCTCGGGAGGAGGAAAGGGGGGAGAGGAGCAGGAGGAAGAGGTGAGAGGAGTGAGCCTGTGTAGGCGGGAGCAGGTGTGGAGACGCGGCTGAGAGAAGGGGAGGCAGGGGCAGATGGAACAGAGGTCCCCCATCACCCACACCCAGAGGCTGGGGGAGGTCTAGCGGAGGGCAGGGTGGAGGGAGGAGGCTGCGGGCTGGACAGGGAGACCGTGGGAGGAATCCCAGAGGCGGGAGGACGTGGCCTGAGGCAGGGAGCAGCTG
>NW_005370276.1:2058951-2061106 GCF_000412655.1 Myotis brandtii
GGGTGGGGGTGTCTGCCCACGTCCCAGCCTCGCCTGTCTCCACGCCTGGCAGCCACCCTACGGGCATTTTTGTGACCAAGGGACAGAGTGACAACTGGGAGGACAGACTGTACACAGACGAAGGTGCGACAGAGAAGGGAGCGGTGAATAGAGTGGGAGGGAGGGAAGGGGTAGGGAAGCAGAGGGGGGAGAGAGAGACAGACAGGGAGACAGACAGACAGAGAAACAGGGAGAGACATAGAGGAGGAGGGAGAGAGGGAGAGGACAGACAGGGAAGAGGGAAGGGAAGGTGGGCAGCCTCCAGGTCCGGGGCGCGTCCCCGTCCCGCGCCCCCTGGTCCCCTGTCCTGGTTCCCCTGAGCTGAGACTGACGGACACGAGCAGCTGCAGGGCCTGCGAGTGGGGAGTAAACATCAGTGAGCAGGAGGTAGAGGAGAGGGACCGACGGATGGATGAGGAGGCCCCACGTGGGAGAAGGGAGGTGAGGGAGGAGGAGTGGTGTAGGGGGGACTGAGGGACAGAGTCCCAGCAGGAGAGGCTGGGAGGTGTGAGGGCGGATAGAGGAAGGGGCCCGGGAGAAGGGCCGGAGCGGGTAGGGGAGCAGAGGGGAGGGCCGGTGGAGGGTGAACCTGGTGCAGAGCCCGGAGCGGGGAGGAAGGGGAGGAAGAAGCTGTGAGGACCAGGTGGGGAGGAGAGAAGGCTGTGTGTGTGTGGGGGGGGGCTTGGGGGGCAGACAGACAATAGGGAGACACTGAGATGCGGGGGGAGTGGCCCAAGGAGATGAGAGGATGAGAAGAAGGATGTGATTAAGGAGGTGTGAGCAGAGGACGGTGGGACTGGTGTGCCAGGGAGACAGCTGTGTGAGGAGGAGACACAGGGAATGGAGAGAGAGAGAGAGAATGAGAGAGACTGAGAGAGAGAATGAGGGAGAGAGAGAAAAACAATGAGATGGGGGAATGAGAGAGAGAGAGAATGAGAGAGGAAATGAGAGAGAGAAGGATTGAGAGAGAGAATGAGATAGAAGGAGTGAGAGAGAAGGAAAAAAAGAATGAGATGGAGGGAATGAGAGTGAAAGTTTGAGATAGAGCTAGAGAGAGAGAATTAGACAGAGGGAATGAGAGAGAGGAAGAATGAAAATGAGTGAATGAGAGGATGAGATAGAGGGAATGAGATAAAGGGAATGAGAGGGAGAATGAGACATAGGGAATGAGAGAGAGAGAGAGAGGAAGAATGAGATAGAGTGAATGAGAGAGAGAATGAGATAGAACGACTGAGAGAGAGAATGAGACAGAGGGAAAGAGAGAGAAATAATGAAATGGAGTGAATGAGAGAGAGCAAAATGATGTGATAGATGGAATGAGAGAGAAAGAATGAATAGAGCTAGAGAGAGAGAGAGAGAGAGAGAGAGAGAGAGAGAATTAGACAGAGGGAATGAGAGAGAGATAGAATGATATATAGTGAATGAGAGAGAGACAGAACAAGAATGAGATGAATGGAATTAGATAGAGAAAGAATGAGAGAGGGAATGAGAGAGAGAATGAGATAGACAGAATGAGAGAGAAATAATGAAATCGAGTGAATGAGAGAGAGCAAAATGCTGTGATAGAGGGAATGAGAGAGAAAGAATGAGATAGAGCTAGAGAGATAGAATGATATATAGTGAATGAGAGAGAGACAGAACAAGAATGAGATGAAGGGAATTAGATAGAGAAAGAATGAGAGATGGAATGAGAGAGTGAGAGAGTGAAAGAGTGAGAGTGGAAATGAGAGAGGGAATGAGAGAGGGAATGAGAGAGCGAGAGAATGATAGTGAGAGAGAGAGAGAGCAATAGAATGAGAGAGGGAATGAGAGAGAATGAGACAGAGGGAATGAGACAGAAAGAATGAGAGAGGGAATGAGGAATAGAATTAGAGAGAGAGTGAGAGAGAGAACTAGAGTAAATGAGAGAGAGAGAAAGAAGGAAAGAATGAGACAGAGGGAAAGAGAGAGCGAGGAATTGAGTGAGGGAATGAGATAGAGGGAAAGAGATAAAGGGAATGAGAGAGAGGATGAGAGAGAGAGAAAGAAAGAATGAGACAGAATGAGAGATAGAGAGAAAGAATGAGACCGAGGGAATGAGAGGGAAAGAATGAGATAGAGCTAGAGAGAGAGAATT
>NW_005370276.1:2061160-2066990 GCF_000412655.1 Myotis brandtii
AGAGAGATAGAATGATATATAGTGAATGAGAGAGAGACAGAACAAGAATGAGATGAATGGAATTAGATAGAGAAAGAATGAGAGATGGAATGAGAGAGTGAGAGAGTGAAAGAGTGAGAGTGGAAATGAGAGAGGGAATGAGAGAGCGAATGAGAGTGAGAGAGGGAGAGAGAATGAGAGGTAATGAAAGAGGGAATGAGAGATAGAATGAGAGAGTGAGAAAGAATGAGACAGAGGGAATGAGAGAGAAAGAACGAGTGGAAATGAGAGAGCGAATTAGAGAGGGAATGAGAGAGCGAGAGAATGGTAGTGAGAGAGAGAGAGCAATAGAATGAGAGAGGGAATGAGAGAGAATGAGACAGAGGGAATGAGACAGAAAGAATGAGAGAGGGAATGAGGAATAGAATTAGAGAGAGAGTGAGAGAGAGAACTAGAGTAAATGAGAGAGAGAGAAAGAAGGAAAGAATGAGACAGAAGGAATGAGAGAGCGAGGGAAAGAGAGAGAGAATGAGACAGAGGGAATGAGATAAAGGGAATGAGAGAATGAGATAGACAGAATGAGAGAGAAATAATGAAATCGAGTGAATGAGAGAGAGCAAAATGCTGTGATAGAGGGAATGAGAGAGAAAGAATGAGATAGAGCTAGAGAGATAGAATGATATATAGTGAATGAGAGAGAGACAGAACAAGAATGAGATGAAGGAAATTAGATAGAGAAAGAATGAGAGATGGAATGAGAGAGTGAGAGAGTGAAAGAGTGAGAGTGGAAATGAGAGAGGGAATGAGAGAGCGAATGAGAGTGAGAGAGGGAGAGAGAATGAGAGGTAATGAAAGAGGGAATGAGAGATAGAAGGAGAGAGAAAGTGAGAGAGAATGAGAGAAGGAATGAAAGAGAGAGTGAGAGAATGAGAGAGAGTGAGAGAGAGAGAGAGAAATAATGAGATGGGGAATGAGAGAGAGAAGGATTGAGAGAGAGCATGAGATAGAAGGAGTGAGAGAGAAGGAAAAAAAGAATGAGATGGAGGGAATGAGAGTGAAAGTTTGAGATAGAGCTAGAGAGAGAGAATTAGACAGAGGGAATGAGAGAGAGGAAGAATGAAAATGAGTGAATGAGAGGATGAGATAGAGGGAATGAGATAAAGGGAATGAGAGGGGAAAGAGATAAAGGGAATGAGAGAGAGGATGAGAGAGAGAGAAAGAAAGAATGAGACAGAATGAGAGATAGAAAGAATGAGATGGAGGGAATGAGAGAGAGAGAGAGAAAGAGAGATTGAGAGGAAGAATGAGATAGAGTGAATGAGAGAGAGAATGAGATAGAACGACTGAGAGAGAGAATGAGACAGAGGGAAAGAGAGAGCGAGGAATTGAGTGAGGGAATGAGATAGAGGGAAAGAGATAAAGGGAATGAGAGAGAGGATGAGAGAGAGAGAAAGAAAGAATGAGACAGAATGAGAGATAGAAAGAATGAGATGGAGGGAATGAGAGAGAGAGAGAGAAAGAGAGATTGAGAGGAAGAATGAGATAGAGTGAATGAGAGAGAGAATGAGACAGAGGGAAAGAGACAAAGGGAATGAGAGAGAGAGAGAGAGAGAGAGAGAGAGAATGAGAGAGAGAATGAGGGAGAGAGAAAGTGAGAGAGAATGAGAGAAGGAATGAAAGAGAGAGTGAGAGAATGAGAGAGAGTGAGAGAGAGAGAGAGAAATAATGAGATGGGGAATGAGAGAGAGAAGGATTGAGAGAGAGCATGAGATAGAAGGAGTGAGAGAGAAGGAAAAAAAGAATGAGATGGAGGGAATGAGAGTGAAAGTTTGAGATAGAGCTAGAGAGAGAGAATTAGACAGAGGGAATGAGAGAGAGGAAGAATGAAAATGAGTGAATGAGAGGATGAGATAGAGGGAATGAGATAAAGGGAATGAGAGAGAGAGAAAGAGAGAGAGAGAGAGGAAGAATGAGATAGAGTGAATGAGAGAGAAAGAGAGAGCGACTGAGAGAGAATGAGACAGAAAAAATGAGATAAAGGGAATGAGAGAGAATGAGAGGTAGAATGAGAGAGAGTGAGAAAGAATGAGACAGAGGGAATGAGACAGAAGAATGAGAGAGGGAATGAGAGGTAGAATGAGAGAGAGTGAGAAAGAATGAGACAGAGGGAATGAGACAGAAGAATGAGAGAGGGAATGAGAGGTAGAATGAGAGAGAGTGAGAAAGAATGAGACAGAGGGAATGAGACAGAAGAATGAGAGAGGGAATGAGAGGTAGAATGAGAGAGAGTGAGAAAGAATGAGACAGAGGGAATGAGACAGAAGAATGAGAGAGGGAATGAGAGGTAGAATGAGAGAGAGTGAGAAAGAATGAGACAGAGGGAATGAGACAGAAGAATGAGAGAGGGAATGAGAGGTAGAATGAGAGAGAGTGAGAAAGAATGAGACAGAGGGAATGAGACAGAAGAATGAGAGAGGGAATGAGAGGTAGAATGAGAGAGAGTGAGAAAGAATGAGACAGAGGGAATGAGACAGAAGAATGAGAGAGGGAATGAGAGGTAGAATGAGAGAGAGTGAGAAAGAATGAGACAGAGGGAATGAGACAGAAGAATGAGAGAGGGAATGAGAGGTAGAATGAGAGAGAGTGAGAAAGAATGAGACAGAGGGAATGAGACAGAAGAATGAGAGAGGGAATGAGAGGTAGAATGAGAGAGAGTGAGAAAGAATGAGACAGAGGGAATGAGACAGAAGAATGAGAGAGGGAATGAGAGGTAGAATGAGAGAGAGTGAGAAAGAATGAGACAGAGGGAATGAGACAGAAGAATGAGAGAGGGAATGAGAGGTAGAATGAGAGAGAGTGAGAAAGAATGAGACAGAGGGAATGAGACAGAAGAATGAGAGAGGGAATGAGAGGTAGAATGAGAGAGAGTGAGAAAGAATGAGACAGAGGGAATGAGACAGAAGAATGAGAGAGGGAATGAGAGGTAGAATGAGAGAGAGTGAGAAAGAATGAGACAGAGGGAATGAGACAGAAGAATGAGAGAGGGAATGAGAGGTAGAATGAGAGAGAGTGAGAAAGAATGAGACAGAGGGAATGAGACAGAAGAATGAGAGAGGGAATGAGAGGTAGAATGAGAGAGAGTGAGAAAGAATGAGACAGAGGGAATGAGACAGAAGAATGAGAGAGGGAATGAGAGGTAGAATGAGAGAGAGTGAGAAAGAATGAGACAGAGGGAATGAGACAGAAGAATGAGAGAGGGAATGAGAGGTAGAATGAGAGAGAGTGAGAAAGAATGAGACAGAGGGAATGAGACAGAAGAATGAGAGAGGGAATGAGAGGTAGAATGAGAGAGAGTGAGAAAGAATGAGACAGAGGGAATGAGACAGAAGAATGAGAGAGGGAATGAGAGGTAGAATGAGAGAGAGTGAGAAAGAATGAGACAGAGGGAATGAGACAGAAGAATGAGAGAGGGAATGAGAGGTAGAATGAGAGAGAGTGAGAAAGAATGAGACAGAGGGAATGAGACAGAAGAATGAGAGAGGGAATGAGAGGTAGAATGAGAGAGAGTGAGAAAGAATGAGACAGAGGGAATGAGACAGAAGAATGAGAGAGGGAATGAGAGGTAGAATGAGAAAGTGAGAAAGAATGAGACCGAGGGAATGAGAGGGAAAGAATGAGATGGAAAGAAAGAGAGAGAAATAATGAGACTGAGGAAACGAGAGAGAGAGAGAGAGAGAGAGAGAGAGAGAGAGATTTTGAGAGGAAGAATGAGATAGAGCCTCTGAGAGAGAGAATGAGACAGAGGGAAAGAGACAAAGGGAATGAGAGAGAGAAAGAGAGAGAGAGAGAGAATGAGGTGGAATGATAGAGAGAGAAATAATGAGATGGAGGGAATGAGAGAGAAAGGATGAAGTAGAGGGAATGAGAGAGGGAAAGAGAATGAGACAGAGGGAATGAAAGAGAATTAGAAAGGGAATGAGCGAGAGAATGAGAGAGAGTGAGAGAGAGAGAGAGAAAGAGAGAGAGAGAGAGAGCAAGAGCAAGAATGAGACGGAGGGAATGAGAGAGAAAGGATGAAGTAGAGGGAATGAGAGAGGGAAAGAGAATGAGACAGAGGGAATGAAAGAGAATTAGAAAGGGAATGACAGAGGGAATGAGAGGGAATGAGCTAGAGAATGAGAGAGAGAGAGTGAGAGGGAACGAATGAGACAGAGGGAGTGAGAGAGAGAGAGAGAGAGAGAGCAAGAGCAAGAATGAGACGGAGGGAATGAGAGAGAGAAAGAATGATATAGAGCAAATGAGAGAGAGAAAAAAGAATGATACTGAGTGAATGAGAGAAAGTGAAAGGATGTGATGGAATGAGAGAGAAAGAATGAGGTGGATGGAATGAGAAAGAGATAGGTGAGATAGGGGGAATGAGAGAGAATGTGAGAGACTGAATAGAGAGAGAGGGAATGAGAGCGAATGAGAGAGGGAATGGAGAGAAATAATGAGACGGAGGGAATGAGAGAGGGAATGAGGGAGAGAATGAGAGAGTGAGAGTGAAAGAATGAGACAGAAGGAGTGAGAGAGAGAGAGAGAGGTCAAGAAGGAGATGGAGGGAATGAGAGAGAATGAGAGAGCAAATGAGAGAGGAATTAGAGAAAGAATGATATAGAGCGAATGAGAGAAAGAAAGAATGAGATGGAGGGAATGAGAGAGAGAGAGCGAGAGGAAGGATGAAATAGAGGGAGCAAGAGAGAGAATGAGATGGAGGTAGGAAGAGAGAGAAAGAGAGAGAGGAGTAGATGCCATCCATCCGGAGAAAGGGGGAGGGCGGTGCAGATGTTCACGGCTGAGGGGCCAGTAGACCTATAGAGCCCGTTCTCTTCCCCTTTCTGAGCCTCAGTTTCTGCTCCTGCTTCACAGGTGGCGAGCGAGGGAGCACTCAGGACTTAAAGACCAGGGAAGTGTCAGTGCCCATGTGCCCATCATTTTGCACTGCCATCTCCCGGGTTCTATTCTAGCACTTTCTATCTCGGTTTCTCTCCATTCTTATTATCTCCCCCGCCCCCCTCCCCAGTGGCTATCATCATCCACAAAGAAGAAGTGAAGTTGGAGTCCAGCGGTGCCCACTGAGAGCCCCAGGACAACTAATCCCTCTTTCAGGAGAACCTCACCCCTGCAATGCTGAGAGGAAAGGGACAGGGAAACGAGGAAGCCGGGGGGAGTGGGAGGGACAGGAAGAACAGAGGGTGGAAGGAGAAGCCCCAGTGAGTGACAATCACCCAGCACACAGTTGGTGCTCAATTAGTGCCCCTTCCCTTTCCAGGTGGAGCACATGGAGAGCAAGCAGAGAGCTGGAGGCCGCAGGAGGGGAAGGGGAAGGAGAAGGTGTGAGGAGGGGAGGGCTTGCTTTTAAACAGCCTGGCACACAGTAGGTGCTCAAGAAAGAGAAATCAGTAAGAAGGGAGGGAAGAAGTCACCACAGAGGAAAACAGGAGGAAAGAGCCTAAGGAGAGAGGGCTGACCTCGCTGGTGTGCTCAGTGGTTAGAGCATCGGCAGGAACACGGAAGGGTCTGAGGTTCCAGTCAGGGTGCATGGAGGGGGCAACCCATAGGTGTGTCCCTCACATCCATGTTTCTCTCTCTCTTTCTCCCTTGCTCTCGCTCCCTCTCACTCTCTTTCTCTCTCCCACTCCTTCCCTCCCTCCCTCTCTCTGAAAAATCTGGCAAAAAATATCCTCAGGTGAGCCTTGATGACAAATAAGAATAAGGAGGAGAAGGAGGAGGAGATGGAGGAGGAGAGGGTGGAGGAGGATGATGAGTAGGAAGAGGAGAAGGAGTACAAAGAGGAGGTGAAGGAGGAGGA
>NW_005370276.1:2067024-2068402 GCF_000412655.1 Myotis brandtii
GGAAGAGAAGGAGGAGGAGGAGAAAGAGAAGGAGAAGGAAGAGAAGGAGGAGGAGAAGGAAGAGAAGGAGGAGGAAGAGAAGGAGGAGGAAGACAAGGAGGAGGAAGACAAGGAGAAGGAGAAGAAAGAGAAGGAGAAGGAAGAGAAGGAGGAGGAAGAGAAGGAGAAGGAAAAGAAGGAGGAGGAAGAGAAGGAGGAAGAAGAGGAGAAGAAGGAAGACAAGGAGAAGGAGAAGAAAGAGAAGGAGAAGGAAGAAAAGGGGGAGAAGAGAAGGCGGAGGAAGAGAAGGAGGAGGAAGAGAAGGAGGAAGAAAAGGAGAAGAAGAAAGAGAAGGAGAAGGAAGAAAAGGGGGAGAAGAGAAGGAGGAGTAAGAGAAGGAGGAGGAAGAGAAGGAGGAAGAAGAGAAGGAGAAGGAAGAGAAGGAGGAGAATGAAGAGAAAGAGGAGGAGAAGGAGGAGGAAGAGGAGGAGGAAGAGAAGGAGGAAGAAGAGAAGGAGAAGAAGAAAGAGAAGGAGAAGGAAGAGGAGGAGGAGGAAGAGAAGGAGGAGGAAGAGAAGGAGAAGAAGAAGAAAGAGAAGGAGAAGGAAGAGGAGGAGGAATAGAAGGAGGAGAAGGAGGAGGAGGAGAAGGAGGAGGAGAAGGAGAAGGAAGAGAAGGAGGAGGAAGAGAAGGAGGAGGAAGAGATTGAGAAGGAAGAGAAGGAGGAGGTAGAGAAGGAGAAGGAAGAAAAGGGGGAGAAGAGAAGGAGAAGAAGAAAGAGAAGGAGGAGGAAGAGGAGGAGCAAGAGAAGGAGGAAGAAGAGAAGGAGGAAGAAGAGAAGGAGAAGAAGAAAGAGGAGAAGGAAGAGGAGGAGGAAGAGAAGGAGGAGGAGGATAAGGAGAAGAAAGAGAAGAAGAGGGAGGAGGTGGGAGAAGGAGGAAGAATATAAGGAGAAGGAGGAGGTAGAGAAGGAAAAGGAAGAAAAGGGGGAGAAGAGAAGGAGAAGAAAGAGAAAGAGAAGGAATAGGAGAAGGAGGAGGAGAAGGAGATGGAAGAGAAGGAGGAGGAGAAAGAAGATGGGGAGGAGAAGAAGAAGGAGGAAGAGAAGGAAGGAGGAGGAGGAGGAGGAGAAGGAGAAGGAGAAAGAGGAAAAGAAGGAAGGAGAGGGAGGAGGAGGAGAAGGAAGAGAAGAGGGAGGGCCAGGGTGGAAATTGCCAGGCACACAGTAGGTGCTTGTTTAGTATTAGTTCTGTTCCCAGAAGACAAGAACCAGAAAAGGGTGGGGGAACTCCAGCAGAGAGAATGAACAGGAGAAGTTGTGGAGGAAGGAATTTATGTAAGGCCGTGGTCACACAGTAGGTGCTTATTAAATGCCCATTCCCCTCCTGGCAGAGAGTCC
>NW_005370276.1:2068556-2069772 GCF_000412655.1 Myotis brandtii
AGGAAGAGAAGGAGGAAGAAGAGAAGGAGGAAGAAGAGGAGAAGAAGGAAGAGAAGGAGGAAGAAGAGAAGGAGGAAGAAGAGGAGAAGAAGGAAGAGAAGGAGGAAGAAGAGAAGGAGGAAGAAGAGGAGAAGAAGGAAGAGAAGGAGGAAGAAGAGAAGGAGGAAGAAGAGGAGAAGAAGGAAGAGAAGGAGGAAGAAGAGAAGGAGGAAGAAGAGGAGAAGAAGGAAGAGAAGGAGGAAGACAAGGAGAAGGAGAACAAAGAGAAGGAGAAGGAAGAAAAGGGGAGAAGAGAAGGAGGAGGAAGAGAAGGAGGAGGTGCTCATTCCTGGAAGAGGACCCAGAGATCACAGCAAGGGAGACAGGCAAGTGGAGACGATGTGGGAGGTTAGTCGTCTGGAATACAGTAAGTGCTCCCTATTGAATGTTTTGAGAAAGAGCAGATGGAGCGGGAAAAATAAGGAGAAGTCAGAGATGTAGGAACAGGGAAAATGGAAGAAAATTGTCTGGTATGCAGTAGGTGCTCAATAGATGCGTATTTCCTATCCAAGCAGAAAGAAGCAGAGGACAGCAGAGACCACAGGCCCGTGGAGACCAGAGGATAGAGGAGAGGAGAGAAAGCACAGGCAACCAGAGGAAGAGAAGAAGAAGAAGAAAGAGAAGGAGGAGGAGTAGAAGGAGGAAGAGGATAAGGAAAAGGAAGAGAAGAAGAGGGGGGAGGTGGTAAAAGGAGGAAGAGGATAAGGAGAAGGAGGAGGAGAAGGAAGAGAAGGAGCAGGAGAAGGAGGAGGAGGACGGAGGAGAAGGAAGGAGGAGAAGGAGGAGGAAGAGAAGGAGGAGGAAGAGAAGGAGGAGGTAGAGAAGGAGAAGGAAAAGAAGGAAAAGGAAGAGAAGGAAAAGGAAGAAAAGGGGGAGAAGAGAAGGAGAAGAAAGAGAAAGAGAAGGAGTAGAAGGAGGAGGAGGAATAGGAAGATGGGGAGAAGGAGAAGAAGAAGGAGGAAAAGAAGGAAGGAGGTAGAGAAGGAGAAGGAGGAGGAGAAGGAGAAAGAGGAAAAGAAGGAAGGAGAGGGAGGAGAAGGAAGAGAAGAAGGAGGGAGGGCCAGGGTGGAAATTGCCAGGCACACAGTCGGTGCTTGTTTAGTATTAGTTCTGTTCCCAGAAGACAAGAACCAGAAAAGGGTGGGGGAACTCCAGCAGAGAGAATGAACAGGAGAAG
>NW_005370276.1:2071378-2071581 GCF_000412655.1 Myotis brandtii
AAAAGCACAGGAAGAACAAGCAGAGGGCACTGGAAGGGGCAGGAGAGAATCAGGTGCCAGGAGAGGCAGCTCAGGTACATACAGCAGGTGCTTCATACGTGCTGGAGGCAGGCGGGCAGCCAGAGGGGAGGCCAGAGGAGGAGTGGGAGTCGGAGGGTGGAGGCCTCCTGGTGGATGCCCCTCCCCCAGTTCAGCCCCCCCTC
>NW_005370276.1:2071685-2073018 GCF_000412655.1 Myotis brandtii
ATGGGGGTGGGAGGGCAGGCAGAGAGGAAGGAGGAAGGGAGAAGGCTTAGGGAAGAGTACACAGCAGGTGCTCAATGCCTGCCCGCCTCCTCCCCAGGACATTGCCTGCGGGGCTGAGAGGAGGGGTGGAGCCAGAGGAACCGGGAGGAGAGTGTGCAGGTGAGGCGGGGGGCACAGGGGTCGCTCAGGATGTGCACACTATCTTCTCTGGAGGAGAGACCAGGAGAAAAGGGAGGCCCGGACACAGGCGGGAGGATTGGACTTTGCGGCAAAGGACGTGACAGGCTGGCCGTGGGGGCAGAGGGGGCCAGGAGCCCAGGAGAAGAGTCCAGCAAAGGAGAGGACGCACAGGGAGGGACCAGCGGGCAGATCCTGGAGCACACAGTAGGCGCTCACTAAAGGCTCTCTGCTCATTCCTGGAAGAGGACCCAGAGATCACAGCGAGGGAGACAGGCAAGAGGAGATGATGTGGGAGGTTAGGCGTCTGGAATACAGTAAGTGCTCCCTATTGAATGTTTTGAGAAAGAGCAGATGGAGCGGAAAAAAAGGAGAAGTCAGAGATGTAGGAACAGGGAAAATGGAAGAAAATTGTCTGGTATACAGTAGGTGCTCAATAGATGAGTATTTCCTATCCTGGCAGAAAGCAGAAAGAAGCAGAGGACAGCAGGGACCACAGGTCTGTGGAGACCAGAGGATAGAGGAGAGGAGAGAAAGCACAGGCAACTGCTTGGCATACCACAGGTGCTCAATACGTGTGTGTTCCTTGCCTTGGGAGAGCAGAGAGGCCAGCAAGACAAGGAGGGGACCGAGGAGAGACAGGGGAGGAAGAGAGTGTGAGGAGGGGAGAGGGTAGTAAACTGCCTGGTACACAGTAGGCACTCAGCATGTGTCCATTCCCTCCCCCTGGAGGGGCCAGAAGGTCAGAAAGCAGAGGAAATAGAGAGAGGAGTTGGGGAAGGAAAGAGAGGAGAGAGGAGACGGTGCAAATTCCCCTGACACACAGTAGGTGCTCAGCAAATGCTCACTTCCTTCCCGCATTGTCCGGAGCCTGGAACAGCCCGGTGGGAGGGAGGGAGGGGGGCTGCCCAGTCCTTGCCGGCTGTGTCTGGGGGGACAGGGGTTGGGGCACCTCCTGATCTCTGTCAGTCCCTGAGTGTCTCTGCATCTCTGGGTCTCTCCCTGCTTCTCCCTGTCTCTGGGTCCTCCCAGGAGAGACCAGGCAGAGCAGGAAGAAGTGAACAGAAGCAGCGTGGAATGGACTGGAGAGGGAAATGAGAATGAGGTGCAGAGGCAGTGTGTGAAACTGTGCAAACACCAGGAACTTAATAAACGC
>NW_005370276.1:2074437-2075306 GCF_000412655.1 Myotis brandtii
TCTCCCTGTCTCTGGGTCTCTCTCTGTCTCTGGGTCTCTCCCTGAATCTCCCTGTCTCTGGGTCTCTCTCTGCATCTCCCTGTCTCTGCCCCCATCTCTCAGTTGGTTTCCAGGCCTCTGTTTCTTGCTGTCTCTGAGGGAGGACCCCCAACCCAAGCCCTGGACCCGGTCCCCCCCACCCCCCCGCCCCCAGGATCAGGGCAGGGGCGCCCAGCCAGAGGCAGAGTGAGGAAGGAAGAAGGAGGCAGAGGAGCGACAGTGGTGAGGACAGAACAGCTTTATTCATAGAAACCGCAGCAGAGGTCCCGACAGGCCTCCATCGGAGAGAGAGCTGGAGAGAGAGAGAGAGAGAGAGAGAGAATGAATGAATCAGGGAGAGGCTGAGAGACACGGAAAGAGAAAGGGGGAGAGACAGACACACAGACGGGAGAGGGAGAGAGCTGGGCCCAGGAAGTCAGATGGAGCGGGAGATGGGAGAGAGGAGGAGAGAGGAGGAGAGAGGAACAGAAACGAAGACAGGTAGAGGCAGAGACGGGCTGGGGAGAGAGATGATGGGGGAAGGGAGGAAGGACAGAGGCAGAGAGGTTTACAAAGGAGAGCAGGGGGGACAGAGATGGGAAGGGACACAAAGACAGGCGGAGAGGAGAGGGAGGGGGGAAAGAGACAGAGAGAGGTAGAGAGACAGAGAGAAACAGAATGAGACAGAGAGGCAGAGAGAGACAGAGAGAGAGAGAGAGAGAGAGCTGGAGAGGCTGGAGCTGCTGCGGGGAAGTCGAGGAAGGACGCCCCCTCTCACCTGGCGCTGTCGGCGGTGGAGCCCAGGGCCGGGCCGGGTGATTTAAGGGGCGCCCCGGGGGCGGGGCTGCGCC
>NW_005370276.1:2076050-2076887 GCF_000412655.1 Myotis brandtii
ATTAGGCCACAGCTGTGATGGCACCTGGAGGCCACTCAGGCCCGGAATAGAAACACTTGGGAGTGTCCGCCAGCCCGTCTGGGGCCCCGGGGTCTGGGGCAGGCACAGCGGGAGGAGGGGGCCCAGAGATGGGGGCCAAAACAGAGACAGGGAGAGACATCCAGAAAGAGCGGGCAAGAGAGGGACACAGAGGGGGACACAGGGGGAGCCAGGGGGGAGGCCGGGCGGAGGGAGGGAGCCCCCGCAGGGTGGGCTGTGGGGCCCCAGGTGGGGTGTCTGGGACTCCAGTGTGTTTCCCTCCTGCGCAGTTTGACTTCTGACTGTTTAAAAAAATATTTTTATTGATTTCAGAGAGGGAGGGAGAGAGAGATGGAAACACCAGTGATGAGAGAGATCGCTGATTGGCTGCCTCCTGCACGCCCCACACCTGGGATGGGGCCAGAAACCCAGGACGGAACCCGACCTCCTGGCTCACAGGTTGGCGCTCAACCACTGCGCCACACCGGCCGGGCTGACTGCTGGCCTTACCAGCTGCCCTTTGACCTCTGGGAGTCTTGGAAACCAGAACCCTTCAGGCCCCAGCCCCCACCTCCCGGCCAGCGTTTCAGGGTGACAGCTGCTCCCTGCCTGCTTGGGGGGCAGCTCCTTGGATGGCTTACTATTGGGGTGACGCCCACCCTGCCTCTCCCAGCCGTGACCTCCCTGTGCCTCTGGTCCCCACGCCTGCCTCGCCCCGTGGGGTCCCTGCTGCGGCCCAGGCCCCTCTCTGCCTGCCCCCACCCCCCTGCCCGGCTCACACACCCCTGCCTCCCGGGTCAGGCCCCTCTCTGCCTGCCC
>NW_005370276.1:2077479-2079126 GCF_000412655.1 Myotis brandtii
GCTCTTCTCCTCCCTCTCCTGGCCAGCACCCACCCCATCTCTCCTCACCTCCTCAGATAACCACCGGGCAGACGGCTCCGCTCCGCCTTCCAGGTCTGGGTTGTTCCCAATTCTGGAAAGGCTCCCTCCCTCTCCCCCTGGCCCCCTGGACACCCTCAGCCTTCCACGCCGCCTCCCAGGTCCCCTCACCTTCCTGTGGCCCCAAAGTGTCCCATGGGACCCCTGTTAAAGTCCCCCCCCCTCCCGCCATGGGACAGGGGAGGTCTTCCTGCCCCTTTGCTTTCTCCTCCCCGACTGAGACCTGGGGTGGGCAAGCGCCTGGCTCGCAGGCCCCACCGAGAACTGGGCTCAGGAGGCACCGGGAAAGCTGACCTGAAGGGGAAGCTGCAGGGAGGGCCGGGCCCCTGGGGGGTGGGGGGGACAGGGAACAGGGTCCTGTCTGGTGAGGAGGAGACGCCTAGGGGAGCGGGTCCTTGCTGTTTAAAACTGCCGCCTCCTGGGCACGGCTTCCCCATTTGTCAGCTCCTCACCCTCCCCTCCTGCCCTGTCTCCCTCCTCACGGGCACATGCCTGCCCCAGGGCCTTTGCACTGGCCCCTCTCCCTGGGGAATGCTGGTCCTCCAGACCTGCCCGGCTCCCTCCCTCCAGTAGCGCTCATGGCTCCTCTGTGAGGCCACGCCCTCGCGGATACCAAGGACGCTGCATCCCTTTGCCAAGGCTGCTCTATCCAACCAACCTTGCTTACAGCCACGCAGCCTTCAACCCTGAGGCCCTCACAGTCCACAGGAGTCGGTGGGGCCAGTCCCGGGGGGGCAGTCCCAGTGCCTCGGGGCCTGGGAGGGCTGTTCCTTGCCTGTGGGGCCCTCACTCCCTGGCTCATGGCCCCTCGTCTATAAACTGCGTGTGAGTGTGCGCGCCTGGCCTGTGTTTCATCTCTGGGCCCCTCGTCTTTCTCCGACTCCTCTCCTGCCTCCCTCTCCGCTTCCCAGGACCTGTGTGCTTCTCAGAGACCGTGGGAGCCTCTCCGCCTCAAGGTCGGCTTCAAGGTCAGCGCCCAGCGACTGGATTCCTGCTGCAGCCTCCACTGCCCCGCCCTGTGGCCGCACCTGTTCCCAGTTCCTGGGGATTTGGGCAGGGCCTTCTGGGGCCATTACCGAACCAACGGAATAGAATCGAGAGTCAGGAATGGAGCCTTGCTTTCTCCCGGGCGCCGTCCCACAGGACTCTCTGGGGACACCCAGGTGTCGCCTCTGCCACCTGGGAACCTGGGCCCACAGGGCGGGAGGAGCAGGCCGGGGGCTGGGGCTCACAGGTCAGCTGGGAGCTGCGTTCACCCGGCCGCAGGGACCAGCCTCGCTGGTAAAGGGAGTAACTCGGAGAAAGGAACAAATCTGATTTATTGAGGCAACAACAGCAGCAGCAGCAGCAGCAGCAGCAGGAGGGGGGGGAGGGGCGGGGCCAAAAAAGCAGGTGGGGCTCCCCCGGGAGCTGGGCGGGACTCAGCAGGGACAGGCAGCGCGGCAGGGGCTCCCTCCTCGGGGTCAGTCGGTCAGCAGCCAGCTGCTCTTCTCCTCCACCTCCTTGGTCACCACCACCAGCACCTGGCACAGGCCCGGGGCCAGCACGGCCCCCAGGAAGGCCCTGGGC
>NW_005370276.1:2079872-2080180 GCF_000412655.1 Myotis brandtii
TCACACCGCACCCCCTGTGCCAAGCCCAGCACAGGCCACCGAGCTTCGGGTCCCACCTCCTTCGGTCCCACCACACCGCGGCCAGGCCCAGCCCCTGCAGAGCGGCCATGATCACATTGACGTCATAGTTGCCGGTGCCCAGGAAGCTGCGATGGGGGTTCAGCCGGCAGTCGGGGGCCAACCTGGTTGGGGGGCGGTCAGAGACTGAGCTGGGCCCCGAGAAAGGTGTCCCCCTCCCCACAAAGCATGAGAGTCCCGGGGTCTGCGAGTCACCAGCACTGGAACTCTTCCCCCCTTCAACCCTGTGG
>NW_005370276.1:2080465-2083761 GCF_000412655.1 Myotis brandtii
TTCCCAGCCAC
The DNA here is from genome assembly GCF_000412655.1 of Myotis brandtii. Taxonomy (NCBI): domain Eukaryota; kingdom Metazoa; phylum Chordata; class Mammalia; order Chiroptera; family Vespertilionidae; genus Myotis; species Myotis brandtii. The sequence goes on from NW_005370276.1 coordinate 2,080,477, forward strand.
AGCTCTGGAGCCCCTGCCCCCAGCCTCTCCTCCAGCTGTCCCCGCGGGAGGCCCTCCACCCCTGAACAACAGCACCTTTGTTCTCTCTCTGGCCCTTGGGCAGGGCAGGGCAGGGCAGGTCGGACAGGGGCAAATTTGTGTGTCATTTTCTGTGTGTGTTCCCCTGACCCCTTGGGGCGGGGCTCCCATTGGACTCTGGGTCTCCGGCAAGGCCTTGGCGTGAGAGCACTGACCGCTCCCTGTTCTGAATGACAGATGAGTCCGTTCTCTCACCATCAGCCTCAGGGGCTGCGACTCACCCTGAGGGTGCGGGGTGCCCCGGGGGCTGCGAGCAACGACACAGGGTCGCCTCCAGCGGAGGATCATATGGGGCCCCGGGTTGAATGGGTAGACTGGAGGCCAAGGGGAGGGCCTGGGGGAGATGGGGCCTGAGCTGGGGCCAGGGATGTGTGTGTGTGTGTGTGGGGGGGGCAGGGGTGAGGCTGAGAGATAATAAAGAAGTGTTTGAAATCGTGAATAGTGAGGAGGAACATTCCAGGCTGCCAAGAGGACCCGGTGCCAGCAGAACAGGCCCCGCCAAGGCCCAGAGGCCTCACAGCGGGGCTCCTCCATCCCTGGGGAGGAATGCGGTTTGGGGGGAGCAGTGAGATCTGAAGCTGCAGAGCAGTTGGGGAGCAGAGCACGCAGGGCCTTGGACATCAGGCCGGGGGCCTTGGGACTCCTCCCAGGGGTGCTGGGAGCCAGGGGAGGGGCAGGGGCAGTGTGTGTAGATGGAGGGGAGGGGAAAAACCAGCAGCTGGGGGCCAGAGGGGAAGTGGGGCCCAGGGCCCAGACCAGACAGGGTGAGGAGGGGACCAAGGCCCAGATGAGGGAGGGCGAGGCCTGAGTGGGTTGAGGCCCTGCGGATGGACGGGCGCGGGAGGCCACACGTCCATCTCCGGGTCCCAGGGGCCAGCGCAGGCGGGTGATGTGGAAGGAAACCCTGGGCTCGGCCCCTGCCTCGCTAAGACCCCGGCGGGTGGCTCCCGGGCGGGGCGGGCGGGTGAGGTCACCTCTTGCAGATCTCATCGGCAGCCTCCTGGCTAAAGAGCCGCTGCTGCAGGACGTTGTTGAGGGCGTGGATGGCACACAGCTCCAGGCGCTGCCGCTCGTGGTACACAGAGGGTGGTCGTGGCGGCGCTCCTGGGCCCTGGGACATGCCGCCCTCCGCTCCTGCGTGCGGGGCGCAGGAGAAGGCGCTCAGGAGACCGGGACCTGGAGCTGGAGGCCCAAACTGTCAGCAGGCTCCGGAGGCGGCACCATTCACCCCGGAGGCGGGGGCTGGGCGCAGTCTGAGGGAACGCGGGGGCCCTGACCCTGCTCCCCGGTCCCTCTCCTGGCAACAGGGTACCTCCATCCCCCGTCCCTCGGCCAAAGGCCCCCTTTTCTGCTCACCCAGCAACAGAGGAACCCCCCTCCTCTCTGTAGGTAACAGGCTCCCTCTCTGGTTACCTAGCAACAGAGAACCCCCCACCCCACTGATAACCAGTCTCTCCTCTAGTTCCTTAGCAACAGAGGAATCCTCCTCCTGTCTCTAGGTAACAAGGGTCTCTTTTGGTCGCCTAGCAACAGACGACTCCCCTCCCACCACTAAACAACAGGGTTTTCTCTTCCTGTCACCTGGCAACAGAGCCCCTTCCCCAACCCATACCCCAACCGCGGCGCTTGCCCGTTGCCAAGCAACGCCCCTCACCCCGCCTGCTCTCTGCTCCCCGGAACCAGGGGCTCCCGCATCCCCCTGAGCAGCGACTCTGGGCTCCGAATGCGGGGCAGGAAGCCCGGCGCTGACTGGGTAGGCGGCACAGACTACAGCTCCCGGCGCCCCCCGCGTTCCGGACTACGACTCCCGGCGGCCTCCGCGAGGAACGTCTGGTCGGCGTGGCCCGGAAGTCCCCTATGCCTCCGGAGGATCGCGGGAGGGCAACTTCCGTCACTCTCCGCGGTGAGCCACCGCAGTGCGCTCTGCAGAGGCCCTCGCCTTCGCTCACCCCCCATCTCCCTGCTGCTCAGAGGATTCTGGGAAATGTAGTGGATAGGTTCTCGCTGCACAGAGGATTCTGGGAAATGTAGTGGCTAGGTTCTCGCGATGGCTTCCCGGCTCCCAGCCGAGCCCGCCCCCTGAGGTGGCGTGATGCCCAGTGTGCGGGCGCAGCGTGACGTCACAGAAGGGTAGCCAGATTTTGCATCTTTACTGAGACAGGGGGGAGTCCAGGGAAACTGAGGCCAGGGCAGCGGGTGCACGGGGGCGGTGGGGGGAGGTAATGAGGCGAGACTGCTCAGCAGATGTGGATCCCGGGCCTGGAAGGGAGCTGGCTGCAGCCTGCGGGGAGGCACAGGGAATGACAGGCTGAGACCGAGAAGGGAGAGACACGCCCGGAGGAAGGCACAGAGGGGCCAGGGGCCAGGCCGAGGGCGGGGGGTGGGGGGCCTATTCCAGTTTTGATAGTTATTTGTGAATATATGAATAAAATTCACGTTTGAGAGAAGTACAAATGTCAGTACATTCTAGAAAGTCTAAAGAGTCCCCAAAGAGATATCATGGAAAACGGCTTCTTATCAGGACTAAATGGGCCTCCAGCAGCGAAGGTCAGGACCATCTGTCTCTTCCTTACACATATTGTGTCCACACATTCTCAATCCAGGGCTAAGGTTGGAGTTACCGGCCATCTTATCCCCACTGGTAGGGCTTCAGAGTGATGAGCCCTAATGCTCACTAGAGCTTACAGCTTTCCCTGCACTGGGAAGAGAAGGCAGAAGGTATGAGTCCCATGGCTGTCACAGGCAGTGTGACCATCCTAGAGGTCTAACTCTGCAGGCCCTCTACCCTATAAGCCAGTGATGGTGAACCTATGACACGTGTGTCAGAGGTGACACGTGAACTCATTTTTTTGGTTGATTTTTCTTTGTTAAATGGCATTTAAATATATAAAATAAATATCAAAAATATAAGTCTTTGTTTTACTATGGTTGCAAATATCAAAAAATTTCTATATGTGACACGGCACCAGAGTTAAGTTAGGGTTTTTCAAAATGCTGCCACTCGGAGCTCAAAAGGTTCGCCATCACTGCTCTAGGGAGACTCCGAAAGAAAGATCAGCCAACAGACACAAAAGCAGGACTGCAGAACCAGAGCCCAAGACCCAAGCTCTGCAGAGCCCTGAGCCCAGGGCCTGGGGGGCCCGGGGCCCCGGACACTGCAGGGGCCTGGCCATACCCAGGAGGCTGCGCCAGAAGGCGGTGACGGTG
>NW_005370276.1:2083993-2088622 GCF_000412655.1 Myotis brandtii
GGGCAAAGGGGCAGAGCCCGCGCACAGGGCCTTCGTAGAGCACAGTGCGGGGCCCGGTGCTCTGAGCTGCGGCCAGGGGACCCTCCAGCCGGAAGCCATCGGGATGTGTGGCCATGGTGACACGGAGACTCTGGAAGTGACAGCCAGGGTCAGGGGGGCCCAGGGGTCTCTGCAGAGCCCCTCCGCTTCCTGGGGACCCCAACAGGCCCTCACCTGGAGGCCGCCAGCCGCGTCCAGTCTGCTGATGTCCTCAGTGCCCCACAGGGCCCCCCGGGCCACGAACACGGCGTGGTTCCAGCGTCTGGAAGCCTCCAGGAGCTGCCGCTCTGTGGCCTGGTCAGCCAGGGCTGAGGGGGACCCCACCTGGGGTGGGTGTAGGTGGGTGGGGCAGAGGTCAGGGGACCCATCCCACTCTGGGGTGGGGTGGGGCTGAGGAGGAAGGGGCAGGGCTCACCAGGAGGTTGGCGTGGCGCAGGATCTGTGCCCCAGATTCCTGGATTATTTTGGGATGGGCCACTTCCACCACAAGGTCGGGGTGCCTAGGAGAGGGGAGAGGAGGGGAGGGCCTTGGAGAGAGATCAGGCCTCCCTTCCCCAGATTCCCTCGGTCTGTCGTGGCCCGTCACTCCTCACCCAGGCCTGGGAGGGGAAACAGGGCGGATGGGCTTGTCCCAACTCATACTTGGGTGACCCAAGGCCCAGAGAGGGTGAGGGACGTGCCTGAGGTCACACAGCAGCTAAGGGAGGCCAGAACAGGAGCTTCGCCCCGGGAGCCCTGCTCGCTCAGGGCAAGGTCACTGACCTCTCCCCAAGGTCAGCGAGGTTCTGCAGCTGCAGGGAGGGGGGCACTTTCCCTGCCAGGCGTCCTGGGTCTCGATTCCAGACAAAAACCAGTTCTAGGCCCAGTTCCGGCCCCTGAGTCAGCAGGTGGGAGACCAGGGACTGTCCTGGGAGGAGGGCAAGAGACTCAGAGAACAGGGGACAGAGACCCAGGGGGAGGGGGACAGAGACCCAGGGGGAGGGGGACAGAGACCTAGAGAAGGTGAAAGGTGTGTTTGTGGCGGACACAGGGCTTTGGGGGCTTCAGGAAGGGGCCTGGGGAGGAGCCCCAGAGGGTCAGGGACTCACCGAGCCGGCCGTAGCCCACCACTCCCACCCTCCGCGGGACCCTGTCCAGGGCCATGTCCTTGAGTCTGGTGGTCTGGTCTGCGGTCCGAGCTCCGTCAGCTGCCGGCTGCCCGCTCCCCCCACCACACACCAGGCCTGGGCAGCCGCTGATCTTTGGACATTTGACCCTTGAGCCTCTCCCAAGCCGTCCCCCTTCCCCGCAGCCCAGAGGTGAGGGTGCCAGTTGGCTGGGCGGAGGCGGGGTGACGGTGCTCGGGGCTGTGGGCATGGTGATTTGGGGCTCCAGGGGCCCTGCATGGCCCCCATCGTATGGGCCAGTTCCTTCCCTGCACCGTGCCCTCCTCCCTTGCTGCTGATGTGGAAAATTTCCTCTGCAGTCCCCCGCCCCCTTTTCTGGCCCGGCCAGGTTGTCATGGAAACTGCATCCTGCTTGGGGTGGGGGTTGAGGTTTGGGAGCAGGGAGAAGAGATGGTGATAGGGACTCTGGGCTCTCAGTCTGTGCCCTTGCTCCTGCGTTGCCAATGCCCCCCCCTGGCCCCCCCCCCATGGTCACTCCCCCAGGTCTTGGCTCAACGTTCCTCCACTTGGGTCTCTGTGTCTGTCTCTGATCCCTCTGCTGCTGTGCTCTGCCTGCCGGCCTCCCTGGACCTCCATCCTTCCAGCCCCCACCCCCATCTCACCTGGGCTGGCTGCCATGCTGTCCCCAGCCAGGCCAGGCCCACATCTCCCCACTGCAAGGTCTGGAGGCCTGGCCTGGTCGTTCCTCGTCTCCCCACAAGGCGGCGGGATGGAGTCGGCTACCCCAGCCGGGGGCCAGGACCTCCCTCAGTTCACCTTGACTTCCGACCACTCATCCTCCTCTTCCCGGGCCACCAGGCCGGCAGCACCCCTCCCAGTGTTGTATTCTCACCCCCACACTGTCCCTCCCGCCTCCCCCCGTCCCATCGGTCAAGGAGAAGCCTGCGAGGCCTGGGGAGGCCCAGTGCCCCCCAAAGGAGCCCCAGCCAGCGCGCCTGGTGGGTGCCTGGCATCGGAAATGGCGGAGTCTGCAGCAGCGCCCGGCTCCCTGCCCCCAGCCGCCACCTGGTACCCGCTGCAGCGTTGCCATGGCAACCAGGGATGGCTCTGAAAGAGGACGAGGGAGAAAAGGAGCATGAAAGAGGGAGCGAGGGAGAGTCCTGAGCCGAGATCCCAGCCGCGGCCGCTGCGGCCTCTGCCCGTGAGGGAAGAGGTTGCCGTAAGAGCTGCAGGTGGAGGAGATGAACTGCTGTGGGCCCCCACCTCTGTCCTCAACTCCGGGGGGCCGGGGTGTCCTCCACAGCACCCAGCCCTGCTCTGTACCGGGCCAGGCTGGGCCGAGGTGAGGGGGGAGAGGGGGCTGAGACCCGGCCTGCTCCGGACCCAGCCCTGCGTGTGCGTGGACCCGCCTCCGTCGGCCTCTGTCTGTCTAGACAGCACGGATGGCGCCCAGTCCTCTGTAGCAGTGGTTCTCAACCTTCCTGATGCCGCGACCCTTTAATACCGTTCCTCATGTTGTGGTGACCCCCAATCTCATTGTTACAAATTGAACATAATGAAAGCATAGTGATTCATCACCAAAACAATATGTAATTATATATGTGTTTTCCGATGGTCTCAGGCGACCCCTGTGAAAGGGTCGTTCGACCCCCAAAGGGGTCGCGACCCACAGGTTGAGAACCGCTGCTCTAGAGGCTCAAACGCCAGCATCTTGGCCTCCCTGCTCACCCCTGGGTTTGCTCCCACACCCTGGCTGCTAGGCCTGGGGGGCGGGGTTGGGGCTCTGCATGTGGCCCCTGCCCTGAGGGACAGTGTATCCTCCCCCCCCCTCCAGGCCTGGACCCCATCCCTCCGGCCTCTGCATTTACAAGACAATGTGTGGCTCCCTCTGGTCCAGCAGGCCCCAGACGCCAGCATCTTGGCCTCCCTGCTCACCCCTGGGTTTGCTCCCACACCCTGGCTGCTAGGCCTGGGGGGCGGGGTTGGGGCTCTGCATGCGGCCCCTGCCCTGAGGGACAGTGTATCCTCCCCTCCCCCCTACCCAGGTCTGGACCCCATCTCTCCGGCCTCTGCATTTACAAGACAATGTGTGGCTCCCTCTGGTCCAGCAGGCCCCAGGGAGCACCCCTTGCCCCCAGGTCACCCCCCTTCACCGACACCCACTTTGCTTTCTGGAGACGGGCGCTCCGGCTGGGCTCAGTAACGGCTTGAATCGCGCCCCCCCCCCCCCCCCCTCCGCCTGGTGAGACACGCTGAGGTGCTGACCAGGACCTGTGCGTGTCACCTGACGTGGACACAGTCCTTGCAGACGGGCCAGTGAGGTGGGGCAGGAGGAGGAAGGGCCCTCATCCAGCATGACCCGCATCCTAATAAAAGGGGAACTGTGCCCTGACCGGTTTGGCTCAGTGGGTAGAGCGTCGGCCTGAGGACTCAAGGGTCCCAGGTTCGATTCCGGTCAAGGGCATGTACCTTGGTTGCGGGCACATCCCTAGTAGGGGGCGTGCAGGAGGCAGCTGATCGATGTTTCTCTCTCATCGATGTTTCTAATTCTCTATTCCTCTCCCTTCCTCTCTGTAAAAAAATCAATATTTTTTTTTTTTAAAGAGGGGGGGAACTGGGACACAGAGGCAGGCACGCTCAGAGGGAAGACGACGGACATGGAGACGCAGGGGAGGTTGGGGTAAAGCTGCCGCCAGCCTAGCAACCTCTGGGGTCACCAGCCAGGCCCCCCCACCCAGACTCCTGGATCCCGACCTGTGATACCACATTCCGGCCGTTCTGGGCCACCCAGTTTTTATAATTTTGCTACGGCCGCCCCAGGAAACTAATACAGGCCCCTCCATTTCTGCTAAGAGGTGGGGGCGAGAGAGCACCCCAGGACCTGCCTCAGAGGGGCTGCAGGTGCCAGGTGATGGGGCCCCACCTGGGGCCTCCGAGGTCAAGGGTGAACAGGGTGAGGGGTCCCAATCCCCTTAGCTCCCCGTCCACATTCACTTCGTTTTTCTCTCTTTTCCATGCTTTCATGACCCAAAAATATTTTTTTACTTTTTCCGTGTTTTTTTTTTAAAGTAATTACAGAGCAGGTAGTCGTTGCCGCAAACCTCCCTTCAGTATCAAAAGAGTCTGTGTGTGTGTGTGTTTTGGGGGGTGAGCCCTGGGGTGCCCCCCTCCCCAGCTAAGGGCCCTGGGGACCGAGTGGGTGCGGGAGGGGGCGGGGCCAGGGTGTCTGGAGGCGCCCACGACCACGTGTCTGTCTCTTCTGTTTCAAGGGTGGATGGGTGGGTGGGAGTGGGGGCAGGCGTCAAACTGCAAAAAATGAATCTTAAAAGGAGGGTCGTTGGGGGGTGAGGGGAAAGACGCCCCTCAAAAACAGCTCCTCTCTCCCCTGGAGGTGGAGGGCGGGAGCCGGGAGGAGAAGCGGGGGCGCGGGGTGGGTAGGAATCCCGCATCCACTCCAGTCACCGGGGATGGGGGCGAGGCCGGC
>NW_005370276.1:2089940-2094743 GCF_000412655.1 Myotis brandtii
GTGGCCGAGGCGGTGGTGTTGCCCGCCGAGTTCGTCACCATGCACGTGTACTGGCCCGTGTCCTGCACCGTGACGTTGGTGAAGTTGAGGGTGCCGTCGTGCAGCACGGAGATGCGCACGCGGTAGGAGCCGTGCGTCATGAGGGTGCCGTTGGGCGTCAGCCAGTTGACCGAGGTCATGGAGGTGCCCGTGCGGCACTTGAGCTCGGCGGCCATGCCCTCGGTCACGTTGAGGTCCGTGGGCGGCTCCACGATGACGGGCGCGTAGCAGGTGAAGTGCGACTGGTCCAGCTCGCCGATGTAGCGCCCCTTGAGGCCGGCGGGCGCGTGGCAGCGCGCGCAGCAGGTGGTGTTGCTGGGCACCGTCTCCTTGAGCCACCAGCTGAGCCAGAGCACATCGCAGTTGCAGTGCCAGGGGTTGTGGTTGAGGTGCACGCGCTCGAGGCGGTGCAGGGGCGTGAAGAGGTCGTGGGGCAGCGACATCAGGTTGTTGTGGGACAGGTTGAGCTCCTCCAGCGACTTGAGGTCGTCGAAGGCGTTGCGCTCGATGGTGGCCACCTGGGCGTGCATGAGCCACAGCTTGCGCAGGCTGGTGAGGCCCTGGAAGGAGCCCGGGCGGATCAGGTCCAGCCGGTTGCCCGACAGCTCCAGCTCCTCCAGCCGCACCAGGGCCGTCAGGTTGGGGATGTCCTTGAGGTTGCACATGCCCAGGTTGAGGTAGCGCAGGTTGACCAGGCCCTCGAAGGCCGCCTCCGAGATGTACTCCAGCCGCTTGAGCTCGCCCAGGTCGAGGCGCCGCAGCGAGGGCACGCGGTTGAAGGCGTAGGACGGGATGCTCTCGATGGGGTTGTTGCGCAGCCACAGCTCCCGCAGCTTGGACAGGTACTCGAAGGCCTGCGTGGGCACCGTGGTCAGCCGGTTGTCGAACAGCTCCAGCGTGTTCAGGCTGGGCAGCCCGTTGAAGGCGCCCACCTCGATCTTGCGCACCAGGTTCTTGCTCAGCTGCAGGATCTCCAGGTGGCGGAGGTGCTTGAAGGTGTCGGTGCGGATGACCTGGGGGAGAGGGGAGGGGAGACACCATCAGTAACTCAGGCAACAACGGACAAGAAGCACCAAGTCGCCAAGTGCTGGCGGCCGTGGGCAGAGGGGCCCAGCTCGCCCGTCTCTGCTGGTGGGAGAGCATGACCATGATGCCATTTAGGAAAAACGGTTTGATTTTTAAAAAAATATATTTTATTGATTTTTTACAGAGAGGAAGGGAGAGGGATAGAGAGCTAGAAACATCGATGAGAGAGAAACATCGATCAGCTGCCTCTTGCACAACTCCCACTGGGGATGTGCCCGCAACCAAGGTACATGCCCTTGACCAGAATTGAACCTGGGACCCTTGAGTCCACAGGCTGATGCTCTATCCACTGAGCCAAACCAGTTAGGGCGGTTTGATTTTTTTTTTCTTAAAATATATTTTATTGATTTTAGAGAGGAAGGGCGAGGGAGAGAGAAACATCAACGACGAGAGAGGATCATTGATTGGCTGCCTCCTGCACGCCCCCTACAGGGGATGGAGCTCACAATCCGGACATGTGCCCTTGACCGGAATTGAACCCGGGACCCTTCAGGCTGCAGGCTGATGCTCTATCCACTGAGCCAAACCAGCTAGGGCGGAAAGGTTTGATTGTTGAAAATAGTTTTTTATTGCTGTTTAAGGGGGTGGGGGGAGGAGAGAGAAACATTGATTTGTCGTTCCACTTATTGGTGCATGCATTGGTTGCTTCTTGTATGTGCCCTGATTGGGGATCGAACCCACCACCTTGGCAGGGCTGATTATTTCTTGCAAAGGTAAACATTGAGCTGCCACGGGACCCAGCTTTCCACTCCTGAGGCTTTTCCCACGAGAAGTGGGAGCAGAGGCCCATCCGACTGCTGGGGGTGGGCGCCCACAGCCTCTGTGGTCATTATAGCCCAACCCGGAAGCCACCCAGAGGCCCCTCGCGGTGAAGGGACAGTCGCTGGGTCTGAATGGCGCGGCTCAGTCATGGAAAGGAACCCAGGATGAATCTCACGGGGGTTGAGTGGGAGGAGCCAGACGCCTGCGCGGTGGGGTCCCATTCATTCTGCTCCCTGGCCGCGCGCTAGGCGGGGTGTCTCTGAGTACGCGTGTTGGGGAGACAGGCTGGGAAGGGGCGCCAGGGAGCTTCCTGGGGTGATAGAAACGTTCCAAATTGGGTGTGTGTGTGTGTGTGTGGGGTGCTCCACGGGTGAATGTAGCTGTCAAAACTCCCCAAACTGTACACATACAAGGGGCATTTTATTATATGTAAGTTACACCCCAGTGAAAAAGATTCATCAGCTAAACACGTGTTGAACAGTCTTCGGTGCCAGACCCTCTTGTAAATAAATGCTTGGTGGGCAACCACCGATCTCATCCTCCAAACCGCCCCCTGTGACGTATTCAACACCTGCAACGCGAACCCACACGCTCAGAAAACCACAAGATGTTTCCACAGGAACTTTGGCACCAAATCCATGTGGTGGCAAAGCCTGCCCAGAGCGCCTACAGGCTATTTAAGCCTTTTATCGACCCCACCCCTGTGACCAGTCAAACTTTTCACTCCATAAAGAATCCCACATGTGACAAGGGATGTAATGAGGCCTGCTGGCGTGCTATAGGAAACACATCGGGCCCCATGAATTATCCCCATGCAAGTGGGAGCACATGGAGGCACAGAGAGGTGCAGTGACTTGCCCAAGGCCACACAGGAGGGGCGGACCGAGGCTGTCCGGCTCCAGAGTCCTGGCTCTTAACCCCCTGAACGTGGCTGCGGCCTCTCAGGGTTGAGGCTGGGGAAGGCCTGGGAGGCAGTCTCGCCAGATTCTCCTCTCTGTTCACCATGCCGGGTACACTGAGGCACAGAAGTCCACACAGCCACTCGACGGCATTCCCGAAGCCCCATCAATGCTGTGGGGGACCCTCGCATTATAATATCAGGGGGAACGGAGAGCGCCCGAGAGCATCCTGTGTGGTCGCGACTTCACAAAACTTAAAGAGGAGGCTGAGGCGTTAGGTGTCCAATCCCAGGCGGGCCGCCCCCTCCTGTGTGGCCTTGGGTAAGTCGCTGGCCCTCTCTGTGCCTCAGTGTCCTCCCACAGAAAGGGGCTGTGAGGACATAGCCTGAGCTCTTCTCAGCGCGCTCTCCAGCTGGTGGGGAGCATGGGCAACTTGTATTCTTTATTTGTTTTTCTTCAGTGGACAAACTTACTTTTACAATAAGTACAAAAACACTTTTTAAAAAGTTTAAGAAATAATGCCCTAACCGGTTTGGCTCAGTGGATAGAGCATTGGTCTGCGGACTCAAGGGTCCCAGGTTCGATTCCAGTCAAGGGCATGTACCTTGGTTGCGGGCACATCCCCAGTGGGGAGTGTGCAGGAGGCAGCTGATCGATGTTTCTCTCTCATCGATGTTTCTAACTCTCTATCCCTCTCCCCTCCTCTCTGTAAAAAATCAATAAAATATATTTTAAAAAAAAGTTTAAGAAATAAGACGGTGCCTGAGAGGCACCCAGCATGAGGAAGGTGGTGCTCCGGGTAGAGTCACGCTCAAGGAACAGTAGCAGGCCCCGTGTGCGCCGCTTCAACGGAAACGCGGCGAGGACGACTTATTTAATCCTACGTTTTCTAAAAGCCACGTTCAGAGAAAACCCAAGCCCTGAATGGGGGCTCAGTTGGCTGGAGTGTCATCATCTACACCAACAGGTTTCAGGTTTAATCCCTGGTCAGGACAAGTACGGGAGGCAACCGATCAATGTTGCTCTCTCTCTCTCTCAAATCAATAAACATATCTATCCTCGGGCCCAGCCAGTGTGGCTCAGTGGTTGAGCATCAGCCTATGAACCGGGAGGTCACGGTTCAATTCCCGGTCAGGGCACACGCCCGGGTTGCAGGCTCCGTCCCCAGTGTGGGGCGTGCAGGAGGCAGCCGACCAATGATTCTCATCGTCGATATTTCTATCTCTTTCTCCTTCTCCCTTCCTCTCTGAAATCAATAAAAATATATTAAAAAACACAACATATCCTCGAGTGAGGATAATAATAATAATAAAAAAAAGAAAACCCCAAAGAGGTGAAATCAACGTTAATCGTGTGTTTATTTAGCCCACTCTCTCCCAAATATTATGATTTCAACATGTAACTGAGCTGAAACTGACGAAGGAGAGTTTGCGGCTCTTTTCACACTCAGCCTTCCAAACCCCTGGCGTGTTGTCCGGTCCACGCGATGGGCGTGTGAGGCTGTGCAGGTTGCCAGGCGCTTCCCGGGCTCCCGCGCTGGGGGGCACAACCGCATTTTGCCCCCCACCCCCCAGCCTATGAAACAGGACTGCCAGGAAGGAGGGACCCTCGAGCCCAAGCCTGCGGACTGAGGCCACACTGCCGCCACCGGTGGAGAGGCCCCCAGGGCAGCGACAACCAGAGATGGCTAGTCCGTCTGACACTTGCTGTCGCTCCCCCCCGCCCCAAGCTGGCCCTCAGTCCGCTGACTCCCTATTGTGTCCCCTCCTCTCCAGTCCATGGCCTGGGCCCCACCCCGGACACCCGGCCCCAGGAGGTCTGTTCCTCCCCACAGTTCCCAGTCCCTCCCGCTCACAGCCCCCCCAGAGCCCTCATCACTCCCAGAGCCCACATCTGCCGCAGACCAAGAGGACTGAGTGTGACGGTCCATCCCATAATAACACACAGTCCCTGCCCTGGAAAACACATGGGCCTGGCATGACCTGCCCCCTCCCCTTCCCCCATCCTTCCCGAATCC
>NW_005370276.1:2094940-2096612 GCF_000412655.1 Myotis brandtii
CGCCCCCCCCTCCCCCTGGGAGGCAGGCCTGGGTCTCAGCTCAGGTTCTGGGTTTCCTAAGCGAGTGAATTTGAAAGCAGCCCCTCTTGGAATCTCCCATCGTGTGTGTGGGGGGTCCTCTTTGGCCAGAATTGGGGTCCATTCCCTGCGTGGGAACCAGATTCCTGGGAATTCGGAAAACAACCCGGCACCTGGCCCGAGGGAAAGTCCTTGGGGCCTCAGGGTGCAAGAGACAGATGAAGATACACGTGGGCTCTTAAAACGCTGGAATCTGGCCCGGCCGGGTAGCTCAGTGGTTAGAGCACCGTCCCGCTACACCAAGGTTGCAGGTTCGATCCCTGGTCCAGACACATACAAGGTCAACCAATGAATGCGTAAGTGGAACAACAAATCCATGTCTGTTTGTCTCTCTCTTTCTCAAAAAAGTAATAATTAAAAATAACCCAAACTTTGGGCTCTTTAGCTTACTTTGAAGGGCTCACAGAGACAAGAGGATGGACCTGGGATGACAGAGCGCAGAGGAGAGGCCCAGGAAGGGGCTGTCCCCTCCCCCTCTCCCCTCATAAACACCACCCCCCTCTCCTGAGGCCAGGCCCACGCTGGGTGCCAGGTCAGAGTAAGAGAGCAATCTCCATATACCTTTTTATTCTGCCGAGAAAGTAATATATACGCATCCTGGCTGGGTGGCCCAGTGGGTTGCACATCGTCCTGCATACCAAAGGGTTGTGGGTTCGATTCCCAGTCAGGGCACATACCTGGGTTGTGGGTCCAATCCCCGGTTGGGGTGCACACAGGAGGCAACTGATCTATGTTGCTCACATTGATGTTTCCACATCGATGTTTCTCTCTCTTTCTCATCCTTCCTCTCCCTCTCTCTCTTCCTCTCTCCCTTTTTAAAAAATGATACAGCCACTTTATTATTTTTATTATTATTATTTTTTAATCCTCACCCGAGGGTATTTTTCCATTGATTTTTAGAGAGAGTGGAAGAGAGAGGGAAAGACAGAGCGAAACATCGATGTGAGAGAAGCACATCGATCGGTTGCCTCCTGCACACACCCTGACCAGGGCCCGGGCCGTGGAGGAGCCTGCAACTGATCTACAGCCCTTGACCGGAACCGAACCTGGGACCCTTCAGTCCGCAGGCCGACGCTCTATCCACTGAGCCAAACCGGTTAGGGCTCTTTATTTTTATTTTAAATTTTTTTTAATCCTCACCCAGAGGATATTTTCCCACTGATTTTTAGAGAGAGTGGAAGGGAGGGGGAGAGAAGAGAGAAACACTGATATGAGAGAGACACATTTGATTGGTTGCCTCCTGCACACACCCCAACCCGGGCCAGGGAGCCCGCAACCAGGGTACGTGCCCTTGACCGGAATCGAACCCAGGACTCTTCAGTCCGTGGGCCTACGCTCTATCCACTGAGCCACACCGGCCAGGGCATCTATTTCTTTAATAGGCTTGCCCTTCCTCGAGCTTCCTCCAGTGACACGCTGGCTCTCAGAGCCCGAGAGACCTCAGCAAAGGAGGGGAGGGGCGAGTCGCTTCCGAAGCGAGCCGGCTGGGGGTGACAGGCCTAAGGGAGCTCCTGCCACCGGGGGAGGGGCCCCCCAGAACATGGCTGCCGGGGGACGATGGGCAGCGCCCACGGCAGGATGGCCTGGGAGGCGG
>NW_005370276.1:2096847-2098365 GCF_000412655.1 Myotis brandtii
GAGGCTGGGGGGCTGAGCCCTGGGACCCCGGCTCCGCCATGTGGGCCCCGAGCCTCGCTTCCTCCTCATCCCATGGCGGCCGGAATGGCACCACACGTCTGGAGCCCGGTGTCGGGTCCTGGAGGCGCCAGCGCCCAGTGGTGCGGCCCGGGAAGGCCTGGAGGGAACATGGTGACCGTGCACCCGTCTCACATCGCCTTTATCATCGCCCTGCGAAACGCTGGCGGAGCTCAAAGCAGGCCTCGCTGTTGCTTCTGTTAATAATATTACACTCTAGCCAGTGTTGCTCAGTGGGTAGAGCCAAAAGACTGAGGATGGAAGGGTCCCTGGCTGAGTTCTGGTCAAGGGCACATGCCCGGGTTGCGGGCTCGGTCCCCAGTAGGGAGCGTGCAGGAGGCAGCCGATCAATGATTCTCTCATCATTGATGTTTCTCTCTCCCTTCCTCTCTGAAATCAATAAGATATTTTAAAAAATAATTTAAAAATAACAGTAACAATAATAACAGGAGGGGGAGTTCCCATCGGCGCTGATCACCAGGGAGAGGAGGAGCTGGGCCGCGAGAGGCTGGGCTCGTGTTCGGACTGAGAAGCTGAGAACAGGGAGGGCTCTGGGAGGCGGCCCCTCGTCCGGTCCTGGTGACACTTGGTCAAGGGGGGTCCCCGGGAGCCAGCGAGCCCATCCGCAAGCCCAGCTGGATGCGCCGCCTCCCCCTCTGCCCCCGCCTCCTTCTGGGGCCCCTGTTCTCAGCGTGGCCCCTCCGGTCCACCTTCCCAGGCAAGAGCGGGCCTGCAGCCCTGACCCCCGCCCCACCCGGGGCCTCCCCGCGGGGTCAGCAGGCCAGCCTCGCAGTTCTGTCCCTCCTCAATGTCTCAGCCCTCTTCCCTCCACCCCCGTGACCCAGCTCGGGCTGCAGCCTGCCCGGCCCCCAGCCTCTCCCCTCCATCCGTCCGTCTCCAGGGCCTCGCCACACCCAGGGCTGACCCTGCTCTGGCCTCCTATAGGGCCATCCAGCCCGTGTTGGAAGCCCTGCCTGGCCGGGCCCCTGCCTGCCTCTCCCCTCCCCTCCATACGACCCCTCACTTGCAGCCTCACTCCAGCTGCCCGTCACCAATCTCGGCTCCTGGAACTCTCTCACCATGTCCTCCACCTTCGCATATGCTGTTCCCTCTGCTCAGAACGCCCTTCCCTTTTCATCTGCCCGGATACCTCCCGAGCACCCTCCCGGGGCCTGTCCGAATGTCTCTCCTTCATCCATTTCCCATTTATTTACCGATCAAGCGACTCTGAGGCGCGATGGGAGGCCTGGTCTGTGGAAGGCATACATGCCAGAGCCCGGTCACCGCCCTCCGTCTCGCAGCCCGGCAGCAGCAGAGGCAGGACTCGCCGCCTGCTGCCCCTGAATCTATTTTCTTTTAGTTCTTTAATTTCCTATCCTCACCCGAGGAAATGCTTATTGCTTTTTAGAGAGAGAGAGAGGAAGGGAGAGAGAGCCATGGATGTGAGATGGAAACATGGAT
>NW_005370276.1:2104127-2104788 GCF_000412655.1 Myotis brandtii
TGTCCCTCCTCAATGTCTCAGCCCTCTTCCCTCCACCCCCGTGACCCAGCTCGGGCTGCAGCCTGCCCGGCCCCCAGCCTCTCCCCTCCATCCGTCCGTCTCCAGGGCCTCGCCACACCCAGGGCTGACCCTGCTCTGGCCTCCTATAGGGCCATCCAGCCCGTGTTGGAAGCCCTGCCTGGCCGGGCCCCTGCCTGCCTCTCCCCTCCCCTCCATACGACCCCTCACTTGCAGCCTCACTCCAGCTGCCCGTCACCAATCTCGGCTCCTGGAACTCTCTCACCATGTCCTCCACCTTCGCATATGCTGTTCCCTCTGCTCAGAACGCCCTTCCCTTTTCATCTGCCCGGATACCTCCCGAGCACCCTCCCGGGGCCTGTCCGAATGTCTCTCCTTCATCCATTTCCCATTTATTTACCGATCAAGCGACTCTGAGGCGCGATGGGAGGCCTGGTCTGTGGAAGGCATACATGCCAGAGCCCGGTCACCGCCCTCCGTCTCGCAGCCCGGCAGCAGCAGAGGCAGGACTCGCCGCCTGCTGCCCCTGAATCTATTTTCTTTTAGTTCTTTAATTTCCTATCCTCACCCGAGGAAATGCTTATTGCTTTTTAGAGAGAGAGAGAGGAAGGGAGAGAGAGCCATGGATGTGAGATGGAAACAT
>NW_005370276.1:2104826-2108521 GCF_000412655.1 Myotis brandtii
GGATCACATCTGCAACAATGGACATCCGCCCGCCTCTCCCTCCCCCGCCACACGCCCTCACTCCAGCTACTTGGGGAGTGGAACCCGCGTCCATTTGGGGCAGGGGGCGACACTCTAACGGAGCGGCCCGGCCGGGGCTCTCCTGCATCTGAGCACGGGGTCCCCACCCCGCCGGCCCACCCTGACCCCAGGGCCTCGGCTGCCCGCCTGTCCGTGTGTGTCTGAGCCATGGCCCGATCCCTGCTCAGACATCCCCGCGTGCCCATTTGCTCCCTTGACAGGTAGTCCCTGGGCGCCTGCTAAGTGTCAGGCTCCACACCGGGCTCTGGGGATGCAGCCGTGGGCGAGACAGCCACAGCCCTCTCCCCGGAGCTGACCCCGGTGGGGGGAGAGATGCTGAGCGTGATAATGACACACCATCAGTGAGTGGCCATGGTGACCGGGGCTGCCCGGGCGGCAGCGGGGAGGCGGGCTGGGGCCCCTCCACAGCACAGCAGGTGGTCAAACTCTCTCTGAGGCCGGGGCGGGCACCCTGGTGGCCATGGTCACGGCGGGAGTGGGGGGATGGACAAGGTGGGCCTGGTGCTTGGGGCAGAGAAGCCCCTGGTGGCCTGACAAGCTGACACCCCCCCATCCGCCCCCGAAGCAGAGAAGCGAGAAGCGAGGCCTGGGGTCCTGCCTCTAACAGTCGCCTGCCTGCCTGAGTCCCCTGGTCCCCTCACTCCTTCCCCCCATTTCCTGAGCCCACCCCCACCCAGGCCGGCTCTGTGTCCGTGTCAAGGACACAGACACCTAATGGGGCTTCTCCCGGCTCATCCTCCAGCTCCCGTTGTGGCGAGCACAGGTTACTAACGCTGGGAAAGAACCGCTGCGTTCTGTTGGGGTTTTTAAGAAAACAAACGGCCAAGAAATCCTTTATTAAAATTTAACTGTGGTAGGAAAGTGATTAAGTGCATCGTTCAACTTAAACACGACTGAGATACATTGTTTTTATGTTTTGAATGCAATGAACCGGTACAAATTTCGCAAGCTTCACTTTTGTGTTTTTTCCACCCGCGCCACCACCCCCCCCCCCCGCCTGTTTTTTCTTTACATTCACAATTTTAAAAATCATTGTTATTTTTCCAAACACTTTCACGGGGACTTCTCATATCTCCTCCTTCCTGGAGATAAGGGTGCGTCTCCCTTTCCAAGGGGGGCACCCCAAACCCCTAGGACCGTGGTCGGCCAACTGCGGCTCGCGAGCCACATGTGGCTCTTCGGCCCCTTGAGTGGAGCTCTTCCTAAGCCTTAGGAGTACCCTAATGAAGTTAATAACAATGTACCTACCTATATGGTTTAAGTTCAAAAAATTTGGCTCTCCAAAGAAATTTCAATGGTTGTACTGTTGATATTTGGCTCTGTTGACTAATGAGTTTGCCGACCACTGGCCTAGGACATGGCTGGGGCCTGGGGGGCACCTCACTCAGTGAGCCACTCAGGCCTTAGACTGGGCCTCGAGGGCCTCCCCAACCTCCCGGGCCTCGCTGCCTCTACAGCCGCCTGGGCAGCGGGGGACAGGGCCGTGAGGACTAAATGAGAAAAAGCACAGACGGAGACAACACAGCCTCGCCCAGCGCCAGGTGGCCACTCAGAACCAGTGTCTCCTCCTTTAGGGAAGCCCATTATGCTATTTCGGTCAGTACCACCTCGCCTCCGTCCAACAACAAATACTAACTGTCCCTGCTAGGAGGCCCCAGGCCATGCCCCCAGCCTGGCCTAAGGCAGTGGGGTCAGGGGTCAGCCCTCCCAGGAAGGCGCCCCCTCCCCCCTGCCCCTCTCCTGCCTGTCTGGCTCAGCTCTCAGCTCTCACCTCCAGCTAGCGGTACTGCATGGACCGATGACTCTCGAACAACCGGGTCTGAGCTGTGCGGGTCCATTTGTAATGTGGGTTTTTTCAGTTAACACCTGGGCTGGTTTGGGTCTGTGGCTGGGAGCCCGCGGATGCTGAGGGCGGACTCAGCATTCACTGTTCCACACCGTTTTCCACTTGAGCATCCGCGGATCTGGGTGTCTGACAGGGGTCCTGGAATCAACTCCCGCCCCCTCCCCCGGTAGATACTGAGGGACAAGCAAGTTTTGGGGGAGGCAAAGGTTCTATGTGCATTTTTGACACTGGGCGGGGTTGGCGCCTTTGACCCCTGCGTTGTCCAGGGGTCAGCTGTGCTGGGCGCCTTCTGCCTGTCTCTCCGCCCAGCTTCGCAGAGGGGCAGGGATGTGAACCTGCCCTGCTCACTGTGCTCAATAAGCCAATCAGGAACAGGATGGGTGCTGCAGGTGCCTGTCAGACACGCGGTGGGGGCGCAGGGACTCAAGGTCTCAGCTGGGCTCCTGCTCAGAGCTGGTTTCCAGGTGCAGAGGGTGGAGCTGGGGCTGCGTCTGGGCCCAGCAGAGGGCGCCCCTGAGTGTGGTGTGGCTGGGACAGGTGCCTATTGCAAGGGGAACAGGGATGATATGGTAGCTCCAGCTGGGGTTGGGGGAAGGGGAGAGAGACAGAGGCCAGGAGGCGGGGAGGGAGGTGGGTGAGCACCCAATGGGCAAGGACCAGGCCAGAGCCCTGAGGGCTGTGCCCACGCAGCCAGCACTGGGTCACAGTTCTGTCATCAGGTGTGGAGCCCAGAGAGCTGCAATTTAGGAGCATCAGAAGCACGTTAAGAAATCAAGTTCAAACAAAAGAAAAGAAAAAGAAAAAAGAAATCAAGTTCAGCCCTAGCCTGTTTGGCTCAGTGGATAGAGCATCGGCTTGCGGACCAAAGGGTCCCGGTTCGATTCCAGTCAAGGGCACGTACCTCGGTTGCAGGCTCCCCCCCAGTCTGGCCCTGGTCGGGGCTTGTGCAGGAGGCAACCAATCGATATGTTTCTCTCACATCGATGTTTCCCTCTGTCTTTCTCTCTCCCGCTCTAAAAATCAATGGAAAAATATCCTCGGGGCAGGATTAACAACGACCACAAAATAATAATAAATAAATAAATTTTTAAAAAAGAGAAAGAAATCAGGTTCAGCCTTGGCCGTGAGGCTCAGTGGGTTGTAAGGTCGTCCTTGCACTGAAGGGTTGCGGGTTCGATTCCCGGTCAGGGCACATACCCAGGTTGCGGGTCCAATCCCCGCTTGGGGTGCATATGGGAGGCAACCGATCCACGTTTCTCTCTCACATCCATGTTTCTCTCTCTCTCTCTCTGTCCCTTCCCCTCTCTCTAAAAATCAGTAAAAAACATATCCTCGAGTTAAATAAAAGAGAGAAATCAAGTTCTGCAGCCAGCCAGCCGGGCTGAGTCCCAATCCCCTCGCTAACGGAGGCCTCCTGCACAGCACCCTCACTCTCCCTGCCTCAGTGTCCTCGTCTGTAAAATGGGGATAAGAATAGGGCCACTGGGGGGGGGGCGGGCAGGATGTTGAAGTTAGCGGACCAGACCGTGGAACTAGGACTTGGAGCCATGGCGGGGCTGGGAGGGCAGGCGATGCGCTCATAGGGGGACATAATTAGTGGGGGTCAGGGGTCTTCTGGCTCTCGGGGCCTCAGTCTGCACAAGTGCAACGTGGGGAGGACACCCCTCCTCCCTCCCTGGGGCTGTCATGAGGCTCAGAAGCCACGTGGCTCTCCAGGACGCGGCGCTTCTGAGCTGAGCCCTGGGCCAGCGGTGACCGAGGCCGGTGT
>NW_005370276.1:2108718-2112762 GCF_000412655.1 Myotis brandtii
GCGCGCGCCTGGCACATGGCGGTGCTGAGCACTCGCTGTCCAGGAAGGAGGCGCCGGGTTCCCGGGGGGGTGGGGGGGTGGGGGCTGTGACCGTCCCCAGGTCAGTGACGAACCGGAGGCCCAGCGGCTTCACCTGTCACAGCCCCACTGTCCCCCAGTCGGAGCGCTGCTAACGTTGCTGGGTGGTCCCTGCGGTTGCTGTTCTTTAAATTAAATTGTAAAATCGGGCATCGTGCTCGCATCCTTAGAAAACTCGATATTGCATCTGAAGCACTTTCCTGTGTCCGTCAATGTTCCTCCAACTCCCTTCTCAGTAGCCGTGAACCTCCCGTGAGATGCACGGCGACCCGCTTACCCAGAACCTCCCGCGTGAGATGCACGGCGACCCGCTTACCCAGAACCTCCCGCGCGAGTTGCACAGCGACCCGCTTACCCATAAGCTCTGGCGTGAGATGCACGGCCGCTCGCTTACCCGTGACCTGCCGCGCGAGATGCACGGCCACTTGCTTACCCATGACCTCCTGCGCGAGATGCAGGGCCGCTCGCTTACCCATGACCTCCCGCGCGAGATGCACGGCCACTCACTTACCCATGACCTCCTGCGCGAGATGCAGGGCCGCTCGCTTACCCATGACCTCCTGCGCGAGATGCACGACGACCCGCTTACCCATGACCTCCCGCGTGAGATGCACGGCGACCCGCTTACCCATAACCTCCCGCGCGAGATGCACGGCCACTCGCCTACCCGACGCCCATCATCAGACCCTGGTCCTGGCCCCACGGCCACCGGGGAAGGGACGGCCTTCCCGGAACACGCCCCTACAGTGCCCTGCAGCACCCATGCGTGTCTCCTTGGGGTGGGCCGATTGCATCTGAGGACAGAAGCGCACCCATTGCCAAGAGCTGTCACTCACCCTGTGCACATGACCTCACGGGACCCGAGGGAGGCAGGGCAGCCGGCTGCAAGCCCCGGTGGATGGTGGATCGGTCCTATTAGGCTGAGTGCATGTCCCCTGAGCCACCAGTCCCCAGGGGCACATTCCAAGACACTGTCACGCGGGCGCCAAAGGGGTCCCCAGGGAGGATTTGTGGTGGGAGCAGCTGGAAGTCTCCTGGGTGCCTGTCCTGACTGGGGTGGGGGGCAGGGCGTGTGGGGCGCCCACCAAGGGGAATTCTGCAGCAGCTAAAGCCACGGAGCAGGCAGTTGCGCGCGCGCGCGCACACACACACACACACACACACACACAGAGCCACGTGGATGGCTCTTCACAACCCAGGCCGAGGGAAAACAGTGAGACAAAGAATGCCATCTATAACGCAGCGTCATTTACATGAATTAAAAATACACGCACACAAAGCAACAATAAGCGCTTTCCAGAACACACACAAGCAGAGACCCGCAGTAAACAGATGAGGGTGGCTGGCTGCGGGGAGGAGGGGCCGGAGCGGAGGAGGAGCAGGCGGTGCAGGAGGAAGGAGCCTGCAGCCAGGGCCTCACCGGGAGCAGGAGCAGAGCCCAGGGGTGGGGGGCTTGCCCCCGGCCCCCCCAGGACACCGAGGGGTGCCCGGCTACCGATGCTTCCCCAGCCAGTACCCCAGCCCCAACCCTCTCCTTCCGGTCGCTGTGGCTACGAGGCAGAGGGAAGGCCGGTCCCCAGGCCTCCGCCTTAGAAGGCCTGTCGGTGGCCCGGGCTCCCACGCCCAGTCCAACCTCAAACAGAAGGAGGGGCCTCACTGAAGGCCGGTGATTAAAAAAAAATTATCTTTCCCATGAAGGCATTCAAACCACCACCTCCACACCCCCGTCCCTGCCGTTTCACAGCAGGGAATTTAACTCTCCCCAAGAGTAAACCATCATCCCAGAGAGAGGCCCCGGCCACCTGTGCACTTGGCGTCGTCCCCCATGAAATGGTATGATTTCATTTTTTTTTTTTTTAGTTAGTCCTCACGCGAGGATATTTTCCCATTGATTTTTAGGGAGAGTGGAGGAGAGAGGGAAAGACAGAGAGAAACATCCATGTGAGAGACACATCATCCATTGGTTCAGCCTCCTGCACGAGCCCTGACCAGGGCCCCCCCGGGAGGCGGGTACGTGCCCTTCACCGCAATTGAACCCGGGACCCTTTGGTCCACCAGCCGATGCTCTATTTGCTGAGCCAAAAACCGGCTAGGGCTCTTTTTTTTTTTTAAATTCGAAAAGAAAGAAATGGGTTTCCTAACCCCAGCCTATAGCGCATGTGCTGAGGACGTGCGTGGGGAGTGTCCCTGGAGGCCGTGGAGTTTCACTTGGCTTGTCCTGTGTTTCAGCTGTATTTTCTAGTGTTTCTAAATGAATTTGCATTCACTCTGTAATCAATAATTTAAAAATACACTTACAGAGGCACAGAAAAGAGCCAGCAAGGCTTTTAAAACAAAAGCTGAGCAGCAGTTATTTATATCTAGGCGGTGGGACTAGGGGTGGTTTTTAAACTTTTTTATTTGTATAGTTAAAAAGTTATTTTTAAAAGTGCCTCTAATTGCTCCCCAGATGGCCCCACTCCCGCCACCTGCAAGGTGCCTACTAAGGGGGCCAAATCTACCGCTCTTTAAAAAGAAAAATCCTCGCCCTGACCTGTTTGGCTCAGTGGATGGAGCATCAGCCTGAAGACTGAAGGGTCCTGGGTTCGATCTTGGTCAAGGGCGTGTACCTTGGTTGCAGGCACATCCCCAGTAGGGGGCGTGCAGGAGGCAGCTGATGGATGTTTCTCTCTCATAGATGTTTCTAACTCTCTATCCCTCTCCCTTCCTCTCTGTAAAAAATCAATAAAATATGTTTTTAAAAAAAGGGAAAAAGAAAAAAATCCTCACCTGAGGGTATGTTTTCATTGATCTTTAGAGAGAGGAAGGGAGAGGGAGAGACAGAGAGAAGCATCGATGTGAGAAGGAAACATCGACGGGTTGCCTCCCGCACGCGCCTGACTGGAATTCGAACCTGCAGCCCAGGTACGTGCCCTGACGGGAGGGAATCAAACCTGCGATTGTGCACAGGATGACGCTCCAACCACCTGAGCCGCACCGGCCAGGGCCAGCACCCGCTCTGGTGGGCGGACACCCGCCGCCCTCGGGGAGCGGGCGGTGTCAGGAGTCGGTGGTCTCCAGACTGGGGTGCAGGAACCCCGGGATGAGAAATGAAAGTGTTGGGATTTGGACCCGTTAAGGGAGCCCATTTCTGTGTGCCTTTCCTTTTTCTTTAAAAAAAATATTTTTATTGATTTCAGAGAGGAAGGGAGAGGGAGAGAGAGATAGAAACATCAATGACGAGAGAGAATCATTGATCAGCTGCCTCCTGCATGCCCCACACCGGGGATTGAGCCGGCAACCCGGGCCTGTGCCCTGACAGGGAGTCGAACTGTGACCTCCTGGTTCATAGGTCGACGTCAACCACTGAGCCACGCTGGCCGGGCTGTGTGTGCCTTGTCATGTCCACGGTGCAGGGGTGCAGGAGACTAGCGAGACGTACACATGAACTCACGTATGTCTGCGGGGCCACATGTGTACTCTGACAGGGATGTGGATCCAGAGGTTTGGAGGCCGGTGCCTGGAGTCAGGGTGACAGGCACATGAGCAAGCAGGTCCCAGCAAAGGGGCCAGCTCAGGCTTAAAACCCCGGGCCATCCTCTCTCTCTGCGTCCCTCCCTCCCAGCTCCCCTCTGCAGGGAAACCCTGCCATTTCCACGTTCAGGACAGACCCAGAATCAGTCCTCTAGTCACCGCCTCACCTCCACCAGCCTGTCTGAGCCTCCGCAGCTCTCCCGGGTCTGCGGCCTGTGCCAGCGCCTCACACCCCCCCTCAGAGCCCGCCTGGCCTCTGCCACAGCCACCCCAGCTCCCTCTGTCACCCCAAGTCCTTACTGTGACCCCAAGGCCCAGCGGGCTCTGTGTCACTGTCCCCTCTCGGCCCCCTCCCCCCGGAAGCCCTGCTGGGAACGCCCTTCCCCAGATGCCCGCAGGCTCCCCGACCTCCTCCAAACCTGTGCCAGCCTCCCGGCCTCCCTGCCTCCCTAG
>NW_005370276.1:2113189-2113740 GCF_000412655.1 Myotis brandtii
TCGGCGAGGCCCCCGAAGAGAAGGGGGGGCGCTGCCATGGCCTTGGGCTGCGGCCCGAGGGGGCTCAGAGCTCCTCCCAGCCGTGCCCTGGGGCCTGTGGACCAACTCCACAGCCGCTCGCTCGGCTTCTGGAAGGCCATGGTCCACCTGAGCCTCACTGGCCCGCTAAGCGCCTTCCCTGTTCATGCATTGCCCCCCTCCTAGGGCGGAAGGCAGCGGGCGGGGACGGGCTGTGCGGGCCTGGGACAGGCGGCATCTACTGACCGTGGGGCAGGGCAGGTGTGCGGTGACAATGGAGTCAGAGTGTCTCCCCTTCAGGGACTGCAGCTGGAGGGACGGAGGGGGACTGCAGCTGGAGGGAGGGAGGGGGACTGGGAGGTGACTGGGGAGACGCCCGGAGCAGAGGACACGGTGGGTCCCGCAGGAGCGGGGTGGGGCCGTGTGGCCAGGCCCGATGTTCCTGGACCCCGACTGGCTTCCTGGTCAGGACCCCACGGCCACCCGGGAAGGGACGGCCTTCTGGCCTGAGGCAGCTCCCGGGCGCTGCCTGC
>NW_005370276.1:2113842-2114270 GCF_000412655.1 Myotis brandtii
GTTCCAGGGCTCCTCCCCCTGGGCATGTGGGCTGGGGCGGGAGAGGCTGCAGGGGGCGGGGGACGGAGGACACCTCCGTGTTTTGTTGAACAGCATCGAGGAAAACTTACTGGTAGGAGGTGTTCAAAGACGACCCAGCCTCTATTGCTGCCTTCGAAAGGAAATGCTCGCTGGCCGTGAATTCACTGAGAAGTGGGGTCTATGCAGACACAGGCGGGCGTGTGTTAGCCAAGTGCGAACGAACTTGGGTTGAAATCCTAGGAGTGGAACCTTGAGCCGACACCTTTGGAACAGTGGGTCTCAGCCAGGGGCGAGGCCCCCGGAGTGTGTGGCAACGTCTGGAGACATTCTGGGAACTGGGGGTGGGTGTTACTGGCGCCTAGTGGCCAGGGACGCTGCTCAATGCCCCACAGCACCCAGGACGCCCC
>NW_005370276.1:2114526-2114759 GCF_000412655.1 Myotis brandtii
GGCCCCCAGGACGTCCCCCACAGCACCCAGGACGCCCCCACAACCCGGATGACCTGGCCCCAAGCATCGACAGAGCAGAGGAGGGACCCAGCTTCCAACAGGCACATGTCTCCCCAAAGCCTCACTCAGGGCCCACCTCAGTCACAGTCATAATTAACCAGGTGGCAACCGCCCCGTCTGAGCACCAGTCGCGTGCACGGCGCCCGGCCCAGGCGCGGGCTCAGAGCTCCCAT
>NW_005370276.1:2115428-2116106 GCF_000412655.1 Myotis brandtii
CGCGCGCCATCCTCACTGTTCATGCTCCGCGTGGGCGCCGGGGGGCTGTGGGGGGAGAGAGGAGAGGCTCAGTGAGGGACCCATCTGCCCCCCTGACACCCAGCTCACGGCCGCTGCTGCCCCCGTCCTCACCTCCCTGCCCTCATCTCATCCATCCTCTCCCTGTTGGGAAGATTGTGCCCATTTCACAGAGCTGAAAACTGAGGCCCGGAGAGGAAGTGCTTGCCCGAGGCCACTTGGCCCGTCAGCGGAGAAGTCAGCCGGATTCAAAACTTAGTTCTCGCCCGGCCGGCGTGGCTCAGTGGTTGAGCATCGACCTATGAACCAGGAGGTCACAGTTCAATTCCCAGTCAGGGCACATGCCTGGGTTGCAGGCTCGATCCCCAGGAGGGGGCGTGCAGGAGGCAGCCGGTCAATGATTCTCTCTCCTCATTGACGTTTCTATCTCTCTCTCCCTCTCCCTTCCTCGCTGAAATCCATAAAAAGATATTTTTTAAAAAAACTTAGTTCTTTGCATGATTTCAAAATGGTTGATAAATAGGTAGAGATGGAGAGAGAGACAGAGGAGACAAAGGTGGCAGAGGAAGGGGGAAGAGCCCAGCAGGAGGGCTCCCATCACCCACCCACCCCGGCCCCCTGGCTGCCTGCACGACCCCCTGCGAGCAGGTTCCAGTGTCC
>NW_005370276.1:2116259-2116518 GCF_000412655.1 Myotis brandtii
CGCCTGAGTTCTGGGGGGGGCACCCCCATTTCCATAGACAAGAGAAGGAAAGGAAGACAAGCTGACAGTAACAACAGCAGGGACAACAGTGATAAAACTGCTGGGGAATTCTGAGTGAGCCCTTTCCTCGCAGACACCGGAGCCTCCTGGGCCCGTGGGAGGGAGCGGTCAGGGGCCGTCTGTAGGTGAGGACACTGAGGTGCCAGGGGAGGAAGCGGCTGTCCCAGGCCTGGGGCCCGTGGGGGAGGGCGGAGGGGCT
>NW_005370276.1:2118096-2118629 GCF_000412655.1 Myotis brandtii
CGGCCTGGCCTGGCCCCTCCTCAGGCCGCCACCCCTGCCGGGCTGCCCCTCACTGTCCTGCTGCCCTTGGGACCTCGGGCCCCCCCTCTCCTTCCTCCATCTGAGCGGTCCCGGTCACCCTCTCATTGTCCCGAAGCCCGTCTCAGTCAGACTCTCTGTCCATCTGTCCGTCCGTCCGGGTCTCCGGGCCAGGCTCTGCCTGGCTCTTTCTCTGAGATTACAATTTCCAGTCACACGGCAGTGCAGAGCCGGCTGAGCTCCCGCCTCCCCCTCCCGCCGTCTTTCTCCTCCTGGGCAGGGAGGGCGCCTCTGCTCCCTCCTCCTCGCCCCTCCCTGAGCCCAGAGGCCGCCCTCCCCCGCTAATCAAAGGCCCCGTTATCTAATTAACCCATTGGGTCTGGACGGCGGGAAGGTCGGAGGCAGGGGAGGACGCTGATGGCTGGGCTGCCGGGAGGGGGTCTGGGCCGTGCCAAGCCTGCCTCATGGCACACACAGCCTCCTGGCTGCATAAGCAGGCCGACCCCACCCTCCCA
>NW_005370276.1:2118641-2123067 GCF_000412655.1 Myotis brandtii
GCCCTCTGCACCCAGCCCAGCCCAGGGCAGGCGGCCTCCTGGAGGCTCCTGCAGGCTCCTTCCAGGACCCCAGGGGCTCCCAGAGCCCCGCCATCCGCACAGCCGTCCACCCCATGTACCGGGAACTGGGCCACATCGCAGACGCCCGACCTGCAGCCGAGGCCAGCCTGCCCGAGCCCCAGAGAACCCCGTGCAGCTCTCCGGACCTCAGCCACCACCCGATGCTGCCTCCTGATTCATTTCTGCAAAATGGGCAGGGAGCGGCGTTTGTCCGTTTGACTCACCCATCCATCCATTCTCCCTCCATCCTCCATCCTCCACCCGTCTATTTGTCCATCCATCCATCCATCCTCCATCATCCATCCATCCATCCATCCGTCCCTTCATCCATCCATCCATCCATCCACTCATCCATCCATCATCCATCCATCCATCCATCCTCCATCATCCATCCTTCCATCCATCATCCAAACATCCGTCCGTCCCTTCATCCATCCATCCATCCATCCATCCACTCATCCATCCATCCATCCATCCTTCTATCCATCATCCATCCATCCATCCGTGCCTTCATCCATCCATCCATCCATCCATCCATCCATCATCCATCCACTCACCCTTCCATCCATCCATCTGTCCATCCATCCATCCATCTGTCCCTTCATCTATACATCCATCCATCCATCCATCCATCCATCCATCCATCCATCCATCCATCCATCCATCCATCCATCCATCCATCCATCCATCCATCCATCCATCCATCCATCCATCCATCCATCCATCCATCCATCCATCCATCCATCCATCCATCCATCCATCCATCCATCCATCCATCCATCCATCCATCCATCCATCCATCCATCCATCCATCCATCCATCCATCCATCCATCCATCCATCCATCCATCCATCCATCCATCCATCCATCCATCCATCCATCCATCCATCCATCCATCCATCCATCCATCCATCCCTTCATCCATCCATCCATAAATCCATCCATCCATCCATCCATCATCCCTTCATTCATCCATCCATCCATCCATCCACCCATCTGTCTATCCATCCATCCACCCATCCATCCAATATTTTTCGAGTCCCTGGTATGTGCAGACACTGGTATAGGTGCTGACAAATGCCACCTCCACACTCAAGACCCAGGACAGACACAGACCATAACAGACAAGTAGCAAGAGGAGCGACACCGGTCGGCGCCAGGGCCTGGGTTTGAACGCTGGGGCTGCGTTCACGCACTGTGTGGCCTCGGCCAGTGACTTCACTTTTCTGAGCTGCAGGAAAATGCTGTGAAATGAGGAGAAGAGTATCGATCTCACAGGGCTGTTAAGGGCCTGACTAGCTACCTGCTCAGGAAGTGCCTCCACCTTTGGGAGACATGCGGACCCACCATGGCCCTGGCCCGCCGTCATCCCCCCAGGGATCAGAGGAGCCTCCTCGCTGGTCTCCCCACCTCTACCCTCGCCTCCCTCCCAGTCTGTTCCCACACCAGCTGCAACCAGAGGGTCCCTCCTGTCTCAGCAGCCTCTCCCAGGCCCCTCTCCCAGCCAGGCTGCTTCAGCTCCCACTGGCCTCTTCCTGTTTCCAGAACAGGCTGTGCACGCACCTGCCCCAGGGCCTTTGCACATGCTCTTCCCTCTGCCTGGGCCTCATGTCCCCAGCTGTCCCTGACTCCTCTCAGGTCTCCGCTGAGATGACTCCTTTCCTGTGAGGCCATCCTGACCACCTCCCACCACACAGTCCCTCCCACCTGCCCCTCTCTGCTTTATTTCTCTGTATAACCTTTTCTCACCATCGCCCTCTTGCAAGCCCACACACGGGAGTGTGCGCTCCCCCAGGGCAGGGGCTGCGTCTCTTCCGTGCGTGGTGGGTTCGAAGCCCCTGCACCAGAGCCTGGCACGTGGCAGGTGCTCAGTAAACATCAGGAATGCGGTGTCGTCGCCGCGAGCCCATATTTCTCCCGCTACCCCGCATCCCTCACGCAGTCGCACCGAGGCATGCCCGCCCTACAGCCCCCGCTCTGCACACCCAGCCCGGGACGCGCTCAGAGCTGCACACCGCAGGCTCACGCCTCACGTCCTCGATCTGAGGTCCTTCCCATCCCAGGAGGCCTGCCTGGCGGAGGCGGCGCGGCCAAATGCCACAGACACCGCTGCCTCCAGCTCAACCCTGTGGCCAGGCCATGGTGCCACCCGCTGGCTCAGTCTCGGACACTATACCCGAGGTCCAAACTGCGGGTGCCCAGTACACCCCGACCATGCCATGCCCTGAGGGAGCTATGCCCTCCAACACCCACACCAGGAGGGCTGGCTCGCCCTCCTCTTCCCAGCACGTCCCCAAAGCCAGGCATCCGTCAGCTTGGGACATGTGTGACACCTCCGATGACACCGCCACCGATCACAGTGACATCAGCCACTCACCTGCACTGACCAGGCCCCGCTCTGTGGTCCCCCATCTGCCCTCTGAGCGGAGAAGGCTACTGCCCCATTTCACAGATAGGGAAGCTGAGGCACAGAGGCAAGGCCAACACACAGAGGGGCCCCAGAGACCCCCAAGCTTATCATGATGGCCACTGAGGCCCCCTGGGGGCGTGTAGAACAAGGCTGCCCCTGTCCTCCCACAGCCCCCCCCCCCCAGGATGTGATAATATCACCCCTGGCCCACCCCTGCTGGCCGAAGTTCCGTGACCTCCCTTCTGTGACCCTCGCACTGGCCACATCGACCAAACACCTGCTCTGTGCCTAGGAACATGCCAAGCGCGGCCCAGGCCTCGGGCTACTGGCTTCTCCCGGAGGCCCTAGGAGAAGGGGCCTGTGCTTGCGCCCATTTTACAGATGGAAAAGCAGATCCGGAGGGCGGAAGGCACGAGCCGAGGGTCACCCAGCCTGCACGAGACAGCTGGGATTGCACCCCAAGGCCAGAACTGGGCCAGGTCTCCCAGTGCCTCCCTAACCAACGCCCTGCCCCCCCCCCCCCCCCCCCCCAGAGGCCTCAACACAGCACCTGTTCTCCACCCCACATGTGCCAGGCAGATGCGGGAGGCCCGGAGAGAGGAGGTGCGGGAGGCAGGAAAGGGGAAGAGAGAGGTGCAGGGTGTGAGCTGAAACCCAGGGGAGGCAGAGGTGTGAGGTGTGGGGTGAGGCCTGCCGTCCTCCCAGCCCGAGCTCTGAGAGCTCAGCAGGCTCCGTGCCTGACAGCATCCAGGCAGATGGCAGCTGGGAAACTCGGGGATGCAGGGGAGGCGGGGCGAGGCGAAGAGGGAGGCAGGGAACAGTCTCATCGGGCGGGCGGGCGAACTCATTTCTTCTGGGGGAAGTTCAGAAGGTGAGAGAAAAGATAGGGAATGGACTGACTTCACAGCAAGAGGGATGGAGGTGAGATCTAAAGAAGAACTTCCCGACCGCGAGGGACGGGGGCAGAAGCCGTGAGGGTGGTGAGACATCAAAGCCAGGGAGCACTGAGCACTTCTCTCTCCGGCTGCCTGTCCTGTGGGCAGGGCCGGGGCTGCCAGGTGGGAGGGGGAGGGGATGGGCAGCGCAGGCTGGGGGATGGACAGAACCGCTTCACGTGTGTGTCCCTCAGCGCCAGACCGTGTCCTAAATACTTTAAAAATAAAAGCCAACCGCCCTGGCCGGGGTGGCTCAGTTGGTTGGGCGTCGTCCTGTGCACCAAAGGGTGGCCAGTTCAATTCCAGGTCAGGGACCAGGTTGTGGGCTCCATCTCCCCGTGGGGAGAGGCGGGAGGTGGCCAATCGATGTTCCACTCTCACATCGATGTTTCTCTCTCCCTCTCCCTTCCTCTCTGTCAAAAAAAAAAAAAAAGCCCCCAAAAAAATTTTTTTTTAAAAAAAACCCCCACCAAAACCCAGGTCTGCTTCATTCCAAATCTCACAGTGGGGGTTGGAGGGAGACGGGAAGAGGTTAACCAAAGAACATATATGCATAACCTCTGGACACAGACAGTAGCCTGGGGAAGGCCTGGGGTGGGGGTAGGGGCATCGGGTGGAGGGGGGCAAAAGGGAGAAAATGGGAGACATCTGTAATACTATCAACAATAAAGAAATAGCCCCGGCTGGTGTGGCTCAGTGGGGAGAGCGTCAGCCTGCGGACTGAAGGGTCCCGGGTTCGATTCCGGCCAAGGGCACATGCCCAGGTTGCGGGCTCGATCCCCAGTGTGAGGCGTGCAGGAGGCAGCCGGTCAATGATTCTCATCATTGATGTTTCTCTCTCTCTCTCCCTCTCCCTTCCTCTCTGAAATCAACAATAATAATAAAACACAATGAATAAATAAAATAAAAGGAACCCCAAAGCCCTGAGAATGGACAGGCCCCTAACATTTGAGCTCGGAGATCCTGGGAAAGGGCGGCCCAGGCCCCTCCTGGCCGCTGCTGGGGACGCAGGGACGCAGGG
>NW_005370276.1:2123342-2124384 GCF_000412655.1 Myotis brandtii
AGGGCCCGCTTCCCAGCGGCAGGGGTGGGGCGGGGAGGGGTGGCTTGCTCCCAGGAGGCGCTGACTGGTCATTTATTTGGTCTTTCTATGTTCAGTTAACAAATATTAGTACTGAGTGGCTCCTGGCCCTGCTGGGGCCACAGGCCTCCTGAGGACACACACACACACACACACACACACACACACACACACACCCCACACACAGGCCTTTGCTCCCGCTGTCCCCTCTGCCCCGAGCGCTCTTTCTTGCCTCTACCAGGCTCTCCTGTCCCGGGTCCAGTCCCTGTCACATCACCACCTTGGAGAGGGTTCCTTTGCCCCGCCCACCTCACACTTCCTCCTCTTTGCAGCCCGGTTCTGTGTGTATTGTCTGTCTCCCCACTGGAAGGTGAGCACCCCAGGCACAGAGCCTGGTGTGGCCTGTTGGGGGCTGGGGCTGGGTCCTCAGTGCCGAGGCCCCCCCAACCCCCAACACACACACTCCAGCCAATACTCGCTGCGTGAAGAGGGCGCCGCCAGCGCCCATGCCCCGGGGCCAGCGAGACCTGGGGATGTTTTGTTTTGTGTTTTGTCCGGAGGGAATTAGTGATCCACGCGGGCAATGTTCAAAGGGTAAGTGGAGGGTGGGCACAAGGGGGACCTGGACCATGGATGGGCACTGCCCTGGCCTGGGGGAGGTGATGTGGACGCTGAGACTCGGAGGACACGCAGGAGGGGGAGGGACCCCTTTGCGCCCTGGCCTGCGGGCTGGAGAGGCGGGTGGGAGTCGGGGAGACGCCCAGCCCAGCCGGCTGAGAGGCTGGGTGTGGGGCTGACGGGGCGGGCAGGGCAGCTCTGGGTTGCAAAGACCCCTCTGCGTGGGCTGGAGGCTGCGGAGGAGCTGGGCCAGGGGTCCGGGGGGAGGATGAGATGAGGATGAGGATGGAGAGGAGGGAATGGGTGAAAAGACACAGCGAGAGCAGGAGTTGCAAAGGCCGAGCTGGGAGACGTGGGAGGGGAGGGGAGAGGGCGGGGAGGAGCGGCGGAGGGGACGGCAACCGGG
>NW_005370276.1:2124812-2127314 GCF_000412655.1 Myotis brandtii
CCCAGCCGAAGCCAGTCGTGCTCGGAGCAGCCTGCGCCTGCGTCCGCCTGGCTGCCCCGCAGGCACCTCACGGGGCTCTGAGCAGCCAGGAGATCAAAGCCAGACACGCCAGCTTCACTGAGGGGGACGTGCCTGTGTCGAGGGAGGTGCTGAGGGAGCCGCTGCCCCCCCCCCCTTTCAGAAGGACAGACTGAGGCAGGGCGAGGTCACAGCTGGCCCCAGGGACACCCAGACCCTCCGACTCCCTCCGCTCTGCAGGACTGGGGGGGGGGGGGGGGGGGGGGCGCGGCCTAAGCCCCCCTGAACGGAATCTACTCGGGAGCCAGGTAGGGCCTGGCGTGGTGTTGGTGATTTGCAAAACAGAGGCCATTGCCAAGGTCATTGCCAAGGCTCCTGCAGGGGCGCGCGAGGCTGCGTTTGCAGGTGGAGAGGGGCATGGTGCACGCAGCCTGACTCTGGCCTCCTTCCTGCTCCTTCTTGCCCTGCCCTCCCCTAGGAGGCGATGCTGCCAGGTGCTCTGTCCCAGGAGGTGCACAATGACTTCATCTTTATTTTGTTTTATGAAAATATGTTTTTACTGATTTCAGAGAGGAGGGAGAAGGTGAGAGAGAGAGAAACAGCAAGGATGAGAGAGAATCATTGATCGGCTGCCTCCGGCACACCCCCTACTGGGGATGGAGCCCGCAACCCGGGCATGTGCCCTTCACCGGAATCGAACCCAGGACCCTTCAGTCCGCAAACTGACGCTCTATCCACTGAGCCAAACCAGCCAGGGCACAACTACTTTATTTTTAGAAACGGGGTGCTACTCCAATCAGAAAGAATGCATGCACCCCGATGTTCATAGCAGCACAATGAACAATCGCTAAGATCTGGAAACAGCCTAATTGCCCATCAGTAGATGAGTGGATAAAAAAGCTGTGGTACATTGAGACCATGGAATACTATGCAGCAGTAAAAAAGAAGGGTCGCTTACCCTTTGAGGCAGCCTGGAGGGACCTGGAGAGCATCATGCTAAGTGAAATAAGTCAGTCAGAGAAAGACGGTATCACATGATCGCACTCATAGGTGGACTCTAATGAACAAAATAAACTGATGATCAGAGTGGATCAGAGTGCGGAATCTCAGAGGGAAGGCGGGGGAGGGTGGCTGGTTGGGAGGTAATCAACCCAGGAGCTTATATACATATATGCATGGCCCATGGACACAGACAATGGGGTGGTGAGGACCTGGGGTGAGGGCAGGGTTGGGGGGGAAGGGGCAGGTTGGAGGAGGTCAATAAAGGGTAAAGGGGAATCTATGTAATACCTTCAACAATAAAGAATTATTTAAAAAAATAAAAAGGGGGGTGCTACGGCCCAGCTTGTGTGGCTCAGTGGTTGAGCATCAACCTATGAACCAGGAGGTCACAGTTCGATTCCCGGTCAGGGCACATGCCCGGGTTGCGGGCTCGATCCCCAGTGGGGGCGTGTGCAGGAGGCAGCCGATCAATGATTCTCTCTCATCATTGATGTTTCTATCTCTCTCTCCCTCTCCCTTCCTCTCTGAAATCAATGTGTGTGTGTGTCTGTGTGTGTGTGTGCGGGGGGGCGGGGGGGGGGGGTATTACAAAAAGAAATAAAAATTTGGAAACTTCTTGAACCGGAACGTTTCTCAGACATCACCGTGAGCCCAGATCACCTGGGGACCTTGTCCAAGTGCAGGTGCTGGGTTGGTGGGTCCTGGTGGGGTGAGACTCTGCATCTCAGGGGATGCTGGCCTGAGCACCCTCTGAGGAGCAAGGAGAGGCGGGTCTTCAGGATGAAAAAGGGTGGGCCTCCGTCCCTCCCCCCCCAGGGGTGCCCCTGACCAGTCAGATCCTCAACAACTAGCCCCATGGCCTTGGACAGGGGCATCACCTCTCAGGCCTCAGTTTGCTCATCTATAACATGGGGCCATAGCTAACCTACCTCCCAGGGTGGTGGTGCTTCCGATCCCTGTGCGGGGCTGAGCGCAGTGCCCGGCACAGAGACCGCTCTCAGAGAAATGACTCTAACTGTGCTGAGCCGTGCACCGGCCTCTAGGAGGGAGGGAGAGGGGGCCAGAGACTGGGGTCAGGGAACCCTGGGGTTGAACTCTGACTCTCTTGCTCCTGCCCCCTGGCTCCTGCCCCCGGCTCCTGCCCACCTCGCTTGGTGGTGGGACATGCGCAGTGCTGGCACTGAATGGCAGCAATGTTAAAAGTGCCCGCTTTGGGCCCCGGCCGGGTAGCTCACTTGGTTAGAGTGTAGCCCCGATTTGCCAAGGTTGCAGGTTCGATTCCCCGGTCAGGACACATACAAGACTCAACCAGTGAATGCATCATGCATCAATAAGTGGAGCAACAAATACACATTTCTCTCTTTCTCTCAAAGTCAGTAAATTACTTAAAAAAATTTTTTTAAATCTCTTTAAAACAAGTGATTACTTTTTCTCACTGGGTTGGAAGAACAAATCTTTTCCTCATTCTGTGGCTCTGCCCCC
>NW_005370276.1:2127346-2133310 GCF_000412655.1 Myotis brandtii
AGGCATTTCTGGCTGATGGAAACCACTCATTCACCACAGGTTGGGGGGGGGGGCTCTTAGAGTCGCCTGAAAGGTCTTTGCCCCTCCCCCCAGCTGGACCTGGACTGGCCCCCTCCATCTGGGTGCGGGAAGGCCCCTGTGGGAGTCAGGTGGGGCGCCCCTCCCCTCTGGAGGAGTAAGAGCACCAAGATCCAGAGGCCGGGGCAACTCCAGCGTCTCTTTGAAAGTCGGGTCCCCCACAAGCCCACGGTTATCCGCAACGGAGTCACTGTAACTACCAGCAAGTCCCACTTCCCGCTGGGAGGGCCTGGCCACCGGCCTGCTTCCCACTATGGGCCTCGTTTCCCCTCTGGAAGGCAGGGGTCGCCGCTGGGGAAGGCCAGGGCCTGGGTTCTCGTCGTGTGATCGTGGGCGGGGGCCTCAGTTTCCCCAGATGTCACCCTCCCTGGCAGGGAGGAGTGAACGGAGGGACCCCGGGAGGCTCCGCACAGGGCCTGGCTCCGGGGGGTGGGGGTGGGTGTGGGGGCGCCCCGCGGATGTGGGCTCACCGTCACTATCTGGCCTGCGTTTAGGGCTTCAGGTCCGAGGAGGGCCAGTCCCTGAGCTGGTGCCTGGGGTCTGCTCTCCGGGGACCTGGGGGACGCAGCCCAGACAGGAAGGGGGTGGCCTGGGCTTGGCCCCCAGTCCCCCTCCATCTGAGTCATACACAGGCTCCTCAGTTCCCCCTCCAGGACCCAAACTTCCTCTCTCAGCAGCCCTCTTGGGGCCCCAGCCACCCCCTGGGACAGAATCCTGCCCCGCTCCCCGCCCCCCATGACAGAGCCCCACAGCCCATCTCCCAGGCCTCCCAGGCAGCCCCTCCGCCTCCGCCTGCCATGACAACAGTTGCGATAGGTTTCCAGGCAACAAGGGGCATCCTGCCACTCTTCTCACTCCCCTGCCACCCCGCTCTCAGGGACCGGGAGGGAAGGGAGAGGGGTCCCTCCCCATGGGGGATGAGGGTTCCGGCCAGAGAGGACACGAGCACATGCTCCCTGCACTGACCAGGGTGATGATGGAGGACCCAGGGTGATGGTGAGGACCCAGGGTGATGGTGAGGACCCAGGGTGATGGAGGAGGACCCAGGGTGATGGTGAGGACCGAGGATGATGGTGAGGACACAGGGTGATGGTGAGGACCCAGGGGGATGATGAGGACCCAGGGTGGTGGTGAGGACCCAGGGTGATGATGAGGACCCAGGGCGATGGTGAGGACCCAGGGCGATGGTGAGGACCCAGGGCGATGGTGAGGACCCAGGGCGATGGTGAGGACCCAGGGCGATGGTGAGGACCCAGGGCGATGGTGAGGACCCAGGGCGATGGTGAGGACCCAGGGCGATGGTGAGGACCCAGGGCGATGGTGAGGACCCAGGGCGATGGTGAGGACCCAGGGCGATGGTGAGGACCCAGGGCGATGGTGAGGACCCAGGGCGATGGTGAGGACCCAGGGCGATGGTGAGGACCCAGGGCGATGGTGAGGACCCAGGGCGATGGTGAGGACCCAGGGCGATGGTGAGGACCCAGGGCGATGGTGAGGACCCAGGGCGATGGTGAGGACCCAGGGCGATGGTGAGGACCCAGGGCGATGGTGAGGACCCAGGGCGATGGTGAGGACCCAGGGCGATGGTGAGGACCCAGGGCGATGGTGAGGACCCAGGGCGATGGTGAGGACCCAGGGCGATGGTGAGGACCCAGGGCGATGGTGAGGACCCAGGGCGATGGTGAGGACCCAGGGCGATGGTGAGGACCCAGGGCGATGGTGAGGACCCAGGGCGATGGTGAGGACCCAGGGCGATGGTGAGGACCCAGGGCGATGGTGAGGACCCAGGGCGATGGTGAGGACCCAGGGCGATGGTGAGGACCCAGGGCGATGGTGAGGACCCAGGGCGATGGTGAGGACCCAGGGCGATGGTGAGGACCCAGGGCGATGGTGAGGACCCAGGGCGATGGTGAGGACCCAGGGCGATGGTGAGGACCCAGGGCGATGGTGAGGACCCAGGGCGATGGTGAGGACCCAGGGCGATGGTGAGGACCCAGGGCGATGGTGAGGACCCAGGGCGATGGTGAGGACCCAGGGCGATGGTGAGGACCCAGGGCGATGGTGAGGACCCAGGGCGATGGTGAGGACCCAGGGCGATGGTGAGGACCCAGGGCGATGGTGAGGACCCAGGGCGATGGTGAGGACCCAGGGCGATGGTGAGGACCCAGGGCGATGGTGAGGACCCAGGGCGATGGTGAGGACCCAGGGCGATGGTGAGGACCCAGGGCGATGGTGAGGACCCAGGGCGATGGTGAGGACCCAGGGCGATGGTGAGGACCCAGGGCGATGGTGAGGACCCAGGGCGATGGTGAGGACCCAGGGCGATGGTGAGGACCCAGGGCGATGGTGAGGACCCAGGGCGATGGTGAGGACCCAGGGCGATGGTGAGGACCCAGGGCGATGGTGAGGACCCAGGGCGATGGTGAGGACCCAGGGCGATGGTGAGGACCCAGGGCGATGGTGAGGACCCAGGGCGATGGTGAGGACCCAGGGCGATGGTGAGGACCCAGGGCGATGGTGAGGACCCAGGGCGATGGTGAGGACCCAGGGCGATGGTGAGGACCCAGGGCGATGGTGAGGACCCAGGGCGATGGTGAGGACCCAGGGCGATGGTGAGGGCAGAGGGTGATGGTGAGGACACAGGGTGATGGTGAGGACACAGGGTGGTGAGGACCCAGGTTGGGCCTGAGCACTACCATCTGCTCCCTGCCCTGGTGTGAGAGCACTCGAAGGCCCTGTCCAGAGGGACCGGGTCCCGCCTGGCACTGTGGTTTGATGTATGTGCCACGCCCACCCCCTCCTCTGAGACCTGCAACAGATAAACCTCCAACTGCCCCCCCCACACACACACATACATTCAGGGAAACCTCCCCCTGCCTGTGGCGTGCGGTCCCGCCATCTAACACACCCACTCGGGGCAGCAGTGTGGGGTCTCGCCCTGCCCGGTGCCTCTGTTGGTTAGAGTTTCATCCAGATTTGCCAAGGTTGTGGGTTCCGTCCCCAGTCAGAGCACATACAAGAATCAGCCAATGACGCATCAGTGAGTGGAACAGCAAATCGATGTTTCTCTCTCCTTCTCTCTAAAATCAATAAAATCAACAAAAAAGAAAGTGTGGGGCTGTGGCCGGCCCAGCGGACACCCAGCTGAGGACGGTCTGCACGTGGCGGCTTCGTGCATCCGGACCCTAGAACACTGCAGGGCACCTGCGCGGGCTCTGCCCCTGGTCCGGAAGCAGGCCCAGCTCCAGAGGGGGTTGAGGGGGCTGGCAGGGCAGGTGAGGGGATGACAGGGCAGGTGAGGGGATGACAGGGCAGGTGAGGGGATGACAGGGCGGGTGAGGGGAGGACAGGGCGGGTGAGGGGGGCAGGGGAGGGGATGACAGGGCAGGAGAGGGGGGCAGGTGAGGGGATGACAGGGCGGGAGAGGGGGATGACAGGGCGGGAGAGGGGGATGACAGGGCGGGAGAGGGGGATGACAGGGCGGGAGAGGGGGATGACAGGGCGGGAGAGGGGGATGACAGGGCGGGAGAGGGGGATGACAGGGCGGGAGAGGGGGATGACAGGGCGGGAGAGGGGGATGACAGGGCGGGAGAGGGGGATGACAGGGCGGGAGAGGGGGATGACAGGGCGGGAGAGGGGGATGACAGGGCGGGAGAGGGGGATGACAGGGCGGGAGAGGGGGATGACAGGGCGGGAGAGGGGGATGACAGGGCGGGAGAGGGGGATGACAGGGCGGGAGAGGGGGATGACAGGGCGGGAGAGGGGGATGACAGGGCGGGAGAGGGGGATGACAGGGCGGGAGAGGGGGATGACAGGGCGGGAGAGGGGGATGACAGGGCGGGAGAGGGGGATGACAGGGCGGGAGAGGGGGATGACAGGGCGGGAGAGGGGGATGACAGGGCGGGAGAGGGGGATGACAGGGCGGGAGAGGGGGATGACAGGGCGGGAGAGGGGGATGACAGGGCGGGAGAGGGGGATGACAGGGCGGGAGAGGGGGATGACAGGGCGGGAGAGGGGGATGACAGGGCGGGAGAGGGGGATGACAGGGCGGGAGAGGGGGATGACAGGGCGGGAGAGGGGGATGACAGGGCGGGAGAGGGGGATGACAGGGCGGGAGAGGGGGATGACAGGGCGGGAGAGGGGGATGACAGGGCGGGAGAGGGGGATGACAGGGCGGGAGAGGGGGATGACAGGGCGGGAGAGGGGGATGACAGGGCGGGAGAGGGGGATGACAGGGCGGGAGAGGGGGATGACAGGGCGGGAGAGGGGGATGACAGGGCGGGAGAGGGGGATGACAGGGCGGGAGAGGGGGATGACAGGGCGGGAGAGGGGGATGACAGGGCGGGAGAGGGGGATGACAGGGCGGGAGAGGGGGATGACAGGGCGGGAGAGGGGGATGACAGGGCGGGAGAGGGGGATGACAGGGCGGGAGAGGGGGATGACAGGGCGGGAGAGGGGGATGACAGGGCGGGAGAGGGGGATGACAGGGCGGGAGAGGGGGATGACAGGGCGGGAGAGGGGGATGACAGGGCGGGAGAGGGGGATGACAGGGCGGGAGAGGGGGATGACAGGGCGGGAGAGGGGGATGACAGGGCGGGAGAGGGGGATGACAGGGCGGGAGAGGGGGATGACAGGGCGGGAGAGGGGGATGACAGGGCGGGAGAGGGGGATGACAGGGCGGGAGAGGGGGATGACAGGGCGGGAGAGGGGGATGACAGGGCGGGAGAGGGGGATGACAGGGCGGGAGAGGGGGATGACAGGGCGGGAGAGGGGGATGACAGGGCGGGAGAGGGGGATGACAGGGCGGGAGAGGGGGATGACAGGGCGGGAGAGGGGGATGACAGGGCGGGAGAGGGGGATGACAGGGCGGGAGAGGGGGATGACAGGGCGGGAGAGGGGGATGACAGGGCGGGAGAGGGGGATGACAGGGCGGGAGAGGGGGATGACAGGGCGGGAGAGGGGGATGACAGGGCGGGAGAGGGGGATGACAGGGCGGGAGAGGGGGATGACAGGGCGGGAGAGGGGGATGACAGGGCGGGAGAGGGGGATGACAGGGCGGGAGAGGGGGATGACAGGGCGGGAGAGGGGGATGACAGGGCGGGAGAGGGGGATGACAGGGCGGGAGAGGGGGATGACAGGGCGGGAGAGGGGGATGACAGGGCGGGAGAGGGGGATGACAGGGCGGGAGAGGGGGATGACAGGGCGGGAGAGGGGGATGACAGGGCGGGAGAGGGGGATGACAGGGCGGGAGAGGGGGATGACAGGGCGGGAGAGGGGGATGACAGGGCGGGAGAGGGGGATGACAGGGCGGGAGAGGGGGATGACAGGGCGGGAGAGGGGGATGACAGGGCGGGAGAGGGGGATGACAGGGCGGGAGAGGGGGATGACAGGGCGGGAGAGGGGGATGACAGGGCGGGAGAGGGGGATGACAGGGCGGGAGAGGGGGATGACAGGGCGGGAGAGGGGGATGACAGGGCGGGAGAGGGGGATGACAGGGCGGGTGAGGGGGGCAGGTGAGGGGATGACAGGGCAGGTGAGGGGGGCGGGTGAGGACAGGGTAGGAATTGGTGGCCCACTGCTGGTGGTTGTGGGTCTCAGAAAAGCTGATAATCTGGATGTTTTGGGGGACGCAATTGAGGTCACATTGTGTTAGTTTCGCTGTACAACATGGAGCTCCTGCATTTGTGCCACGATCCCCACAGTAAGTCTCCTCACCCAGTGCCACACAGTTACGCTGTGTTTCTTGTGCTGAGAATGGATGTTGATGTGAAATCGCTAAGCTATTGAACACAAGTCGGCCACGAATGAAACGTTTTGGTAGCACTGAGGGAATAACACTCAACCGCCAGCCCACAGGACGCCAGGGAGGGCTCAGGCGTGTGGGCA
>NW_005370276.1:2134701-2135344 GCF_000412655.1 Myotis brandtii
AGGTGCGGAGACCCTGTGAGCAGACAGACACGGGCAGGTGTCAGAGCAGATGGGGTGGGAGAGAGAAAGACGGAGAGTGAGTCCAGGGCACAGACAGATGAGTGAGGACAGGAAGGCGCGGGCTGGGGGCTGGGGGGCTGGGGGCCGGGTGGAGGGTCAGCCCAGGCAACAGGTGAGAGGCTGGGAGGCTCGATAGGGACAGTGCAGGTGACGCCTTATGACAGATAGAGGGCCAGACAGGTGGGGAGACGAGAAATGATGAAGGTCCCCGCAGGCAGGCCAGGTGAGCAGTGGGGGTGGGGGGAGCAGACAGAGGCGGGGATCGCTGTCTGGCCTGGAGCCTGGAGCCAGGAGCAGGAAGAGGAGCATGTGTCCCGTCTCCCCCCCCCCCCCCCCCCCGCGGCCTCCCTCCTGCAGCCTCTGTGCAGGTGTGCGGGTGCGCTGACGGGTGGCTCTGCTTCCGCGAGGCATGTCAGTGGCCCTCAGAAACCTACGTTCTTTTTTTATTGATATATTTTTATGGATTTCAGAGAGGAAGGGAGAGGGAGAGAGATAGAAACAGCAACGATGAGAGAGAATCATTGATCGGCTGCCTCCTGCACGCCCCCTGCTGGGGATCAAGCCCACAACCCTGGCATGTGCC
>NW_005370276.1:2136019-2137190 GCF_000412655.1 Myotis brandtii
ATTTATTTTATATATTTAAATGCCATTTAACAAAGAAAAATCAACCAAAAAAATGAGTTCGCGTGTCACCTCTGACACGTGTGTCATAGGTTCGCCATCACTGGGCTAGGGCAAGGTTTGTTTGTTTGTTTTAACATATATATATTTATATAGATTTCAGAGAGGAAAGGAGAGAGAGAAATATCAATGATAAGGGAAAATCATTGATTGGCTGCCTCCTACATGCTCTTACTGGGGATCGAGCCTGCAACTGGAGCATGTACCCCTGACCAGAATTGAACCTGGGACCCTTCAGTCCGCAGGCCGAGGCTCTATCCACTGAGCAAAACCGGCCAGGGCTAATGTCCTGACTCTGCGGTCCCCTCCGACAGCAAGGAGACCCCTGGGAGCCCCGTGACTCCTGGAAGGATCCTCCCAGCTGCCTCGCGGTGAGACTGGGGCGGCGCTGGGCCCGACAGGGTGGACTCTGTCCAGCTCCGCGGGCGACCCTGGCGCTGGGCTCTGCTCCTGTGTTGCACCACCTGCGTGCGCCCCCCCCCCCTTGTGTCTGTGAGTGTGAGGTTCCGGGGACCTCTCTCCATGAGGGGCTGCCTTTGTCTCTCTCTCCTCCGGGCCTGGGTGTGAGGGGCTGTGTGTGTGAGTGTGTGCACAAGACTCCAGGGCGTCCTGCCGCCTGGGCCGACTCTGGGTCCGCAGCCACGTGTGTGGCCGGGTCTCCGATTCCACATCTGGGTCCCTGGCTGCCAGTGGATGCGTGAGTGAGTGTGTGTGTG
This sequence comes from Myotis brandtii, assembly GCF_000412655.1. Taxonomy (NCBI): domain Eukaryota; kingdom Metazoa; phylum Chordata; class Mammalia; order Chiroptera; family Vespertilionidae; genus Myotis; species Myotis brandtii. The sequence goes on from NW_005370276.1 coordinate 2,136,793, forward strand.
TGTGTGTGCGCGCGCGCTCCCGCACCTCTGCCTCCACGTGCCTCCCTGTCTTTCTCACACACTCCCACCCTCTGCCTCTGGCCCACCAGGTCCCTCGGACAGTCACACACTGGGCCCCGCACCCCGCACCCCGCACCCCGCACCTCTGCCTCCTCCTGGCCAGCGCCTGGGTGGGTCCCACCCGCCCCCAGCCTGTGGCTCCCTGGGGCTCTGCCTCCTCTGGCTCCTCAGTGTGTCCTGTGCCCCTGCCTCTCCCTTTCTTTTGGAAACCGAGTGAGTAACTCTGTGTGTGTCTGGCTCCGTGTGTGTGTGTGTGTGTGTGTGTGTGTGTGTGTGTGAGTGTGTGAGTGTGTGTGTGTGTGTGTGTGAGTGTGTGAGTGTGTGTGTGTGTGTGTGTG
>NW_005370276.1:2138126-2138455 GCF_000412655.1 Myotis brandtii
CTGGGATGGGGGTGATCCCGAGGTGACGGGACAGGAAGAAAGGTCGCAGGAGGGGGTCCCAGTCGGAGAGGGGCCTGCAGAAGGAGGCGGGGGGGGGGCGCCAGGAGAGAGGCTGAAGTTAGGGTCTCCTGGACAGAGGGTCAGGGAGGGAAATGGGGTTGGGGGGTCCGAGATGGGGACCCCGAGGGGAAGTGAGGTGCAGGGGAGAACCCCAGCAGAGCAGGTGTGAGGGTGGGGAGGCTCTGGGTGGCAGCAGGTGGGGGAGGGGGTCCCCGAGAGGAGAGGGCTGGGGACCGTGGGGGGAAGGTAGTGGCCCCCCAGAGCCACGT
>NW_005370276.1:2139978-2142654 GCF_000412655.1 Myotis brandtii
GGGGGGGGGTCTGGCTGGGGCTGAAGGTGGGGAGGGGGGGAGGGGGCGGGGGGCGGAGAGGCCTGGAGGAGAGGAGAAGGCAAACTTGGGGGTGATGTGGGGAGAGGGGGGGAGAGGGGAGCAGGGCGAGGGGCTGTCACTCAGACCCAACAGATCCCCACCCGGGGTCCTGGGCTCTGGAAGGAGCGAGGAGACGCAGGGCCCTGGTTTTGAGCCCGGCCCGGGCCTGTCAGGTGGCAGCGCCCGGGAGGGGGCAGAGGGCAGGGCCCACACCTCGGCCCATCCTCTCGCCTCCCCCAGGCGAGGCGGCGGGTGTGGGGACGCATTTAGATCTGTGAAGCCGGTCAGCACCTCGGGTGCAGGGGTGCAGGGAAGGGCGGAGGGCACAAAGGCTGGGAGAGGTCGCCTGGCCCACCGTTGCCCCATCAGCCCCCCCCCTGTCTACTACCCCCAAGGCTTGGGCACCAACCCAGGGCGCCTCGCTTGGGGCATTAGGGGGCAAAGAAACCCAGCCTCGCGGAAGAGCCGGAAGGGCCGCAGCCCCTGCCCAGGGCCCGGAACCTCCCCCCAGGTCTGGTCCTCGTCCCCTGGGAAAGTCGGCCACTAACTCTGGACACGGAGGAAAAGATAAGGGTTCCAGGACCTGCCCCCCCCCCGCCACCCCCCTGCCTTAGCCCTACTCATTCTGAGAGCCCTGGGTGGGGAAGGTGTGGCAGAAATGGGGCAAGGCGGAGGCTGTCTGGGGAATGAGCCCCCTCCCTCCCCTGACAGACCTTTGTCAGGAGCCAGAGCCGGAGACAGACCCCGAGTTCACGGGACAAGCGAGGTCACATGTGGGTGCCTACGAAGCGGCTGCGGGTGGGGGCGGGTGAACCCAGCGATGTGAGGGCTGCAGAGAGGGGAAACCGAGGAAAGGAGAGACAGGTGGGGGCCAGGGAGCATCAGGTGGGCCGAGGAGCCTCGGGCTCCCACCTGGGCGCTGCTGCCATCTGGTTTGGGAGCCGGAGGCGTGAGGCCGTGCGCACCCCCGAGCGCAGCCCCAAGGTCAATAGCAATGCTGGCAAAACAGTAATCATAAGCGAGGACGCGCCGCGGGCTGATGCCGGGCCCAGCGCCTCAGGAACTCCTCGTGGATGCCTCACCACCACCCGGAACCGGCTCCTCAAGGCCTGGCGGGGGCCCAGACTTAACCCTGTAGTTATGAGAGGGTGTGTGGGGAGAGGCCAGAGCGGGGGACACAGGGGAGAAGTTCAACAGCTTCCCAGCCCCCGAGGCCTGAGCCCTCCCCGTCTGTGGTGTGTGGCTCTTGCTGTGGGACGGAAGGAGAAATGAGTGGCCATCCAGCCCCAGGGCTCACGGGGGCCCAACCAGGGCCAGGCACTGGTGGGGACCCCGGAAACAGCTGCATGGAGCTGGCCGTCCTGAACACGCGACCCAAGGCCCTGTCTCAGAGAGATCAGAGGCCTGGCCCCGACCGAGGGAGGGCGGGCTGGAGGCACCATGGGGCACAGACTGGCCTGTGATCCCGGGGGTCCTCCTGCAGAAAGTGGCTTTTTAAAAACTATATTTTATTGATTTTTTACAGAGAGGAAGGGAGAGGGATAGAGAGTTAGAAACATCGATCAGCTGCCTCCTGCACACTCCCTACTGGGGATGTGCCTGCAACCAAGGTACATGCCTTTGATCGGAATCGAACCTGGGACCCTTGAGTCCGCAGGCCGACGCTCTATCCACTGAGCCAAACCGGCTAGGGCAGAAAGTGGCTTTTTAAAATATACATTTGTATTGATTTCAGACAGAGAGAGGAAGAGAGAGAGAGAAACATCAATGATGAGAGAGAACCATTGATCGGCTGCCTCCTGCACGCCCCACACCCAGGATTGAGCCCGCAACCTGTACATGTGCCCTGGCCAGGATTCCAACCCTGACCTCCTGATTCATAGGTTGACGCTCAATCACTGAGCCACACTGGCCAGGCTGGAGAAGGTGGCTTTTAGGATGAGACTGAAATGATGAGAAAGAGGCAGCCACGTGAGGGGCAGTAGAGTCCCCAGGGAGAGGACTGTGGAGCTTCTAGAAGCCCTGGTTGGGCGGTGAGCTTGGCCCCGTGGAGGGAGGAAAGGAGGCCGGTGTGGTAGGGTGTCCAGGGGCCCGGACAGGGGGAAGGGAGGGCGGAGCCTCAGGCTGCTCAGACACCAACCGGTCCTCAGTGCTATTCTGTCCCCTGGACGTTGCCTACAGTGTAACTCCAGCAGCTGTCCTGAGCCTCCCCCGCCCCCTTTTTTAATCCTCACCTAAGGATATATATTTTTTAAAACATATTTTATTGATTTTCTACAGAGAGGAAGGGAGAGGAATAGACTGCAGGGGTCCTCAAACTACGGCCCGCGGGCCACATGCAAATACAAATATTGTATTTGTTCCCGTTCTGTTTTTTTACTTCAAAATAAGATATGTGCAGTGTGCATAGGAATTTGTTCGTAGTTTTTTTTTAAACTATAGTCCGGCCCTCCAACGGTCTGAGGGACAGTGAACTGGCCCCCTGTTTAAAAAGTTTGAGGACCCCTGGGATAGAGAGTTAGAAACATCGATGAGAGAGAAACATCAATCAGCTGCCTCCTGCACACCCCCCACTGGGGATGTGCCCCCAACCAAGGTACATGCCCTTGACCGGAA
>NW_005370276.1:2142763-2146366 GCF_000412655.1 Myotis brandtii
ATTTTTTACAGAGAGGAAGGGAGAGAGATAGAGAGTCAGAAACATCGATGAGAGAGAAACATCGATCAGCTGCATCCTGCACATCTCCCCCACTGGGGATGCCCGCAACCCAGGCACATGCCCCCGACCGGAATCGAACCTGGGACCCCTCAGTCCGCAGGCCGACGCTCTATCCACTGAGCCAAACCGGTTTCGGCATAAGGATATTTTTTAATTGATTTTTAGAGAGAGTGAAAAGGAGGAAGGAGGGGGAGAAAGAGAGAGAAGCATTGATGTGAGAGAGACACGCCGATTGATCACCTCGCACACGCGCCCTGACCTGGGCTGGGGATTGAGCCTGCAACCCAGGTTCGTGTCCTTGACTGGGGATCAAACTGGAGACCCTCTGGTCTGTGGGCTGACGCGCTAACCACTGAACCAAACCAGCGAGGGCCCACTTTTCATTCCTGTTTCCAACATTGACTGAGGCCTACACTGCACCAGAAACCTAAGAAGGGGTGGCGGTAGGCACTCCCATAGTACTGGAGGCTCAAATGGTATGTTTACTGTTTCAAAAAGCCAAATGGCGCCCTAACCAGTTTGGCTCAGTGGATAGAGCGTTGGCCTGTGGACTGAAGGGTCCCAGGTTCGATTCCGATCAAGGGCATGTACCTTGGTTGCGGGCACATCTTCAGTAGGGGGTGTGCAGCTGATCGATGTTTCTCTTTCATCGATGTTTCTAACTCTCTATCCCTTTCCCTTCCTCCCTGTAAAACATCAATAAAATATATTTTAAAAAAAACAAACAAAAAAAAACCCCCAAATGGCTATCATAGAGTTCCTCTGGAATGGTGTTTCAAGGGTTAAACCAAACATCACATTTCTTTACTTCAAGCTATAATTTTTTTTTAAAAAAATCCACTCCGGTTTTCACTGTGTGTCTCAACCTGATCAGAAGTCCTGATGGGCCTTGGCTGGCATGCTCAGCGGTTATAGCATCGGCCCACGCACAGAAGGGTCCCGGGTTCCATTCTCGGTCGAGGGCACATGCCTGGGTTGCAGGTTCCATCCCTGGCCCCAGTCAGGGTGCATGTGGGAGGCAACCCATCCATGTGTCGCTCTCACATCAACGTTTCTCTCTCTCTCTCTCTCCCTCCCCTCCCTTCCAGTCTCGCTAAGAATCAATGGGGGGAAAAATACCCTTGGGTGAGGATTAAAAAAAAAAAGTTCTGATGGGCAGTTAGGTAGACCTTTGATAAATAAACTATGTGGGAGAGTAAGACCTTTTTCACTTAAGGCAGTCTGGTTTGCTCCGAAAACTCTTTCAAGGTGTGACCCCCCAGCGTTCCTGTATTCTGTTGGATACACTTACACTGAGCGCCTGCGGTGAGCCTTCCCCTCTGCTGGTAAAATGGTCAAGATTGTCACGGAGGGAGGAGAGGTCTGGGACGGGGACCTCACAGCGTGTGCTCAGCAAGGCGCTCGCTTACCTCCCATTCTGACCTTCACTGTGCCTCCACCCCAAACCCTCACCCTCTTCAGGCCCTGAACACGGGGCTGGACGCTCAACTTTTACAGCTGCCGCCCGCTGTCTGGTTTCCAAACATCTGTATTTGTCCTGAGTCAGTGCGGCCGACCGAATTTCCCAAAGATGGCTGCGGCGCTCTCCACCCCCCACCCCTCCACCCCCAACACACACACACACACTCTGACACGCTTCCTGAGCACTTCCCTTGGCACTGGGAGAGCTTTTGTGATTTTTTTTTTTTTTGACCAATGGAGTGAGGTGGAAGTGATGTCATGTGGCGTCCAAAGCTGGGTCATCAGAGAGATGCAGCTTCCTCTTTACTTGCTGGAATATTTGCTCTTGAGCCTTTGGTGCTGTCTAAGCCAGCTGAAGGCCCTGAGGCAGCCATGCTGGGAGGAAGCTCAACTAACCCACGTGGAGAGGCCCTGACAGTGCAGAGGGAGAGAGGCCGGCCAGCACCCGGCTGCTTCGGCTCTCCTCTGTTGCAGCTCTTGCCACCCTCTCACTGAATCCTCTTTAGAGACCCAGAGCTGGCACTGCCCAGCAGAGTCCTTCCCAAATTCTTTATTTTTTTTTTTTAAAAATGATTTTAGAGAGAGTAAGGAAGAGAGAGAGAAAGAGAGAGAAACATTGATTTGTTGTTCCATTGACTTATGCATTCATTGGTTTATTCTTGTTTGTGCCCTGCCTGGGGATCGAACCTGCAACTGTGGCATGTCGGAAGATGCTCTAACCAACTGAGCTACCAGGCCAGGGCCTTCCCAAGTTCTTGAGTCAAAGAAACCTTAAGTCAGTGGTTCTCAACCTTCTGGCCCTTTAAACACAGTTCCTCATGTTGTGACCCAACCATAAAATTACTTTCGTTGCTCCTTCATCACTGTAATGGTGCTACTGTTATGAATCGTCATGTAAATATCTGATATGCAGGATGGTCTTAGGCGACCCCTGTGAAAGGGTCGTTCGACCGCCAAAGGGGTCGCGACCCACAGGTTGAGAACCGCTGCCTTAAGTGCTACGACGATGACCCGGTTGTTTTCAAGCCACCAAGTGACAGGGGCGATTTGTTACCCGGCAGTAGGTAAGGATAGCAGTCAGCGGCACGGAACCACAGCTCGCTCGTTGCTTACCAGCGAGGACACTCTCAACCCAGCTGCTTCTGTCTGTGGTTTGAAAGTTTGGCTGAAATAAGCAGGGGAGCCTCCCTGGTCTCCGTGTCTAGATAACAGGCCCCCCAAAGGAACCAGACTCCTTGGAACAGCAGCTGCTTCCGGGTTCTGGGCGGTTGGGTGGGGGGGGGGGGGGCAAGTGCAAAGAAAGCCTGGGACACCTTTTGTGACAAAAAGGCAAGGAAGTACTCAAGGACGAACGGGGTGTCACACTCAAAGGACACAGGAGCCAGCGTGGAGGGGAGGGCTGGAACATCAAAAGGAATGACTGTGCCCTGGCCAGTTTGGCTCAGTGGATGGAGCGTCGGCCTGTGGACTGAGGGGTCCTGGGTTCGATTCCGGCAAGGGGCATATGCCCGGGTTGCAGGCTCGGTCCCTGGTGTGGGGCGTGCAGGAGGCAGCCGATCGATGGTTCTCTCATCATTGATGTTTCTTTCTCTCTCTCTCTCTCTCTCTCTCTCTCTCTCTCTCTCTCCCTTCTTCTCTGAAATTAATAAAAATATGTTTTTTTAAAAAAGGAATGACTGGCCAAATCGGTTTGGCTCAGTGGATAGAGCGTCGGCCTGCGGACTGGAAGGTCCCAGGTTCGATTCCAGTCAAGGGCATGTACCTTGGTTGTGGGCACATCCCCAGTGGGAGGTGTTCAGGAGGCAGCTGGTCGAATTTTCTCTCTCATTGATGTTTCTAACTCTCTATCCCTCTCCCTTCCTCTCTGTAAAAAATCAATAAAATATATATTTTTTTAAAAAAGGAATGACTGTCATGTCAGTGACATGTTTTGTAACACATCTCCAAGCATGTATGTGTATGTGTGTATATACATACATGTATGTCATAGGTAGATACGATGAAATGCCCATATGATAGAAAGATAATCAGCCAAGCAGTGATGTTTCTATCTCTCTCTCCCTCTCCCTTCCTCTCTGAAAT
>NW_005370276.1:2146679-2157651 GCF_000412655.1 Myotis brandtii
CCCCTACTGGATGTGCCCGCAACCAAGGTACATGCCCTTGACCGGAATCGAACCTGGGACCCTTCAGTCCGCAGGCCAACGCTCTATCCACCGAGCCAAACCAGTTAGGGCAATAAAAATGTATTTTTAAAAAAGTGTAAATCAGACCATATTATCCCTATCCTAAGACACCCTGAGGACCCCCCACCCTCCTCTGAGTGAAGCCTGTACTCCTGACGGAGGCCTCTCAGGCCCCGGTGGTCTGGGCCCGATACCACTGCAGCCTCATCTCCTGCCACTCGCCCCCTCGCTCCCTGCACTCCAGCTCCGTCCACTCGGTGAGCTCATTCCGACCTCAGGGCCTTTGCACTCGCTGCTCTCTGCCCGGAGCACTTCTCTCCCAGGTTTGCACCCGGCTGGCTCCTTCTAGTTCTCAGGCCTCAGTTCAAATATCGCCGCCTCCAAGGGGCCCCTCGTGTACAACTGACTTCCAGGCAGCCTCCCACCCTCTCCTGGCCACTCTCTGTACCGTCTTCTTCTGCGCATTTATCCACAACTGACATCTTCCTACACGTTTGCCTGCCACTCACTGGCCGCTCTCCCACCAGAAGGCCAGCTCCTTGAGAACAGTGGCCTGGCCTCCGTGGTGACTGCATCCTGGGCGTCTGGACAGTGTCAGGAAAATGGCGTGTGGTCATTAAATCTGTCGACTACAACACACTCGGTCCAGTCTCCTACGTGCACTTCGACTGTTCCTTCTTGAAACAAAATCACCCCTCAGCATAGCAGACACTGACTGGCCGTGTGGTGTCTCCTATGCATTAGCCTTAAAACCACACAGAGCCCTGGCCAGTTTGGCTCCGTGGAGAGAGCGCTGGCCTGAGGACTGAATGGCCCTGGGTTCGATTCCGGCCAAGGGCACACGCCGGGGTGGCGGGCTCGATCCCCAGTGTGGGGCATGCAGGAGACAGCCGATCCATGATTCTCTCTCATCACGGATGTTTCTATCTCTCCCTCTCCCTTCCTCTCTGAAATCAATAAAAAGATTTAAAAAAAAAAGGGGGGGGGGAGTTATTGTCAGTTTAAGGAGAGAGTGTAGATGGGGCTGGGGGGTGGGGACCCTAGGAGGCCGCCTGCATTTCTTGGCTGAGGCCTCGCATCACTGCAGTGTCTGTTTGCACTGTCACTCACTTCCTCGGACTCTGACCTCCCCCCCCCGCCCCCGCCGTCTCCCTGTTATAAGGACCCTTCTAATGACATTGGGCTCACCTGTAATCCGGGGTAATCTTCCCGTTTTCACGAGCCTTGCTGTAGTCCCCTCTGCAAAGTCCCTTTTGCCATGTAAATCAACATACTTTCGGGTTCCCAGGGATTAGGACGTGGGCAGAATAAACTGCCACAATGTTCATGAAAGAGCAGGTGGAGAAGAGAGAGAGAGAAAAAAAGAGCCCTGGCCGGGTTGCTCAGTTAGTGAGAGATCGTCCCGACAGGCCATGGTTGCGGACACGGGCAAGAATCCACCAGTGAAGACATGATTAAGTGGAACAGCAAATAGATGTTTCTCTCTCTCTCTCTCTCTCTCTCCCCCTTCCTCTCTCTCTCTAAAATCAATTTAAAAAGAATAATAAAAAAAGTAGAGCCCTGGCCAGGTAGCTCAGTTGGTTAGAGCATCATCCCCGTATGCCAAGGTTGTGGGTTCGATCCCTGGTGAGGGCCCATACAAGAAGCAACCAATGAATGCATAACTAAGTGGAACACAAATTGATGTTCTCTCTCTCTCAAAAAACAAAACCTCCCCTATATAATACAAGGCTAATATGCAAATCAACCAAACGGCAGAACGACTGGTCACTATGCCACGCACTGACCACCAGGGGGCAGACGTTCAATGCAGGAGCTGCCCTCTGGTGGTCAGTGCACTCCCATAGGGGGAAGCACCGCTCAGCCAGAAGCCCTGAGCCGGGCTCACAGCTGGCGAGTGCAGCGGCCGGGGAGAGCCTAAGCCAGGGGTCTCAAACTTTTTAAAAAGGGGGCCAGTTCACTGTCCCTCAGACCATTGGAGGGCCGGGCTATAGTTTAAAAAAAAAACTATGAACAAATTCCTATGCACACTGCACATATCTTATTTTGAAGTAAAAAAACAGAACGGGAACAAATACAATATTTGTATTTGCATGTGGCCCGCGGGCCGTAGTTTGAGGACCCCTGGCCTAAGCCATCAGTCAGACATCCCCCAAGGGTTCCTGGACTGTGAGAGGGTGCAGCCTGGGCTGAGTGAAACCCCCCCCCACAGTGCACAAATTTTGTGCACCGGGCCTCTAGTCAATAAATACATTTTTTTAAAAAAATTTTAAGTAGTCTTAAAAACAGTAGAAAAAAGTTCCATACTCCCTCCTTCCAAATACAATCACTCCTCATCAGTTTGGTGCATTGCTACTTAGTCCGTAAAAGCACAGGGGCACTCGTACTTCACAGACAGTGTGTGCTCCCGCTTTCGTTCATTGAACATTACCTCACCAGCATCCCCATGCTCACCTGTGTTCCTCAAATTGTCATTTTCAGTGGCTGCGTGATATCCCATTGAGTTCGTTAACGTACCCATTCCCTTGGAGTCGGGTACCCGGTCATTTCATTAAAGGAAAACTACAGTCATTGCGTCACGGCGAGCCTCTGTGTGTGTGAGTCTCTGCTGGACTCAGGTGGCCTCCCAGCCTTTAAGCGGAGGAACACTTTTCCGGCACTTGACATCTACCTGCTGTCCGCCGGGCGGTAGCACTTTACATTCCGACACCGTATGAGCATGCGTGTCTGTTTTGCTGTTGATGGGCAGAAAAAAGAACCAATGAGCTGCTTTAATGCTGGGCCCATGGGCTTGTCAAAAGGAAGCAAACAGAACAGTTAATGTGAAAAATCTGTGCTAGCTTTCACTGCAGGTTTTGTTAATGACCTAGTAATCCGAAGTCTAGGAACTTACATTAAAGAAATAACCAGGCCCGGCCGGCGTGGCTCAGTGGTTGAGCGTCGATCTATAAACCAGGAGGTCACGGTTCAATTCCCAGTCAGGGCACATGCCCAGGTTGCAGGCTTGATTCAAGAGTATATTTTAAAAAATAAATAATCAGCCCTAACCAGTTTGGCTCAGTGGATAGAACGTCGGCCTGCGGACTGAAGGGTCCCAGGTTCGATTCCGGTCAAGGGCATGTACCTTGGTTGCAGGCACATCCCCAGTAGGGAGTGTGCAGGAGGCAGCTGATCGATGCTTCTCTCTCATCAATGTTTCTAACTCTCTATCCCTCTCCCTTCCTCTCTGAAAAAAAATCAATAAAATATATTTTTTTAAGAAGCTTTTGAAAAAGAAATAATCAGAGAGGTACCTGGGTGGCTTAGTTGGTTGGAATGTTGTCCCCTACACCAAAAGTTTGCAGGTTTGATTCCAGGTCAGAGCACATACCTAGGTTTCGGGTACAATCCCTGGTTGATTTTAGAGAGGAAGGGAGAGGGAGGGAGAGAGAAACATCAATGATGAGAGAGAAACATGGATCAGCTGCCTCATGCACGCCCCCTACTGGGGATCGAGCCCATAACCCCGACACGTGCCCTGACCGGAAATCGAACCATGACCTCCTGGTTCACAGGTCGGTGCTCAACCACCGAGCCACCCTGGCTGGGCAGTAGTGGCTTTTGAATTTGTCCATCCCAGGGGCCTCTTTTTTACTTTTGTAATTTTCTCTTAAGGCAGCTGGGGGCCCTGCCATAGGAGAGCAGAGGCTGCCTGAGAAGGAAGGGAAAGCAGAGGAAAGCAGGCGGGAGGAACAGAAGACGAGTGCCTGATGCAGCCGTTCCTGATGCAGGCTCTATTCGTGAACTGGACAGTTATACTAACCACGAAATGTGCACTCCCCCCTCTTTTTTTTTTTTTTTTTTTTTTTTTGCTTAAACCAGTTTCACTGGGGTTCTGTTACTTGCCAGTGTGATAGCCTGGCTGATATTGCGAGGGCCTGGCCCACTAACTGTCTCACACGGCCCAGCGCTCTCATTCCCCCAGGCCTGGCAGCTCACCTAACTGCGAGGAAAAGGCGGCCTCAGCAGCAGCAGCAGCAGCAGCGCAGGCAGCTGTATTGACCCGGTTCTGCCAATGCAATAGCGGCAGTTGCAGCGATTAAGTGATTTGTCCAAATGCCGCTGGGACTTGCCCGTGGGTTGCGCGCTCCGGGCCCTGTGTCCCATCGGCAGGTCCGCTGTGGTTCACGGGGAAAGCAGCTCTGAGACAGGGAGGGGTCCGCGGCAGGCTCTTCCGATTTCCACCTGGGGTGTCTCCCCTCGTGCTGCCTCTCGGCTGATAGTGGTCAAGAAAGCATTTGGGGGGACAGTCAACGTGTATGTCCCGCACAGCGTTGGCAAAACCGCAGCCGACTGGTGACTGCAGCGCCGATGAGGATGTGGAAATGCTTCCTCCCTCTGGTCACCGGTCACCGGTCACCGGCAGGAGTGAGAACTGGATGCCTCACCCCCTCCACACCCTCCACACCCTGGCAGAAGCCTCATCACCTGTGTGGGGGTCGCAAGGCTCTGCATGGTCACGTGACTGCTTTGGCCAATGGCAGGTGGGTGGAAACAATAGTGTCAGTTCTGACTCTAGGACTGAAGAGGCCTTGGACCTTTTTTTTTTTTTTTTAATTTATTGATTTCAGAGAGGAAGAGAGAGGGAGACAGATAGAAACATCAGTGACGAGAATCATTGATCGGCTGCCTCCTGCACGCCCCCCACTGGGGATGGAGCCCGCAACCTGGGCATGTGTCCTTAGCCGGAACTGAACCTGGGACCCTTCAGTCCGCAGGTCGACGCTCTATCCACTGAGCCAAAGGGGAAGGGCTGGTACTTTGCCTTTAGTCCTCTGCGTCTCTGCTCTGTGTCGCAGCTGACCTGCCCTCAGCCTGGGCCCCAGGATCAGCACCTGGAGCTCCCCTGAGCCAAGGACAGAGCAGCCCTACACCAGCCCGTCTGGCACATAAGCAATAACACATGATTTTTTGAATTGATTTTTTTTTTTAGAGAGGAAGTATGTGTGTGTGGAGAGAGAGAGAGAGAGAGAGAGAGAGAGAGACACCCCAATCGGTTGCCTCCCATATGCGCCCCGGCTGGGATGGACCCTGCAACCCAGATATGTGCCCTGACCGGGAATCGAACCCGCAACCTTTAGTGCACAGGATGATGCTCCAGCCAACGAAGCCACCAGCCAGGGCACACACGACTGTCGTTTGAAGTTGCGGAGTTCCTGGCATTCATTATACAGCAATAGCTGCCAATGACAGGAAGTGCTTATTGAAATGAAATGGACGTGCCCACGCGCCCCGTGATCCCGCCTCTCCTTCTGTCCCCCAAGGAGACATGCGTGTCCCCAAGGAAACCTGTGTACGGACGTTCACAGCGACGGTGTTGGTAGGAGCAGAGACACCAGAAACAACCTCCATGTCCAGCAACAGGAGAACGGGCACAGAAACGCGAGCGCTCTGGGATATGACGGCAGCTTTTTAGAGAAACGGCACGGGCTGATTTAAATAGATCTGGGTAGATTTCCCAGGCACACTGTGGAGCTAGAAGAGCAAGCTGCAGAACAGCATGTACGGCGCGATCCAATTTATGTGAAAACACACTCGCATGCTTGCTCAAAACAATACTACTCATCTACTCGACAATACTATGCGCCCGCGGCATTCCTGGGTACACAGACGCGCTCTCAGACAGAGGCCTGGAGGGACCCGCCAGCAGCTGCCGGCCATGGTTGCTGGCGGGACGGAGTCTCAGGTTGGAAAGGGTGATCAAGGGGGGCTTGAGCTTCATCTGTAAACTGTTTTATTATTTTTTAAAATATATTGCTATTGAGTTGAGAGAGGAAGAGAGAGGGAGAAAGATAGAAACATCCATGATGAGAGAGACTCATTGATCGGCTGCCTCCTGCACGCCCCCTACTGGGGATGTGCCTGCAACCCAGGTACATGCCCTTGACCGGAATCAAACCCGGGACCCTTCAGTCTGCAGGCCGACGCTCCATCCACTGAGCCAGACCGGCCAGGGCTGTTATGCTTCTTCCAGCCACACCAGCTTTCTGTCCCTCCAATGCGCCAAACATGCATCCTTTCCCTCGTTCTTCCTTCGGCTTGGAACCAATGTTGGAAAAGCCAAGAGGCGGACCAAGTACATGTTCAAGGACCAACTGAGGATGGGCCCTCCATGATTGGGGGTGGGGGGATTTAATTCTGCAAGAAGCCATTATGGCAAAAACCAGAACATGGATTCCCTGATATTCATTTTATTATTTCGTATTTTTAAGTGAATATGGGCCTAGACTTTTCTTTTCTAGGCTCCTTGTCAGGTTTCAGTCTCAGAGTTCGGCTCGCCTCCCACACTGAGCGGAAGACATGGCTCTCCTAGTCTCTGGAAGAGTTTGCATCACGTGGGAATTATTTCTTCGTGTTTAGCAGAACTTGCCAGAGACAATGTCTGGACCCAGAATTTTCTTGGTGGTTAATTTTAACTGACTGATTCCATTTGCCTGAATGGCTTTATGACTAAGCAAATGCTATATTTCTTCTCGAGTTATTTTTGGTAGGTTATCGTTTTCTAGGGATTTGTTCATTTCATCTATATTTTCAAATTTATTCGTACACATCCAATTTTTACCTTGTTAAATTCTGTAGCACCTGTACCAATGTCTTTTTTCTTTCTTTCTTTTTTTGTATTGATTTTAGACAGGGAGGATGGGGGAGAGAGAGGGAGAGGGAGAGGGAGAAGAGGGGGAGGGAGAGGGGCAGGGAGAGAGAAACATCAATCTGTTGTTCCACTTATACATTCATTGGTTGTTCCTTGTATGTGCCCTGACGGGACATGGAACCCACAGCCTTGTGGTATCAGGATGATGCTCTAACCAACTATGCTACCATCCAGGGCATATTTAGATTACTTTTTATAGTTCCTAGGTTCCTGCAGAAAAATGACCACCTTATATTTTATATAAACAAAGCATGTTTTTGTCTAATAATTCCAAAAATCACAGGTATTTAGTGCATCTGTTGCTAGTGTCTCTTATTTCGGCTGGTTCTTGTTCCTGGCACTTGGTCTATTTGGTTATATCTGTGTGCTACTCGCTTTCCTTGAAAATATGTTTAAAGGAACGATTTGAGGCCTTTAGTGAAGTGTCTTTTCACAGAGAACACTGCGTGCTGTCAAAAGCCTAAGAACACTGCTAGTCTGAGACTAAATTAAATTCACAACCTGAGGTCTTTGGACCACCCATGTGACGGTCAGAAATTCCCAAATGAGGGTCACGTTTCTTCTGGTTTCCCTTCCCCTTCAGGCATGGCCACTGCTTCCCCAGTTTAACGTGGACTCCCACCTAGGGTGGACCCTGCACTCTTTTTATTCCCTTTACCTGAGAAGCCATCAAATGTGCCAGGACTGTGAGATTTCTTCAGGGCTGAAGTCCTCTGATTACTCCTCTGGCCTCTCCATTTCCCTTCAGTTATGGCCTGATAAATCTTGTGAGACCTTTAATGCTTTTAAGACTTGACAATCATTAAAGAGGGAGGGCTGATCTAAATAACCGAGCCTGCTGTCATCAACTTCAACTCCTCTGTCCTCGTAGCTTTGCTCACTTTCTCTTCTTAGTACTTGACACGAGTTGACATTATCTATTTGTCCGCCAACTAGGTTGAAGGCTTCATGGGTGCATATGTTTCGCCTTGTTCACTGCTGTTTCCCCAGCACCCAGGATAGTGGCTGTGGCACGTAGTGACTACTCAGCCCTTGTTGCATGAATGAGTGAAAAAAAGAGCAATTTTGCAACCTCTTTGTGCTGGGGCGACAGTGGGCCAAAGCAAGACGACTGGGGGATGCAGAAACTGTGTGAAGACAACTTAGCAAAGTGGCATCAAGAAGTAAGTGAAAGCCCTGGCCGGTTTAGCTCAGTGGATGGAGTGTCAGCCTGCGGACCGAAGGATCCTGGGTTCGATTCCGGTCAAGGGCACATGCCTGGGTGTGTGGGCTTGGTCCAACGTGCAGGAGGCAGCCAATCAATGATTCCCTCTCATCAATGATGTTTCTATCTCTCCCTTCCTCTCTGAAATCAATACAAATATATATATATATTTTTAAATCTGAACTTTAAAAAAGAAGAAGAAGAAGAAGTGAGTGCGAGCCTCCCTGGTTCTCAGTGCTTCCCAGGATCAGGTGTTGGGCTGGGCTGTGGTCACGGTTGGTTCCCATGGGCTGGTGTGTCCCTTTCTCTCTCTCCGGGACTTGACTTCCTCACCCATCTTTGCTGTTGTCTGTCATCCTTATCTTTCATTGAGTCTCAGGTGATTGTGACCCTACCATTTCCTTTCTCTTTGCTCTTGTCTCTCTATTCATCAAGATGGCTTGGTCTCTGTTTTGTGTGTCCCTGTCTTTCTCTGTTGTGTCTAGGTCACTTTCTCCTTCTCTTTTTCTTCCTCTGTAACATACAATTGCAGTGGTTCTGACTCCGTCCACATGCCGTCTCCCTGGCTTTATCTCCAGGATGTCTGCCAAGCCAGCTTCCATCCTGGCCACCAATCTCTCTATCGCTGCCCTTCCTCCCCTTTCTTGTCTCTGTGCCTTTTCTATTTCTGCCCAATCACTGTGCCATTGTCCTTCTGTCACCAGCTCCTCTGCCTTTCCTTCTTCATCTGTCACTGTGTCACTGAATGTGAGCAGCGTCACTCCCACTCGGGTACTGTCGGCACCACTGCTGTCCACGTTAAGCTCGTGTTTGCTGCCACTCCCACGGAGTCTGTCTCTCCTCTGTGTCCTTCGCCTCCCTCAACGCTGAACCCTCCACCATGGTCCCCACCTCTGCTTCTGTTTCCTCTCTTTCTGCCACAGTCCCCTCCCCGCCCTTGACCCTTCTAGCTTGGTCTCCATCCCCTCTGCGTCCGTCTCCTCTGCGGCTCTGCCTGCCACTTCCCATTGTCCCTCTGTCCCCTCTGCAAATCGGCCCATCCTTCACCTTACGTTGTCTTACGTCTCTCACATGGTCACCTTTACCCCTGCCCCCTCTGCCTGCAGTTGTCCTCTTAGCCTCTGTCACTGTTGCTCCATCTTTGCCTCTGGAACTTTCTCCTTTATTTGTATCACTTCCCCCATTGTCACCTCTGTGTTTTCTTCCTTTCAGTTTCGTTGTAATGTTGGTGTGTTCCTGGGAGGAGGTAGGTACAGCACCCACCTACTCTGCCCCCTTGCCGTCGGCACTTTCAACCTAACGGTGGGACTCTCGGTCTGTTTAGATGATAGGCTCCCAGCGGAATCTTTTTTAGGTGCTTTTAGGTAGAAATGTCTCCTACATCTGTGTTCTGTCACTTGTCACTGTCCTGTCTTTGTCACCTGAGTCTCTGCCTTCTGTCCCTAAGACTGTCACCTTCTCTATATCTGCCACTGCCCCCTTATCTTTCCCCTTATCGCTGTCCCCTTGGTCTTTGTCCCTCTGTCACTGTCCTCTTCCTCGCCATGACACTGTTCTCTTGCTGTCCTCTTGGTCTCTCTCCTTCCTTTCTTGGACTCGTGGACTCCGTCCAAACGCCTGGGGCCTTTGTCTCAAGTCCGCCTCGGTCTCTGCTCCTTTCCCCGTTGCTTCTGACGCTCCTCTTCATCAAGGTCAATTCCACGAAGACACGGTCCCCTCCGTTGTCTTCTCCAACTCCGCCGTCCTCAGTCCCCTCTGCCGTCCGTCCCCTCCATCGCTACAGCAACCTCTTCTATGACGTAGATGAATAAATCTGAGATTGTAGGTGAAATGGACAAATCCCCAGAAAACGATAACCTACCAAAAATAACGAGAAGAAATATAGCATTTGCTTAGTCATAAAACCATTCAAGCAAATTGAACCAGTTATTTAAATTAACCACCAAGAAAATTCTGGGTCCAGACATTGTCTCTGGCAAGTTCTGCTAAACACGAAGGAAGAAACAATTCCCACGTGATGCAAACTCTTCCAGAGACTAGAAGAGCCATGTCTTCCGCTCAGTGTGGGAGGCGAGCCGAACTCTGAGACTGAAACCTGACAAGGAGCCTAGAAAAGAAAAGTCTAGGCCCATATTCACTTAAAAATACGAAATAATAAAATGAATATCAGGGAATCCATGTTCTGGTTTTTGCCATAATGGCTTCTTGCAGAATTAAATCCCCCCACCCCCAATCATGGAGGGCCCATCCTCAGTTGGTCCTTGAACATGTACTTGGTCCGCCTCTTGGCTTTTCCAGCATTGGTTCTGGTGGTTCTCCATGGTCCGGTGGTTCTCTCCCTCGGTCTGGTCAGCTTTTCCTTCGCCGCGGGGGTCTCAAAACCGTCTTCCCTGGCCCTTTGGCGCTGTGTGTGCGTGTGTGTGTGTGTGTGTGTGTGTGTGTGTGTTGGGAGGCGGGGTGTCCCTGGCCCTTTGGCGCTGTGTTCGTGTGTGTGCGTGTGCATGTGTGTGTTGGGAGGTAGGGTGTCCCTGGCCCTTTGGCGCTGTGCGTGTGCATGTGTGTGTGTTCGCGCATGTGTGTGTTCATGTGAGTGTGTGTGTGTGTGTCTGTGTTGGGAGGCGGGGTGTCCCTGGCCCTTTGGCACTGTGTGTTCGTGTGTGTTCGTGTGTGTGCGTGTCTGTGTGTGTGTTCATGTGTGTGTGTTCATGTGAGTGTGTGCGTGTGAGTGTGTGTGTGTGTGTGTGTGTGTGTTGGGAGGCGGGGTGTCCCTGGCCTCTGGCGCTTTTCTCCAGCCCGGGCTCTGCGTGTTTCTCTTCAGGGGCCGGTCCCTCGACAAGATCCTCCGGGGCCACAGCCGCTCCCAGGCCTCTTCTGGGAACGAGGAGCCACCTCCATCCGTCCGTCCGCCCGTCCGTCCGTCCGCCCGCCCGGCTGACCCCGGGTGCCTCTCACCTCACGCCTCTCCTCACGCCCTTTCCCGCCCCTCGTCGCTCGCTCCTGCGGGAAACGAGACCTGG
>NW_005370276.1:2157671-2165319 GCF_000412655.1 Myotis brandtii
CTGCTGACCTCTCCCGGGCGGCCTGGCACGCGCGCTGGCTGGAGTAGGTAGCCCAGCGTTGCCAAGCGCCAGGTGGCGCTCGGCTCCTGAGCTCACCGACCCTGCAAACCTTAAGGACACTCGTGTCGTCATGGCAACTCTACCCTAATCGAATTGGAGACCCGAGCTATTTGGTTGGACACGCTGAGCTCACTGGCTGCTTGGCGAGTCCATGCGTATATCTGATTGGACGCCAGAGAATTTTGCTCTCCCCCTCTCGGCATGTCTCTCCTCCGGCGGGGTGTCTCCCAGGGGCACTGGCAGTGGGAAGTGACCCGAGTGGCCAGGCGGCGTGAGGAGTGTTGAACAGGGCGACGGAATTCTGCCGGCGCCAGCTGACCGCACCGGCTCTTTCAAGTCCAGCCGCGAGAGGGCGCTACTGTGTGCGGGGCCCTGGGAAGCCGTGGTGACTGGTGACGTCACTGGCGAGCCACTCGCGATTGGCCGCATCTCTCTGCAATAGCAAAACCATAAGGAAGGCCTTAGAGAACTGTGTCACAGGAGGGACGGGAGAGGCGGTGTGGCCAGGAATACTGTATGACCTTGGGCTCAGGTACTTACATTTGCAAAATATATTTTAAAAAACCAACCACCTCACCGAACCGGTTTGGCTCAGTGGCTAGAGCGTCAGCCTGCGGACTGAAGGGTCCCAGGTTCGATTCCGGTCAAGGGCATGTACCTTGGTTGCGGGCACATCCCCAGTCGGGGGCGTGCAGGAGGCAGCTGATCGATCTCTCTCATCGATGTTTCTGGCTCTCTATCCCTCTCCCTTCTTCTCTGTAAAAAATCAATAAAATATTTTTTTTAAAGAGGGTTATTTGTTTTTTTTAAAAAAGACACACACAAAAAACAAAAAAACCCAACCACCTGTATCGTCTCTCCTAGTCTCCATCATCACTCCCACACGTGCAAACTATTATTAGAGAGGACACCTTCTGCAGCTATGGACCCGTGTAACAGACACCTGCTGTTTGCCTGACTGACATCTGTTACCCACGATTAAAAAAAAAAAACACTCAGAGCCCTGACTGGTTTGGCTCAGTGGCTAGAGCGTCAGCCTGCCAACTGAAGGGTCCCGGGTTCGATTCCAGTCAAGGGCATGTACCTTGGTTGCGGGCACATCCCCAGTGGGAGGTGTGCAGGAGACAGCTGATCGATGTTTCTCTCTCATCAATGTTTCTAACTCTCTATCCCTCTCCCTTCCTCTCTGTAAAAAATCAATATATATTTAAAAAAACACTCAGACTTTTAGTTTTTGGTGAAGCATAGTAACCTCCCTCTTGTATAAAACTGCTGTTTGAATTCTCTGCTATTGTTAGATAGTCCCTTGTTCTGCAAACTCTGTCATTTCTAGACAGTCTCTTATTCTATAAACTGTTTTAGTTTGAATAATAGAAAAAGATAAAAACTTAACTGTCTGACCTTGCAAACTAGCCATCTAATGTAATGGACTAATACTGATAATAATTTCCATATTCTTATGCCAAATGTTTGTCCTTTATGTATCCAAGATTACAAACTGTCTGTAACAATAACTCACACAGAGCTCTTTGTAAAACCTGCAGACAAAGAAGCTCGAAAAGTATAAATACGGGAAACTTCCTGTATGTGTTGCTCAGAGATTTGGAAGAACCACCTCCCTCTGGGCCGCACGCAATAAACGACTCCTAATTAATTGGCTCATTAAGGCGTCTTGTATCTCATTCACTAATTTACGACACAACGTTGGGTTTACAGAAAAATCGAATGACCCAATGGGTATAATGGAACCCTGTACCTGAATCCTTCTGTTATTAACATCTTGCATTCATGTGGTACATTTGTTACAATGAAAGACAATACTATATGATTCCACTTAGATACCTAGAGCAGTCAAATTCATGGAGACAGAAAGGAGAATGGTGGTTGCCAGGGGCTGGGAGGAGGGGAGAATGGGGAGTTATTGTTTAATGGTGTAAAGTTCCCTTTTGCAAGATGAAAAGAGTTCCAGAGATTGGCTGCACAACAATGTGAATGTATTTACCACCACTGAACTGTGCACTTAAAAAGGGTTAAGATGGGCCCTAGCCGGTTTGGTTCAGTGGATAGAGCGTCAGCCTGCGAACTGAAAGGTCCCAGGTTCGATTCCGGTCAAGGGCACATGCCCAGGTTGTGGGCTTGATCCCCAGTGGGGGACTTGCAGGAGGCAGCTGATCCATGATTCTCTCTCATCATTGATGCTTCTCTCTCTCTCTCTCTCCCTCTTTCTTCCTCTCTGAAATCAATAAAAATATATTTTAAAAAACCAACCACAAATGTAATAATAAAAAAAGTTTAAGATGGTAAATTTTATGTTGTGTGTATATTTTCCCACGATTCAAAAAGTTTTAACTGTGCCAACTTGAACTGTGCTCTTCAACGACTTTGGACAATTGTACACAGTGTGTGACCACCTCCACGACCAAGAGATAGAACAGGCTCATGGTCCCAAAAGTTTCCTTCCTGCCTGTGTGTAATCCTCCCCTCCACACCCACTCCCTCAGCCCCAGGCAGCCCTCACCTGATTCTGTCCCTCCAGTCTACAATTTCACATAAATGGAGTCATATCGTTTGTACTTTTCTGTGTCTGGCTTCTTTCATAAGATGCACTGTTTTTGAGATGTATCCTTGGTGCCACGTTGATCAGTAGGTAGTTCTTTTCGTTGCTGTGTAGTATTCCATCCCGTGGACATACCACAATTTGTTTGCCCAATCCTGTTGATGGGCATTTCCGGGGTTCCCAAGGTCCCACATTGGGGCTCTTATGAACACGGTTGCTGTAAATATTTGCGTAGACACACGTTTTTCTTTCTCAAGGGTAAATCTTAGGAGTGGGATTGTTGACTCCCGTGGTAAATTTATGTTTCATTTTCAATTTACGTTAATACTAGAGGCCCAGTGCACGAAATTTGTGCACTCGGGGGGTCCCTCAGCCAAGCCCGCGCTCTCACGGTCCAGGAGCCCTCAGGGGCCTAAGCCAGCAGTCAGATATCCTTAGAGCTGCCACAGAGGCGGGAGAGTCCCACCACCACCACCACCGCTGTGCTCGCCAGCTGTGAGCCCGGCTTCTGGCTGAGCAGCACTCCCACTGTGGGAGCGGACTGACCACCAGGGGGCAGCTCCTGCATTGAACATCTGCCCCCTGGTGGTCAGCCCACGTCATAGCAACCGGTCATTCCGCTGTTTGGTCAATTTACATATTAGTCTTTTATTTTATAGGATTAAACCATTTTTCAAGGTGGATGCAGTTAAGGATCTCCAGATAAGATCAGACTGGATTTAGAATGGTCCCTAAGTCCAAGGACTGGTGGCCTTACAAGAGAAAGGTAGAAAAAAATAAGACACGTAGGAATGACTGCAAACAGCATATGCCTCTTCAGAGCAAACTAGTGGTAGAAATATTATCCTGTTACATTTCCCTGCGCGCAAACATCTTGCTCCCTTCTGGAACAGCTGATACTTATATATTAGGTCAGTCCATAGTAAAGTGATTACAGAGATTCCTAATGAGCAAACATACTCTAATAATAGGATAATCATTAGCAATTATAATCACCATTATTATCAATATTAACAGCTAATTAAAAAATATATGTTTTTCTTGATTTCAGAGAGAGGGAGGGAGAGGGGGAGAGAGAGAGAAACATCAATGATGAGAGAGAATCATTGATCAGCTGCCTCCTGCATGCCCCTTACTGGGGATCAAGCCCGCAACCCGGGCATGTGGAATCGAACCATGACCTCCTGGTTCTTGGGTCGATGCTCAATCGCTGAGCCATACCGGCTGGGCTTAACAGCTAATTTCTGAGTCGTGTTACTGTATGCTGAATACTGTGCTAAGTGTCTCATTGCATTATTTTATGTCATCTTCACCACATTCTTATGAAGTAGGCGTTTTCTCTATGTTACAGCTAAAGAAATTGGAGCACAGCAAGGTTGTAAACTTTGCCCAAACTCACAGCACTAATATATAGAGAGGAGGAATTTGAATCTAGGCCTGACTTCAAAGCTCATTTGCATACCAGATAAGCTCTTGCTGACGATGGTGGCACCATCAAAGATTACAAAGAGTAAACTAGCGCCCTATGGGTTTGGCTCAGTGGATAGAGCGATGGCCTGCGGACTGAAGGATCCCTGGTTTGATCCTGGTCAAGGACACATGCCTGGGTTGCAGGCTCAATCCCCAGTAGGGGGCGTGCAGGAGGCAACTGATCAATGATTCTCTCCCATCATTGATTTTTCTCGCTCTCTCTCTCCTTCTCCGTTCCTCTCTGAAATCAATAAAAGTATATATATATTTTAAAAAGTAAACTAGCAAACTGCCCAAGAAACCAGTAGAGTATGACATTAAATATTTTGTTGTTGATCCTCACCTGAGGATATTTTTTTCCATTGATTTTTAGAGAGAGCGGCGGGAGGGAGAGAGGGAGGGGATAGAGAGAGAGAGAGACATTGATGTGAGAGAGACACATCGATTGGTTGCCTCTTGCAGGTGCCCCAAGAGGAGATGGGGATCAAACCTGCAACCCAGGCAGGTATATGCCCTTGACCTGGAATTGAACCCAAGACCCTTCCGTGCAAAGACCGGTGCTCTAACCACTGAGCACAATTGGCCAGGCAATATAAATTTTTTGTAATCTTCACCTGAGGATATGTTTAAAGAGAGGAAGTGTGTGTGTGTGTGTGTGTGTGTGTGTGTGTGAGAGAGAGGGGGGGGGAGAGGAAGAGAGAGAGAGAGAGACACTGACAGGTTGCCTCTGGTAGGCGACCCAAATGGGGGTCAAAACCAAAACCTGGGTATGTGCCCTGACCAGGAATTGAACCTAAAACCTTCAGGTGTACGGGACAACGCTCCAACCAACTGAACCACCTGGCCAGGGCGAGTATGACATTAATCCAAAGGGTAAGTTTCTTTGGCACGATGCAATGTCTTCTTATGTCTATTTTCAAGGTATTTATTGGGTTAAAATGAACCTGCAATTCTGGCGGATGCTAATCGGCTGCCCTGTTTACCCTTAAGCTACACTTGACAAATGATATTGTACCTTTATAACCTTGACATTTATTCGGGTTTGAAGAGCGCAGCTTGCTCCTTGAGAGAAGAGAGTACATAGACTCCTAGTTAGAGTGCAATGAAAAAATTCATGTTGCGTGTGCATAAACAGAGCAAGGCCAAGGGAGATGTGAGAGACAGACACCCGGGAGGCCAGACAGACACAGAGGTTGGAGAGATGCACCCTCAAGCCAAGGCCGCCTGGGAGAGAGGCGGACGGAGTCCGGGAGCCTCGGAAGGAGCCAGCCCTGCTCAGGCCATGACTGCAGACTCCGGCCTCGAGAGCTCTGAGAGAATCCATGTCTGTTGTCTTCAGCCAGCTGGCATGGCCATCTATTACAGCCGCCCTCGCGAATGCAGTCAGTGGTTGGACCATTTTTCATGGTGGGACTTTTTGAGATGGTGTTTATTGGGCAAGTGCGTGTGGATTGATGCCAAGCAGCCCAGAGCGGCATGGACTGGGGCATTTACTACTTTGGAGGACTGTCCCCTGTCTACTGCCATCTGATTCTGTTGGGGCTGTCAATCAAGGGACCCTTATGTTCTCTACTAAAGACCATATGACTGCAGGAAATGAATTCCCAGCTGGGCCAGAAAGGGTGAGGTTTCGCTGGCTGGTTTGGCTCAGTGGATAGAGCATCAGCCTGTGGACTGAAGGGTCCTGGGTTCGATTCCGGTCAAGGGCATATGCCGGGGTTGCGGGCTCGATCCTCAGTAGGGGGGCGTGCAGGAGGCAGCCGATCAATGATTCTCTCTCATCATTGATGTTTCTGTCTCTCTCTCCCCCTCTCCCTTCCTCTCTGAAACCAATAAAAATATATTAGAAAGAAAGAAAGAAAGAAAGAAAGAAAGAAAGAAAGAAAGAAAGAAAGAGTGAGGTCCTGCGGAGGGGAGGGTTGGGGGAGCCTAAGCCAATCCCTGGTGGGATGGTCAGGGGAGAAGAAGTCAGTCATGGCCGGGGGTTGGCCCAAGAGCAAGCTTGCTAGCTGGACACAGGATTGGCCGGAAGTGGTCATCCAAGACCCAAGCGCAACCAATCAGAGACCCTGACTTTGTTTCCTCTGAAGTTACCTGGCCTGAGGGTGATTCCAGCAGGTGTTGTTAATTTCCTACCCAACCATCCTTCCGCTCTCCGTACTTAATCGCTGACAAGGCCC
Source organism: Myotis brandtii (assembly GCF_000412655.1). Classification (NCBI taxonomy): domain Eukaryota; kingdom Metazoa; phylum Chordata; class Mammalia; order Chiroptera; family Vespertilionidae; genus Myotis; species Myotis brandtii. The sequence goes on from NW_005370276.1 coordinate 2,163,939, forward strand.
ACAGGCCCCGATAGAGACTGGAAAGGACAGATGCTCACTTCCCCAGACGGCTTTCCAACTGCGGGTGGCCATCACCCAGTTCCGGCGAGCGAGAAGTAGGGAGAACGCTTCTAGGGAGAAAAACAGACCAACACGGAGGGGAGACCCTGTCCACAGTTCCTGTTTTCGCTGCCTCCCTGTGAGAACAGAGCGTGAAGACTGCTTGTACTCAGGACGGGAAGGCAGAAGGCATCTCAGAGACGCCAACCCGGGGACACTGTGTCTTTGAAAGGTTTGCTATTTGGGCAAAAGCAGTCGCTATCATTCCAGCTCTTGCCATTGGAAACGCAGTTGAAGGCATCATGACGGAGGCAGCAGGATAAGCCTGGGGCTCCAAACGGCATCTTATTACCATTGCAAAGGCTCGCTTGGGAACAGAGCCAATAGATAAGCAGGGTCCTTCAGCACCTGGATCCAGCCGTGCCTGAAATCCTTCTGTACGCTCAGACTTGCCACAGACAGAGGTCTTCCAGTTCTGCTGGAGGTCATGGTGGTCTGGGTTGCATTTGGTGTCCTATGATCTTAGTGAACCTGGCCAATGTGACATTTACAAACTAAGGCTCAGAGAGACCCATTCAGTTGCCAAAGGGGACGGGACATTTGTCTGCACCCGGAGCCAGGATGGTCCGGCCCAGCTGCCGGGTCCCAGAGAGGACAGGAGCCCGGGCGGAGTGAGACCCACGGTGTTTATTCTGGTGTTGATAGCAGCAGCAGTGGGTGGATCGGCCAGACGCGGGGTGTGGCGCACAGAGGGGTAGACCCAGGTGTGTGTGTGTCTGGGGGGACACGGAGGATTGGTCCGTTGACATTCACGGTGAGCACGAGGGTCAGGACACCAAGTCTTGAACAAACAGCAAAAGACAGAGAGACAGACGGAGGGTTTGGGGGGCTGGGGTCCCCCAGACATGCACGGCCCCTTGCCTGGAAGGGGAGCCCCAGGGAAGGACAGACAGACACAGTGGAGACTGAATGCCCCCGCCCTGAAACAGGGAGCTGGGCCCATGGGCCTCCCGCCCTCCCGCCTCCTGGGGGGAGAAGGATGGGCGGGCCCAGGGCCGCCCGCACCACGCAGCTCGGACGTTATGGCTTCGAGGAGATGAGTTCATGGTCCGGGCAGGAAGGAATGGGGTCCTGAGGGGCCTGGTCCGATCCCGGGCTTAGGCCAGACCTGCAGGATGGGCAGGAAGATGTCAGTGATGGCAGAGAGTGGCCCTGACCTGCCCGTGGCTCCATCACACCCCAGGGACTAGGAATGCGGCCCCCACCCCACCTCCCTCAGACCCAGGGGTCCAGGCCCCCAGCCCCTCCTCCCTCAGACCCAGGAGTCCAGGTCCCCACCCCT
>NW_005370276.1:2165656-2166249 GCF_000412655.1 Myotis brandtii
CCAGGCCCCCAGCCCCTCCTCCCTCAGACCCAGGGGTCCAAGCTCCCAGCCTCTCCTCCCTCAGACTCAGAAGTGTGGACCCTAAGTCCCCCCTCTCATCTGGATCCCTTACCCCTCACTCTGAATTCTCTTTCTCTGACAATCCTTTGCCGCCTTTTGTGAAGCTGGTCAAAGTCTTTTCCTGAAACGGAAAATTCAGAAGGCTCAGGAGGGAGGGGCAGAGGCAAAGCCGTCACTAATGATCAGAACGAGAAGACGACCCTGCTGTCCTCAGTCGCAGTGCTCTGCACGCAGCTCTGAAGAGATGGGGCAAGTGGAATGACAGCCCTCTTTTACAGACGGGGAAACTGAGGCACAAAGATAAAGTCACTGGCCTGGCCGGTGTGGCTCAGTGGTTGGGTGCCAACCTATGAACCAGGAGGTCAAGGTTGAATTCCCAGTCAGGGCACATGCCCAGGTTTCGGGCTCAAACCCCAGTGGGGGGCGTGCAGGCGGCGGCGGATCAATGATTCTCTCTCAATGTTTCTCTCTCTCCCTCTCTCCCTTCCTCTCTCTGAAATCTATAAAAATATATTTTAAAAAAGAAAAGATAA
>NW_005370276.1:2166305-2167585 GCF_000412655.1 Myotis brandtii
TGACCTGGGGGCTGGGGAGTCCAGGGAGGGCTGTGAGGAGAGGGGGGCAGGGTCCGCTCTGGGGGGAGACAGACCTTCTGGGGCCGCACAGAACCATGGGCTGGAAGTCAGGGTCAAGGCCTCTCTCTGGGCCCCCAGCACGGCCCACGGGAGCTTCCGGAGGAGCCAGTGGAATGAATGAGCGAGTGAGTGCGTGAGACCAGAGGATGCCAGCAGGAGGGCGTCGCTGCCATCTGTCGGCCTAAGTAGAGCCCAGTCTTTTGAAAACTCCAATCTGAGCTGCACGCTCAGCCGCTTACACCCCTCCTACCCCCGGAAAACAGGCCAACGGGGGCAGGGGGTGGGGCTGGACGGAGAGCCGCAGTGAGGGTTCACCGGGCGCCAGGTTTAAGGTCCAGACCTGCAGGGCGACGTGGGTGAGGGCAGAGAGCGGGCGTGACCTGCCTTCGCCCCATCACCCCAGGGACCAGGAACGCTGTCCCTGCCCCTCCTCCCGCCTCGGGCCTGGTCTCTGCTCCGCTTCTTAGGGTGCCAGGTGCCTGCTCCCTGCAACCTTCTCCTTCAAACCTCCGCTGAGCCCATTCCCGCTCAACCTCCAGGCCCCTCTCGTCAATGCCACCCCCTCCTGGGAGCCCTCCCGGACCCCCTAAGGGGCAGCCCCGGTCCCCAGCCGCATTCCTTCTACTTCCCAGAGGCCGAACTTCTTGGATCACAGCCCAGAGGACCGGAAACAAGTTCACACCGCGATCCTCACAGTGGGTACGGCCTGTGGCCTTCGGTCCTGTTCCACGTTGACTTTCTTTTCTTCGTCATTAAAGAAAGTGCTGGTCCCCGTCCCGGAAACCACCACCCACAGATGTTCACACCTGGCTTTTCAAAAAAACCCACGCCTGCCCTGGCTGGTTTGGCTCAGTGGATGGAGCGTCGGCCTGCGGACTGGAGGGTCCCGGGTTCATTCCGGCCAAGGGCACATGCCTGGGTTGCGGGCTCGGTCCCCAGTGGGGGGCGTGCGGGACGCAGCCGATCGGTGGTTCTCTCTCATCATTTATGTTTCCATCTCTCTCTCTCCCTCTCCCTTCCTCTCTGAAATCAATAAAAATATATTAAAAACTGACCGTGTGCGAACCTCGCTGAGAGGCAGGCGCTCGGTCCTGCAGTAACTCGCCGACCCTCACGTCGGTGCGAGCGGTAGATCCCAGCGGAGGCAGCGGAGGCACAGAGAGGCTCGGCCCGGCTGCGAGTCACACAGCGAAGGTGACCGGGCGGGGGCTGGGGCAGGG
>NW_005370276.1:2167911-2169234 GCF_000412655.1 Myotis brandtii
CGGCCACGCCCCCCGCACCCCGCGCGCGCACCAATCATAGTCCACCACTGCGATGCTGAGCCCCACGTTCTCCACGCTCTCGGGGGCCACGTCGAACACCAGCGCCTCGTTGTAGGTGGGGTTCAGCGTGTTCTTCTTGATGGAGGTTTTCCGCTTCTTGAGGCGCCGCCCCTCGCTGATCAGAGAGGCCTTCACGTAGGGGTCTGGGGGTGAGCGTGGAGAGCGCTGAACCCCCACTTCCTCTGAGACCCCTCCCTCCCAAGGGTCTGGGTCCCCAGGTCCTCCTCCATCAGCCCCTCCTCCCTCAGACCCAGGGGTCCAGGCCCCCAGCCCCTCCTCCCTCAGACTCAGGGGTCCAGGCCCCCAGCCCCTCCTCCCTCAGACCCAGGCCCCAGCCCCTCCTCCCTCTGACCAGGCCCCCAGAACCCACCCGAGAAGCCGGTGAGGTCCATGGCTTTGAGGTTAGAGGCTTTGATGATGGTCACGGTGAGGCGCCCGGCCGTGGGGAGGTAGCAGAGTGAGAAGTTGAGCTCCCCAAGATCCGCCTTTTCCTGCCGTGGGGAAAGGGGGGTCAGCGACCCCCTACCTCAGTCTCCCCAATGCTTGGCCCACCCCAGCCTCCAGCGCTTCCTCCCTGGTGTCCATCCCAGACTCAGATTTCCCGTCTGTCCACTCAGTCTGACGCTGGGCCACACCTGGTGGCTCCGCGCAGCTGCCTGCCACAGTCAAGGCCGTGTTTGCGGGGCAGATGGGAGGAGGCGGGAGTGGGGCAGAGCTCGGGAGGGACAGGGAGAGGGAGGTCATGGAGGAAGAGAGACCGAGGCAGACGGAGCGCTGAGAGCTGCAGCTAGAAAGACAGACCCACAGCGACCCAGGCAGATGGAGACCCAGCGAGAGGGACGGGGACCCGGACAGCGAGAGAGGCCGAGAAGACACAGGCGGAGAAGCCAGTCGGCACTCCCAGGCCCAGAGGGAGGCTCCAAGGGGACACACCCTCCCACGCGGACACGCAGACACAGGGCAGCGGCCGGAGCTGGCCAGGCCCACACCCCGCCTGCCTGCGGCTCTTCTGGGCGCCTGGCCTCCCAACCACACTGACCTGGGCCTCGGCCCCTGGACTCCCCACTTGCGCCCCCCTCCAGGCCCTGCCCTAGGCCCGTGGTCGGCAAACCGTGGCTCGCGAGCCACATGGGGCTCTTTGGCCCCTTGAGTGTGGCTCTTCCACAAAATACCACGTGCGGGCACACACGTACAGTGCGATTGAAACTTGGTGGCCCATGCGCAGAAGTCGGTATTTTGTGGAAGAGCCACACTCAAGGGGCC
>NW_005370276.1:2188328-2188701 GCF_000412655.1 Myotis brandtii
AGAAGTCGGTATTTTGTGGAAGAGCCACACTCAAGGGGCCAAAGAGCCGCATGTGGCTCGCGAGCCGCGGTTCGCCGAGCCGCAGTTTGCGGACCACTGCCCTAGGCTGTTCCCTCCTCTCAATCATCACGCTCAGCTGTCACCTCCTCCCTCGAGCTCCCGGAGCCCAGGCAGCCCTGAGCAGACCCTCCTCCCGTCCCTACGCGGGCCCCTGACAGCGGGCTCTGGGGTGCCCGGCTCCGGTCCTGCAGGAGGAGCCCAGTTGGCGGAATGAACGAACACACGAATGAGTGCAGACCCTGAGTGACAGAGGGAGAGAGACAAGGAGAATGACAGACACAGGAGACAAAGATGGATGCAGGGAGAGGGCCTC
>NW_005370276.1:2189333-2190737 GCF_000412655.1 Myotis brandtii
AGTCTGAATGTGGGGACCTGGGGGGCGGGTGTCAGGGCTTTAGGATACCGGCCGTCTAAGGCCTGGGGGATGGGCTATTAAAGAAACCAGATTAGGTTAAATGAGAGAGTCTGGAGGCCAAGGGTTGGGGGTGTAAAGTGTTCAGAGATCAGAAGGGTTGGGGGCTCGGGAAGTCTGGGGATGGGAAGGGAAAGGAGGCTGGAAGAACAGAAGCCGGCCCGGGGGCATGGCTCCGTGCTTTAGGATACCGGCCGTCTAAGGCCTGGGGGATGGGCTATTAAAGAAACCAGATTAGGTTAAATGAGAGAGTCTGGAGGCCAAGGGTTGGGGGTGTAAAGTGTTCAGAGATCAGAAGGGTTGGGGGCTCGGGAAGTCTGGGGATGGGAAGGGAAAGGAGGCTGGAAGAACAGAAGCCGGCCCGGGGGCATGGCTCCGTGGCTGAGCATCCACCCAGGAACCAGGGGCTCAGGGTTCGAGTGCCGGTCAGGCCGTGTGCCTGGGTTGTGGCTCGATCCCCAGCAGGCGGCATACAAGAAGCAGCCGATCAGTGATTCTCTCTCACCATTGATGTTTCTCTCTCCCTCTCCCTTCCTCTCTCGCCGAAATCAATAAAAACATTTTTTTTTTTTTTTTTTTTAAGGAAAGGAAAAGGAAAGCCAGAACTCTGGCTTCAGGAAGTTGGCCGGTCAGGAATCTGAGGTCAGCCATAACCGGTTCGGCTCAGTGGATAGAGCGTCGGCCTGCGGACTGAAAGGTCCCAGGTTTGATCCCGGTCAAGGGGGTGTGCAGGAGGCAGCTGATCGATGTTTCTCTCTCATCGATGTTTCTAACTCTCTATCCCTTTCCCTTCCTCTCTGTAAATATCAGTAAAATATATTTTTAAAAAAAGAAAGGAATCTGAGGTCAGAGGGCAGAGGTCATGAGGTCATGGGCTGAAGTTTGGACGAAGCTGCCTGCGGGTACCTGGCATCTGTGAATATGAGAAACCTGGGCCCAGGCAAGACGTTCCTATTTGACTACGTGTAGGGCGGCAGGGGGGGCATTCTCTACTTTCTCGTGCGCTTGGCGATATTTTGCAATAAAATAACATTTAAGAGAAAACTCCGGGGTCCAGAGTTAAAAGGTGATGAAGTCGAGGGCCAGGAGGGAGCAGAGGGGCTGAGAGGCCACTGACCGAGCCGCCCTCCACGATGTCCCGCCACAGCGGGCGGTCTGGCGGCTGCTCTGCCAGCTCCAGGAGGTTGTCCAGCACCACCTGGCCGATGAGGTCGTGCCGCGAGAAGCGGTCGAAGTCATAGACGCTGAAGTGCAGCTTGCGCTGGGCCAGCTCGGCCAGGGGCACCGCAAACTGAAACGTCTCATTGAACACAGGGTTCAGGGTCTTCCTGTGCACCTGGGGGGGGG
>NW_005370276.1:2190844-2191340 GCF_000412655.1 Myotis brandtii
CCCTCCTCCCTCAGACCCAGGAGTCCAGGCCCCCAGCCCCTCCTCCCTCAGACCCAGGAGTCCAGGCCCCCAGCCCCTCCTCCCTCAGACCCAGGAGTCCAGGCCCCCAGCCCCTCCTCCCTCAGACCCAGGAGTCCAGGCCCCCAGCCCCTCCTCCCTCAGACCCAGGAGTCCAGGCCCCCAGCCCCTCCTCCCTCAGACCCAGGAGTCCAGGCCCCCAGCCCCTCCTCCCTCAGACCCAGGAGTCCAGGCCCCCAGCCCCTCCTCCCTCAGACCCAGGAGTCCAGGCCCCCAGCCCCTCCTCAGTGGGACCCAGTGCCCAGCCCGCCGCCCAGACCTTGGTCTGAAACTTTTTCTTGCGGTCAGGCAGCAGGTAGATCTTGACGTAGGGGTCTGAAAAGCCGTTGGAGTCCTTGGCTGGGAGGTCCAAGGCCTGCAGGATCCGCACCACCAGCTGGTCGGAGCCGTAGAGGTACCGCAGGGCAAAGCTGATGCG
>NW_005370276.1:2191518-2192802 GCF_000412655.1 Myotis brandtii
AAGGGGGGTGGGAAGGTGGCTCTGAATCTTGCATCTGAAGATCTGGGAGACTCCTCCCTGCCTCCTCCCCAAACCCCACAGCTGGGGGGGTGGGGCACAAACCCCCACCTTTGCTCACTGTGACCTGGAGCCAGCCACTTGCACTCTCTGGGCCTGTTTCCCCATCCGTGCTGGGGACGGGGTTACCCCTTCTCGAAGCTGGCTCCAGCCCAGACCTGCTTGGGCAGCAGCCTCCAGGAGCCTCCTCTGAACCTCCAGCTGGTGACTCCGAATAACTTTCCCATGGGCCCCTGGGGCTGCACAGGGCCCAGACCCCTCAACCCTGACCTGCCCTTCTCCCTAACCCGTCTTTCCTTTTGTCAAAAGAAGAAAATTACAGGTCAATATCCTTGATGTTCATAGATGCAAAAGTTAGCAAAGCAGATTCAACCTGCATTAATCCCACCACGACCAAGTGGGATCCACCCCAGGGATGCAAGGATGGTTCAACATCCACAATTCAATCAACGAGATATATCACAGCCGCAGTTCCTGAGCTGCCTCACTGCAGCGCTGGCCTGGCTGGCCAGACCGGACCAAGACAGCCCACTGGGGGCCACTTCCCCTGGATTGTGAATGGCACGAGGGCAGGGCTTGTCGGCCTGCTCACCCACCTCTGCGTTTCCAGCACTCAGGCCTTGTGGACTGCCTTTTGCCTCGGGGTCTTGCGGGGTGGGGTGTGGGGGGTGTGGGGGTGTCCTAACCCTCATTCTTTCCACTTCCCTGGTGTCCTGCCCCCAGCCTCCTTCTTCCTCTGGCTCCAGGAGTGCAGACCTCCAGCCCCCTTCTCCCTTAGGCCCAAGGACTCTAGGCTCCTCCCCCTCCTCTCCCAGACCCAGGAGTCTGGGCCCCCAGCCTCCTTTATCCCCAGGATCCAGGAGTCCACACCCCAAACCCCCTACTCCCCCAGGGCTCAGGAGAGCCAGAGACGGGAAACAGACACAGAGGAGGAGCAGACGTTCAGAGTGCACCCCCAGCCCATCAACCAGTCTCACCTGGTGGTGGGTGCCAGGCTGGTGACCTGCTGATGTGACTGGGCACTGGGCAAACCGCCACCACTAGGGGGCAGCAGGAGCAGCCCAGAGCCTGCCCCTCCCTCTGAGGGCAGCTCAGGAGACGTCTGGCTCGGTTTGACCCCAGCAGCCACTGCAGCGGCGGCAGCCTCTGGGTACGAGTCCATGTCCAAGTAGGAGGGGTCAGGGGCGTCCGAGCCCCCCAGGCTGCCTGGCTCCAGCGGCTCCGCGA
>NW_005370276.1:2192962-2197037 GCF_000412655.1 Myotis brandtii
TAGCTCTTTGCGCAGGGGGCCGCCGCCCACGGCCGAGCCCTTGTCCCGCCAGGGCACCCAGCACAGCTTCCAGGACACGAAGAGGGAGACGCCCAGGAGGACGATGCCACAGAACGTCACGATGACTGACAGCAGGCTCACCGAGATGTCTAGAGAGAGCGGGCACAGAGGTCAGGGGTCAGGGTGCGGGGGTCACAATTTATCTTCCCGGAGAGCTAAGCTTCAAAAAATAATTAAAAAGCAATTTTTTAGTATTTGCCATGCATTGTCCTAAGCAACTTACATATATTATTTATTTTAAACTCCATAACCCTGCAAGATGGGTATTTTATTTTATTTATTTTGGGGGGGGGTATTTTATATACCCATTTTAAAGATGAGGAAACGGAGGCACAGAGAGGCTGAGTGACTTGTAGACGGCTGCACAGGAAGTAAACGACAGGTCTGCGATTTGAACTCAGCAGCCTGTCTCCAGACTTTGTTCTCTTGACCGCTAGCACACGGTGCCTCTCTGTAAGAGGGTACACCCCCAGAAACAGGACCAAGGTCCCCCCCAAATGCTCAGAGACGATCAAAGAGAAAAAGAGTGCATGGCACAGTCAGGCAGGTCAGGGGTCACCCCCGCTTGCTGTGTGACCTTGAGAAGCTGCCTTAACCACTCCCAGCCTTGCATCCCCCATTGGCCGGAGAGGAGAGAATCGGTCCTGCGTGGAACCCCTTTTCTGAGTTCTGTGGGTCCTCCTAGGGGGTCACTGAACCTGAGGCTGGTCCTGACTTCCCAGGGTCACGTTCTGGCTGTTCCGCCTACGGCTGTGGGACGCCGAGCAAGTCGCTGCAGCCCTCGGGCCTCGCCCCTCAGCGCTGTGCCCTGGGCGGTCTGCCCTGTGCAAGGCAAGCTGCCGCTCAGCCTCCCGGGACCAGACGTGCTTCCGCAGGCCCCTCATCCAGCCCGTCCTTGCTCTGAGAACCCTGCTGCCTTGGAGCTGGGTGACCTGGGGCAAGTCAGTTCACCCTTCTCAGCCTCAGTTTCCCTCACTGGAAATGGGGATCATATGTACCACGAAGGGTCACTGAGCGTCGTCGATGGAACAGGCCCGGGGCCTCGCGGGCGGCCTGCTACACAGCTGGTGTTTAATAAGAACCTCCCAACATTGATGGGATGACCACTGTGTGCCCAGCTTGGCTAAACTCTTCACGTGTTGTATCATGTGAGTCTCTCATCTGCTCCACGGGGTAGTCACTTACACTGTCTCCATTGTCCAGATGGGGAAACTGAGGCACACACAAGTGACTTGCCCAAAGCCATCCAGTTAGTACTGGGAGAGGTGGGATTTGAACCCGTGCACGCACTATGCGAGATGCACAAAGGTAACTGGAGGGATATGCGGCAGCACGGGGGGGGGGGGGGGGCATAGGGCAAAACTCCACAAGGTCAGGGGTCAAATGGACCACACAGCTCCTGCTCCTTAGATCAGAGTTTTGGGGGACCAGCAGCAGACAGGATGGAGGCAGGACTCTAAGCGGAATCAGCCCCACAGGGAAGAGAAAGCTGAGCGGGTCTGCGGAGGCAGAGGCAGGGGCTGGGGGGACAGCTGGGGTGCTGACCTGCATCGGGGCCCCGGGGGTAGCCCCGGATTCGCAGGTCGTTGAACTCCTGGCACCTGTCGTTGGTGTCGGCATCTCGGACCCGGGCACAGAGGTCTGAGACCAGGATGAGTGCCCGTCGGCAGAGGTCATCTTCGTAGTCTCCGGACATGGTGACAGGTGGGTCCTGCGCTTGGGACGGGCCGGCGAGGGTGCAGGTGGGGAACGAGATGGGGGAGAGAGTGGGTAAGTGTGGAAAGAGAGAGAGAAAAGGAGAGGGGCAGGGGGACAGAGATTGGGGGCTGGTGGACAAGGGGTCAGAGATTGGGGGCTGGTGGACAAGGGGTCAGAGATTGGGGGCTGGAGGACAAGGGGACAGAGATCGGGGCTGATGGACAAGGGGACAGAGATCGGGGGCTGATGGACAAGGGGACAGAGATCGGGGGCTGATGGACAAGGGACAGAGATTGGGGCTGATGGACAAGGGGACAGAGATTGGGGCTGATGGACAAGGGGACAGAGATTGTGGATGAATGGAGAAGGAAAAGGAAATTGGGGGCCAATGGACGGGAGGACTGGAATTAGGGGTGGACAGGCAAGAAGACAGTAACAAGGGTTTGACAAACAAGGGACAGAGATGGATGTGAGTGGACAAGAAGACAGAGGATGGGGACAAATGGACCAGGAGGAAGAGACTGGGAAGGCCACAAGGGGCAGAGGTTAAGGATGCACAAATAAAGGGGTGAGCAAACAAGGAGACAAAGATTAGGGGTGCAGAGGTGAGCAGAAAGAATTTAGGGATAGTCATTCATTATGTGTATACTTTCAACAAACATTCATTGAGCACCAACTACATGCCAGGCACTACGCCAACTGCTGCAGATCCAGCCGGAACGAGCACACCTCACGCATTCCCTCATTTCCTGGTGTCACAACCCACTGAGAGGTGACAATGAGTAAACAAATCCGTAGACACATAAACAACACAACGCTCTCAGAAAAACAGCGGAAGGATGTGCCACCGAGGAACCAGGAGGCGGGTGGTCATCTGGGGAGGGGGCTCCGTGAGACCTGCGGGATGAGATGGAGCAGGCCAGTGGGGCTGGAGTCGGGAAAAGCATTCAAAGTAGCAGGAACGGCATGAACAACCGCCCAGGGTGGGAAAGGGCTCGGCGTGTCCCCGGGGACCGAGAGGAGGCCAGATCGGAGTAGACAGAGAGACAGGACTAAGAGAGAGGGGTGCATGGAGGTAGGGAGAGGCGAGATGGTTATGTGTGGTGGTGGCTGGGGAGGGATGGAGCTGCAGGATGCAGAGACAGGGACCAAACCGAGGGAGGGAGAAATGAGGGGAAGGGGAAGACATGGGTAAGAGACCATGGGGAAGGCAAGCTGGGGCTCAGAAGAGAGGGACAGATGAATAGACAGACAGAAGTCGGGGACGGAGACTTGGGATGGACAGCTACAAAGAAGAGCTGTGCAATGCACGGGAGTGTGAGAGATGGGCAGGCAGAGGGCAGTGATGAGGGCCAGGCAGACTGTGGCCAGCAGGACCTCAGAGAGAAACAGCAGGAGAATGGATGGTGTGCAGAAATAAAGGAGAGACAGACAGATAATGGCCAGAGAGCACAGCCGGACAAAAGGATCCAGAGGAGGGCTGGGCAGACAGACAGGGGTCCCGAAGGAAGGTTGGAGGCGGGAACATACATGAGAGGGGACCGGGAGAAAGAGGTGGATGTGGGGAGAGGGCACATAGCGACACATGGTTTGGAGCCAGACATCAGAGATGGGCTGGAAGGAGCGGGCAGGGGAGACAGGTGTGGGGATGCCGCACAGGCCGGGGCTCTGAGACCGGCATGGGCACACTCACCTGCGCTTATCCCTGCCGGCTCCTGGGTGGCAGCCGAGGCGGCGGGCGGCAGCCCATGGGGGTTGGAGGGCGGGCCAGGGACTGTGGACCCGTCCCCACGCGCGCGCCAGGTGGTGAGAGGGGGTGCCGGATCTGAGGGCCGTGGCCGGGGGAAGAAGCTTAAGTCCGAGCCTCACCTCTTGTCCTACTCTGACCAGCTGCTGACCCCAGGGCACCCCGGGCAGATCCAGCCACCCCCTCCCACCTCCGGGCCCCCACCGCCCGTTGAGCTTAGAGACTACAATTCCCGGCAGGCCTTGGGCTCGCACTGCAGCAACTTTATAGGCCTGGCGCTGCAGGAGCTACTGGGAGTTGAAGTCCCTCATGCCTCTCCCGGCTGCAGAGGCTGGGAATTTTTTTGCAGGTGGGGGGGGTGGGGTTAGGAGATGCTGGGGTCCCAAAGCACCGCAGGGGACAGGAATGAAGTCTGGGACCTAGAGCGGCCTCGGAGTCCTAAGTCCTTAGGGGCCGTGGAGTGGAGAGACGATCCCCACGCCCAGGGGGTCGGCCGGAGAGGCTGGGGTACACCCAGGTGTTTCGGGTCCCACCCCCCCACCTTCCAGGGCCACCTGCCCCTCCCCCGGG
>NW_005370276.1:2197279-2197633 GCF_000412655.1 Myotis brandtii
CCTCCCCTGGCTCCTGGCGCAGGTCCGCCGCTCCTCCCCTGCACCCCCCTTCTTCCCCTGAACCTGCGGCTTGAAAGCCGAAATCGCGCGGCTGCTGGGAGGAAGGAGGGAGAGGTCCCCGGACCGAAGCGTCAGGGACCCAGTGCGCGTCCAGAGGATCCGGAGATCGGGCGCCAGGACCTTCTGCTCCCCCAGGATCCAGGGGTGCCAGCCCACAGCCCCTCTTCTCTCAAACAGAGGAGCCGGGGAGCCCAGCCACCTCCTCTCCCAGGACCCCAGCGTCCGGAGCTCCCACCCGCCTCCATTCTCAGATCTAGGCATCCACTCCTCCCGCCCCTCGGACCCCGGGACCCG
>NW_005370276.1:2197894-2213719 GCF_000412655.1 Myotis brandtii
AATACGGACGATAGCCTGGCCGGTGTGGCTCAGTGGTTGAGCGTCGACCCATGAACCAGGAGGTCCTGGTTCAATGCCCGGTCAGGGCACGTGCCCAGGTTGCAGCTCGATCCCCGGTGGGGGGCGTGCAGGAGGCAGCGGATCAAGATTCTCTCTCATCATTGATGTGTCTATCTCTCCCTCTCCCTTCCTCTCTGAAATCAATAAAAATATATTTAAAATTAAAAAAGAAAAGAAAATACGGACAATAAACCTGTTTCCAAAGGGATCCAGAGGTTTTGGGGGGGAAGTCAGTATTGGTAAAGCATGGGCACCCAGTAGATGCTTAATGAATATTTATTTCTTTTTTAATCCTCACCCGAGGATATTTTTTTCTATTGATTTTCAGAGAGAGTGGAAGGGAGGAAGGGAATGGGGGAGGGGGAGAAGAGAGGAAAAAAACAACATTGATGTGAGAGAGACACATCGATTGGTTGCCTCCCAAAAACATGCCCCGACTGGGTTGGGGAATCGAACCTGCAACCTAGGTAGGAGCCCTTGACCGGAATCGAACCTATGACCTTTCTGTGTGCAGGCTGACGCTCTAACCATTGAACACACCAGCCAGGGGAATGACTATTTCTTAAAATAAGCAGGAAATAGTCACTGATGTATTAATAGCAGTTAATGGTAATAATCCCCACGGACTCTGATCTGGGCCCTGGGCTAAATGCTATGAAAATGTTTTCTCATTTAATGTGCAGGTTTGTGTTTTTGTTTAAATATATTTTTATTGATTTTTTACAGAGAGGAAGGGAGAGGGAGAGAGAGTTAGAAACATCGATGAGAGAGAAACATTGATCTGCTGCCTCCTGCACACCCCCTACTGGAGATGTGCCCGCAACCAAGGTACATGCCCTTGACCGGAATCGAACCTGGGACCCTTCAGTCCGCAGGTCAACGCTCTATCCACTGAGCCAAACCAGTTAGGGCTTAATGTGCAGTTTTTGTTTTTTTTTTAAATGTTCTTACTGATTTGAGGGAGAGAGAGAAACATGGATCGGCTGCCTCCTGCACAGCCCCCACCGGGCAGGTGCCCTGACCGGGAATTGAACCGTCAACCTCTGGGTGCACGGGAGGACGCTCAACCAGCTGAGCCGCGGTGGCCAGGACAACTGTGCAGTCCTGTTATTCCCATTTCACAGAGGAGACAACTGAGGCTCCTGGAGGTTAAACCCCTTGGAGAAGGTCCAAAGCTACACAGTCACCAATGTGTGCACGCAGGTCTAGGCTCCCCAGAGCCCACTCGCCCAGCCTGACCCTCGCACCCAGCACACAGGGCGCACAGGCAGCCCCGTTCCACAGGAAGAGACTCGCGGAAGGAAGTGTGCCATGCACATGTGCTCAGAGATGTGTGCACAGATGGGCTTGCCAGCTTCCCAGGGCGCGTTCCAGACACTCAGGTTCTGAGGCGGCCCAGGCATTGGGAGGTGGCTGTAGGGCTCTGGTCAGTGTGTGTGGCTTTGGGTGCCAAGCACCAGAGTTCAAATCCCACCTCTGCTCTGTGTAACCTTGAATGAATTTTATTCTCAAGGCCTCCGTTTCCCCTTTTGTATGTGAGAAAACATTCTTCTTTTTTCTTTTTTTAATTGAATTTTTAGAGGGAGGAAGGGAGAGGGAGGTAGCAAACAATCAATGTGAGAGAGAAACATTGGCCAGTTGCTTCCCATACCCACCCCAGCTGGGGATCGAACCCACAACCCGGGCATGTGCCCTGACCAGGAATCTAATTGGCGACCTTTTGGTGCACACGATGACACTCAACCGACTGAGCAACTGTCCAGGGCGAATGAGGAAAAATTTAAAAACCCAGATTCTATGTCATGAAGTTATTTTGAGGATTACATTAAATTTATGCAAGGTGAAAAATGGTTAGTATCTATATATAAAAGGCTAAGATGCAAAGTGTCCCCTTGGGAATTCGATCGGGGAGACCGGGAGTTTGATTGCTCACTATGATGTGTGCTGACCACCAGGGGGTGGCACAGAACATGGTGCTGAGGGAGCAGGGAAGGAGGAGGTGGGGAGGCAGGGAGGCGGGGAACCTGATTGGCCCTTATTGCCAGCCAGGCCTAAGGACCTTACCTGTGCACGAATTTTGTGCACTGGGCCTCTAGTTATTGTAATAATTAGTAATTACATGCATTTGCTTATGTATTCTCTTTAAAATATATATTTACTGATTTTTAGAGAGAGGAAGAGAGAAACTTCAATCGGATGCCTCCTGCACACACCCTACCGGGGATCCAGCCCACAACCCTGGCACATGCCCCGACAGGGAATTAAACCAGCAACCTTTGGTTGATGGGAATGATGCCCAACCCACTGAGCAACCCCGGCCAGGGCTGTGGATATACTCTGTGACTGCATTTTACAAGTGAGGAAATTGAGGCTCAGAGAGTGGAAGCGCCCTGCCCAAGGTCACACAGCTGGGAAGGGTCAGAGTTGAGATCCAAAGCCACGCAGCTCCGAACCTAGAGCCCACTTTTCAGTCACTACCTTGCTTGCATCCAAGAAGTTTGAGGGCCTTGCCTGTCGCCACCAGGAGTGTGGAATAGCGTAGAGCACTGACCAGGGATTTGCATCCACTCAATTCCATCCATGCAGCCATTTGATAGGCACTCACTGAGCACCTACTGTGTGCCAAGCACTGTTCTAGGCACCAGGGACGCAGCTGGGAACAAAGAAGACAACAACCCCAGCTTTGGGACAGGGAGCAGGATGGAAAGCCCAGGGTGCTGTGAGTGTGCTGACATTTGCACTGAGCTCAGAAGGGTGAGTAGGCAGGAGTCAGGTGAAGATGGGTGGGGCGGGTAGAAACAGCTACCGGGAGAAGGAACAGCCTGTGCAAGGCCTGGGACAGGAGGGAGTTTGGCTCAGTGAAGGGACTGCTGAGCACATAAGCTTCATGGGGGCAGCACTTTGATCTGTTTACTGCTGCGTCCCCACTGCCTGACACAGCGCCTGGCACACAGTAGGCACTCAAAACATATTGGTTAGTTGAATGAATAAATGAATGAACAAGTAGATAGATAAACAGAGGGATCGGTGGATGGATGAGTGGATGATGGATAGATAGAAGGATGGATGGATAGATGGGTAGATGGATGGACAGATGGATGGATGAGTGGATGATGAATAGATGGGTGGATGATGGAAGGATAGAAGGGTGGGTGGATGGGTGGGTGGATGGATAGAAGGATGATGTAAGGATAAATGGATGGATGAGTGGATGATGAATGGATGAGTGGATGATGGATGGATAGAAGGGTGGGTGGATGGGTGGGTGGATGGATAGAAGGATGATGTAAGGATAAATGGATGGATGAGTGGATGATGAATGGATGAGTGGATGATGGATGGATAGAAGGGTGGGTGGATGGGTGGGTGGATGGATAGAAGTATGATGTAAGGATAAATGGATGGATGCATTAATGCATGAGTGAATGAATGAGCTTGCACAAATACCTACAGATTCACACACAAATGTGACTGGAAATAAAATGCAGTCTCACACCCAGAGACGCGTCCTCGTGTGTAAACACAGATGCACCTCTTCTCCGGGTGCCCCGTGGAGAGAACAAGCACTGGGGGGAGAGGCAGGCCAAGCTGTGGAGGGGACGCGGGAGGCAAACCCTCTGACCAGGCTGCAGTCAGCCCCTCCCCCCCTGCGGTGCTGAGATAATTTCCGGAAGAGGAGGAAATGCTGATTCAGGGATTCGTGTCCCAGGCTGTGTGCCAGGCCGGGGAGTGGGACAGATCCGGCCTGGGAGAGGGCGGGTGCATGACAGAGGGAGGCAGGTGGGGCTAAGGCAGAGCAACAGACATGGAGAAACAGAGACGGAGAAATAGAGCAACGGAGACAAACACACACAGAGAGACAGACAAACAGACATGCGGAAAGGTATGGAGACAGACACAGAAAGATATAAACTAGAGATACATGAAACAGAAATTCAAATTCAGACACAGAGCGAGATAAGGCAGGGTTCCAAGGACAGACAGGTAGAGAGAGAGGAAGAAAAATAAAGACAGAGAAATGGAGACACACAGAGGGAAACAAAGATGCAGACTTTACAGCGGTTCTCAACCTGTGGGTCGCGACCCCTTTGGCGGTCGAAGGACCCTTTCACAGGGGCCGCCTAAGACCATCCTGCATATCAGATATTTACATTACGATTCATAACAGTAGCAACATTACGGTGATGAAGTAGCAACGAAAATAATTTTATGGTTGGGTCACAACATGAGGAACTGTATTTAAAGGACCAGAAGGTTGAGAACCACTGCTTTAGAAGGAGAGAAAGAGAGAGAGAGAGGAAGGACCCTTCCATGGAGGAAAGAGAGAGAGCGCGTCGGAAGACTAGGCGCAGAGAGAGGAAGACATTTGCCCGAGGTTGCACAGCCTGGACCCGGCTCTCAGTGCCGGCCTGTTTGACTCCAGAGTCCAGGTTCTCGCCTTGCCCCTGTGTCGCCTCAGGAGGACCAAAGGGGACGGGAAGATGGGGCTGGGGCTCTGAGTGTGGGTCACGGCGACAGAGGGACGTAGTCACCCGTGTATTCACTCAGCACACGCATTCTGCGCTTCCCAGAGGGGGTGATGCCGGAGGAGGGCCGGAGGGGAGTTAGGAGCTGTTGGCCCGGCGGGGGAGACAGACACAGGGTCAAATCCCTGAAATGACAGAGGGAGAGGACAGCGTTCAGAGACCGGGAAAGGAGCAGAGGAGGCGCGCGCAGCTGAGAATTCAGCAAACACGCCTGGGAGGAGGCGGAGTCAGAGGCGGCTCCCTGCGGGAGGGAGCTTTGAGCTTCTATGAAAGGACGAGAGCATTTTCGGCTCCGGGAAAAGGAGGGTGGAGAGGGGCATTCCAGCAGGCACAGCATGTGGGGTGCGGAGGCAGGAATGGCCCGGGAGGGATTCGCTAAATAAGAGAATTAATCAAAGGTGACTGGACAATGTTTGAAGGGGTGAGAGGGGAGAGGAGCGTGGGACCAGATCATGCAAATCTCAGATGCCTGGGTGAGGGATGGGAATGTGGTCCAGGGATGCTGGGGAGCCACGGGGCGGCTGCTCGCAGGGAGGGACAGGTCAGCTCTGGGCGCAGAAAGAACCCGGTGGAACAACGGTTCTCAACCTGTGGGTCGCGACCCCTTTGGCGGTCGAACGACCCTTTCACAGGGGTCGCCTAAGACCATCCTGCATATCAGATATTTACATGACGATTCATAACAGTAGCAACATTGCAGTGATGAAGTAGCAACGAAAGTAATGTTATGGTTGGGTCACAGCATGAGGAACTGTATTTAAAGGGCCAGGAGGTTGAGAACCACTGCGCTGGAGCCCTGTGGGGAAAGGAGTGGGGACGGGAGCACAGGAGGAGGCTGGGGAGAGGGTGCAGGCAGAGAGGACGGAGCTGAGGGGGTGTCCTGGCCCCAGGAATGAGGAGGAGAGGATGCAGGGTCAGGGGGCAGAAGGGGTGGTGCCTGGGGACTGGTGGGCTCTGCGCCAGGTGTGCCTGGGATGAAAGATGCTCCCTGTCCTAAAGGATGGGCTTGGGGCAGAAATGGAGGCCAGCCTGATGGGAGACCCAAACATGAGGAGGTGGAAGGGAGTCAGGGCCACAGAGGAACTGAGTCTGGAAATGAGTCTAATGAAGTCTGGACTGTTTTCATTGCCAACGACAGAAACACAAATGACCTGAGCATAAGGGGGAATTGATTGTGTGGGAGAGGGTTTCAGGCATGGCTGGATCCAGGTACCCCAGTCATCATCAGGAATCTGACTGTTGGCAGATGCAAAGACAGGGGTGCCTAATGGGCACCTATGGGGTTAGACCCTTTCCCTGCTTCACTTGGGGCCCAGGAGCCTTCAGACCCTCCTCCCTCAGACCCAGGAGTCCAGGCCCCCAGCCCCTCCTCCCTCAGACCCAGGAGTCCAGGCCCCGCCCCTTCCTCCCGCAGACCCAAAAGTCCGAGTCCCCAGCCCCTCCCCCCGCCTTCTGTAGGTACCATGGCAACCAAGCCCCCTGCTCACCTTTCCCTCCCCCATCTAGAACCCAGTTTCCGTTTGAATCTTGACCGTGTCTAACCAGTTCCTGCTTGAGACAGGGATGAACGGAGGGCAAGTGGGAACAGAAGGGGGATGACAGAGGGGAGAGGAGCCGAGAGGTGGGGCAGAGGCAGCCCTGAGAGGGGAGAGGTGGGGAGAGATGGAAAAGGGAGACGGGGGAGAGATGGGGAGAGAGGCCAGGCGACAGGGAGCGGGAGAGGGGGTCAGAGAAAAGGAGGCGACTATGAATAGAGGCGGGGACGGGGGTCGGGGGACACGTTGGGGAAATTGTTAAAGGAAGAGACTGGGGAGATGGAACCAGGAAGGGGGAGAGAAATGGGGAGGAAGGGGGCAGAGAAACCCAGGGAAAGCATAGAGGAGAGACGGAGGGAGAGATTAGGAGACGTCAGGGAAACAAAACTGGGAGAGAGGGAGGGAGGGAGGGGAGCAGAGAGATGGGTAGAGAGTGAGGAAGGGAGCGGGAGGGAGAGGGGGGAGCGGAGAGACTCCAGGAGGCAGGGAGAGGTAGGGGAAGAAGCGGGAAAGTGGGAGAGGAGGCCCTGGGGCCCGCAGGGGCTCCCCGAGGTCCGGGGCACCAGGATCCCCGTGTGGGCTCAGGCTGCCCGTGCTTCTCTGTGTGCCCCCCGGGGGGTCAAAAAGGAAGAGGCGGCAGCCAGGACGAGAAGGAGCTGGGGTGGGTGGCCCCGTCAGAGCTCTTCTTCCCACCCTCCTGAGACACCCCCCACCCGCCTTCCCAGGATGCAGCAGGAGGTGGAGCCCCTGAGCTCCTCCACCCTGGGCACCCCCAGCATGCACAGGGAAGCAGGTATACCAAGCTATGTCTGTCTGTCTGTGTGTGTGTGTGGGGGGGGGGCGGGGGGGGTAGCGGGGGAATTTTGGTCATGTATTGAGTCCTAGACTTGGCCTGCGGTGTGGCCTCCAGGGAGTCACTGGCCTTCCAAAGAGAGAGCCACCCAGACTCTTAGGGTCGACCAGTGTACCCTTTGGACCTCACACTACATTTCCCAGAAGCCTCTGCAGTTCCCTGGCCAATGTGCTGGACACAGAACTACATTTCCCATGAGCCTCTGGGGCTCCAACTACTCCTCTGAGGCCATTATCTCAGAAGCCCTGCCCTGATCCCTTACACTCTTTTTTTTTAATTAATTAATTAATCTTAATTGATTTCAGAGAGGAAGGGAGAGGGAGAGAGAGAGATAGAAACATCAATGATGAGAGTCATTGATCGGCTGCCTCTTGCATGCCCTCTACTGGGGATTGAGCCCCTATCCCAGGCATGTGCCCTCACCGGGAATCCAAGGTGGCCTCCTGGTTCATAGGTCAATGCTCAACCACTGAGCCACACCGGCGGGGGCCTCACACTCTTCTTGTCTCCCACACTGAGCTCAGCATCTTCCCCAAAAGTCACTCCTCCTCCCTGCTTCCCATCTTCTAAATACCCCATCGCCAACTGATCACTGGGCTAGATCCCAGGTGCTGCCCCATCCCCTCCCACAGCCATCAGTCCCCAGCCCCATCTTCCCACCCACTCTCTCTGCCCCACCCCTGCCTCGGCATCCCCACAGCCCCAGCTCAGCTCCTGTCCTCTTTCCGATGGGCCTCTTCTCAGCCTAACTGCCTGGTCTCCAGTTTCTCCCCTCCAGCCATTGCCCACCTGGCTCCAGAGGGCTCTTCCGGACACCAGCACGGATTCTGTCTCTCCCCTGCTCACAGTGCTCCCTCTTTCCTCATCACTCCAGGGACAGCGCCCCAGACCCTCCGCCTGGTGGTCCAGGCCCCGTGTGGCCCGACACCAGCTGATAACCGATAACATCAGGTTCAGGTTCCAGGGCTCCCTACTTGCACACTCATTCGTTTTCCCATTCAACATGCATTGAATAATATATCTGGGTAAAAGTGCATTTGCATAAATGAGACTTAGTGTCAAGAATAAGAAAGTCATTGTCTCACCCAAAATGAAGCCCACAGGTGGGGTGGGGTTTGGTTGAGTCAGCAGCTCAACGATGCCGTTGAGAGCTCAGTTTTCATTTCCATGCTCTTTGGTCTGGGACACAGGCCCTTTGCACGCCAGCTAACCTCATGGTCACAGGATGGCTGCCCCAGGTCCAGGCATCACGTCCAGAGGTCTTCCTCTTCAGATTTCATATTTCTGAAAACGATTTCATATTTCACTGATCAGCACCTGATCACTCTTATCTCAATTGCTGGCAGAAGGAATGAAATTATCACAATTATTTTAGTCAGTGGTCCTCAGCTCCAGCTACCCACCAGGTGGAAGAGTTTTTTAAAACCTATACCCGATTGCACTTCAGATCCAATTTAACTTGAATCTCTAGGATTGGGGCCTTAGCATCTATCTAGTTTTTAAATGTTTACCAGGTAATAATGATGAACAGTGGGGCTGGAAGGCATTGGTTTAAATGTGATGGGATATCCCCGAGGGGGATCAGTGAGCCTCCCTTGAGTTGCTTGGTCAAGGAATGGACCCTCCCCCTCAAAAGAGGGGAGAGGATAGGAATGGCTGACGAGGTCTCCTTTCTGGGTGTCTGCTATAAGCACCTACTTGGTGCCAGGTGCTATACTAGGCATAGCAAATGCCCTGCTTGCAAATCAGACTCCACGTCTCTGTCCTCTGCTCTTGTGTCTTTGAAGGACTCTGTTTTTGGAGACCCCGCCTTCCGTCCTCTCTAACCTGGACTGAGGCCCTTACCTGATCAATATAATCTGTGTCTAGCTCCAGAGAAGCTGAGTGGAATTGAGTTGACCAGTTGGCTGGTTTTGTCTATCAACATGTGTTCATTTTTAGTTCTGCTGTTTTCTTTGTGGTATTTTGGAACCGGTAACGTTTTCAGCTCATCCGGCTGCAGACTTTGGCCTAGGGCAGCGGTTCTCAACCTGTGGGTCGTGACCCCTTTGGGGGTCGAACGACCCTTTCACAGGGGTTGCCTAAGACCATCGGAAAACACATATATAATTACATATTGTTTTTGTGATTAATCACTATGCTTTAATTATGTTCAATTTGTAACAATGAAATTGGAGGTCACCACAACATGAGGAACTGTATTAAAGGGTCGCGGCATTAGGAAGGTTGAGAACCACTGGCCTAGGGCATCAGAACGCCCGGGGGTCCCCAGCATTTTGCCTGTAGAGCCTAATGAATAAAATGACGCAGCCTGTTCTTAGGCAGGGAGGGCAGACAGGACATACAGCGTCTCACAAATAATTAATAACCCACCGTGGCCTGTAAGTGCTCCTGAGTCTTGGGGCTGAAGAGAATTCTGGGAAGTTCCTGCAGATGGCCATATTCTCTTTGGTGTAAAGACCAAGGCCCCAAGGCGGGAGGAGACAGGGAGAGCTCCAGTCGTGGAAGTGCTTCTGGGATGAGGATGGCCTGCCTGGTGGGGCTGAAGACACCAGCAGGGTCAGATGAGGTGTGGTCTTGTGAGCCACAGGGAGAACATTGGACTGAATTTACCCTGAGGGTAATGGGGATACGCCAATTGAGGAGGCTGGGGAGGGAGTGGGCAGGATGATCAGCTCAGTACTTCCAAATGCTAGTCTGATGGGGTGACGAGAGAGGAATTAGGAGGCTGTTGTCTAGACAAGAGTGGGGTGGGAGGGAGGAGCCTGCAGGGCTGGGAGCACGGACTGCGGATCCAGACACCTAGACTTTTATCCTGATTCTATCGCTGTGGGCTCTGTGAGCTTGGGCAAGCCCCTTAACTTCTCTGTGTTTCCATTTCATCATCTGCTCAACTACACCCTCTCAGAAAGTTGTCGTGTGGATGCAGAAGAAAGCACTTGTGAAGGTGCTTGGCTCTTTAAAAGGGACTGTACCCATGGAGTTACTGTTAAGTGGACGGAGAAGGAGGTTCTTGTGTTGAAGGGGTGGTGAGGGGGGATGATCAGAGAGGTCAACAGGAGTGACCACACACAGGGCAGGTGCTTCTCAAAGGGGATCTTGTTAAAATGCCGGTTCTGACCCAGTCGGTCTGGGGTGGACCTTGAAGGCAAAAGGAAGCTGCTGACTGTTATAAGCACGGGATGCTGAGACGTGAAAATCACCTCCGCTGCCCTGTGGGAACACGTGGGAGGTGGGAGGACGGGGAGCAGAGCCCCGAAGTCAAAGAGCACCAGGAGCACAGTGCTGACAGCTCAGGGCTGGAGGCGGCCTGTGTCGGCTCACCGGAGCCCATCGCTGGGTTTTGCAAACTGGTTGTTAAAACCGTGGGTAGCATGAAATTGGCCATGGTGGGAGTATTGACACCAGGAAAACTGGCAAATGCTGCGACGTGTGTGTGTGTGTGTGTGTGTGTGTGTGTGTGTGTGTGTGAGAGAGAGAGAGAGAGAGAGAGAGAGAGAAAGGGAGAGAGAGAGAGAGAGACCATTGAATGTATTGACTTGTAATGACGGAAACCATAACACATGCAACATCTGAGTAAGGGGGTGCCAGAGAGGACTTTCTATAGGAGCTGAGCTGCCTTAGGGACTTTGGGAGGGTCCGGGGAAGCCGGGCTCTGCTCTGGGCCGGATGCTGGCAGGCAGCGGAGGCCACTCCTGAGGCAGGAGGAATGGATGGAGCTGTCACTATGAGGGGAAAAGCAGCAGCATCTGAGCCTCGCGGGGATGGTTTGGCCTTCTTTGTTGTTTGGGCAGCGCTCACATTTTGTTGTGTTGAGATGTGATCCTGGAGTGGTCTTCATTTTATCTGGGTCCCTCAGGGTCACGGAGTGGCCTTGGCTGATGGTGGTGTTCTGTGAAACTATGTCAACGAGAGAGCAGCGGGGCCTGACGGGATGCCAGGCCAGCTCCTGGCTGTCCGGAGCTGCATTCCCCTTTGTTCAGCTGCTGTAACAAAGAGACCCCCCACACAGTGACATTAAGAAGACAGTTTAGCCCTAACCGGTTTGGCTCAGTGGATAGAGCATCGGCCTGCGGACTGAAGGGTCCCAGGTTCGATTCCGGTCAGGGGCATGTACCTTGGTTGCAGGCACATCCCCAGTGGGGGGTGTGCAGGAGGCAGCTGATCAATGTTTCTCTCTCATCGATGTTTCTAAATCTCTATCCCTCTCCCTTCCTCTCTGTAAAAAATCAATAAAATATATTTTTTTAAAAAAAGAAGAAGACAGTTTAGAGCCCAGCTGGCGTGGCTCAGTGGTTGAGCATTGACCTATGAACCAGGAAGTCATGGTTTGATTCCCGGTCAGGGCACATGCCCAGCTTGCAGGCTCAATCTCCAGGAGGGAGCGTGCAGGAGGCAGCCAATTGATGTCTCTCTCTCATCAATGTTTCTATCTCTATCCCTCTCCTCTCTAAAAAATCAATAAAAATAACATATTTCAAAGTGCAAGCTATTGTGGATTTCATGGGTGATGGGAAGGAAAAAAAAAGACAGTTTATTTCTCTCTTGTGTAATGGGAAGCAGGAGTTTCAGATCGGTGGGACATCTCACCCCTAAGATGACTCAGGGCCCCAGGTTCCCTCTGTATTGTGGCTCCCCCATCTTTAGTATGGCTGAAGCTCGCTTATGGCCACATCCACATCCTGAACAATCTTCTTTTAAACAAACGACTCCAAAGATGCACCCTCACTCCCTCTAACACTGTGGGTGAGATCGTGGTCACATGGCCACACCTAGGTGCCAGGGAGCCTGGTAACTCTCGTCTCTAGCTGGGCGACCGCGTGCAGGTAAAACTTTAGGACTGTAGCCCTAACTGGTTTGGCTCAGTGGATAGAGCGTTGGCCTGAGGACTGAAGGGTCCCAGGTTCGATTCTGGTCAAGGGCGTGTACCTTGGTTGTGGCCACATCCCCAGTAAGGGGTGTGCAGGAGGCAGCTGATCGATGTTTCTCTCTCATCGATGTTTCTGACTCTCTATCCCTCTCCCTTCCTCTCTGTAAAAAAAATCAATAAAATATATTTTTAAAAAACACAAAAAAACTTTAGTACTGTAGAGGAAGAGGAAAATGAGAGGCAGATAGCAGCTGGCCATAAAGTACCAGTGAGCTGACTGTGGGGTTGTCTAGAAGGGCCCAGTCAAGTTCCAACCAGGAGGCTTAATCATATGTGAAGAGCGCTCAGGGCAGCTGGGTTCTCTGTCTCCAGGAGCCCTCCTTGCGGACCTCGAGACCTCAGAAGAGACCCAGGCTTGGAGCCTGTGCAGGCCCAACAAGTCCTCGTGAGTAGCCCCTGGCCCCGTGGTTTCTGACCTCAGCTCCCTGGAGTGCAGCGACAGCGACCCCTGGCCTTGGAACTCCTTGCTGCCCACTGGCTCTCTCCCCAGGAAGCAGTACCTGCGCCAGGTCGTAGCAGAGTATGAAACGCTGGACCGAGAGCTCCCGTGCATTCGGAAGTTCCTCACGCCACCCGCTGCCCAGCCCCTCTGCCTGTGCCTGGAGATCTCAGTGAGTGGCCCCTCGCCCTGGGGGCCCTGGGTGGGGGTGGGGGGTGGAAAGGGCACAGGCACAAAGCCAGGCTCTGGGCTTACCAGCTGTGGGCTTGGCACCAGCACAGGTTGCTGAAAAGTGATTGTGAATTTGTTCAATAGTCAATTGGCAAATGTATCACTGCTGATCCCAGAGGGGCAGAGAGAGGGGGAGGACGAGGGGCAGAGAGGGGGGAGACTGAGGACAAAGGGAGTCTGCTAATCCATCTACTCTGAAATTCTGGAAAGTTTACAGATATAGCAAACACCTAAGAAAAAGCTCGTGTTTTTAATAGATTCCGCGAGCTGGTAATTCAGTGTACAAACCCTTTGGCAGTCCCTGACCTCAGTCAGAGGAGATAACTGTTAGGATCTCACTCGGGCAGAGGTCAAGCGAGAAGACTGCGCATGAATGGACATTTACTGTGCGCCAGGCACCGCTCAGAGGCCCTCCCTCAGCGATCTGGGTGACTTCACCCCAACACAAGGACTGTTGTCCCCACTTTAGGGACAAATATCCATCCCATTGTTTCTCTTCTTTATGGCTTTGAATGTGGGACCCCCTTCCTTCCCACTGCCCCCCAAGACTTGCCTTCCTGGAGGAGAGCAATTTCATGACTTTTAGTTCCTCTACAATTTTATATGCTATGACAATGGCATTACCTTCGACATGGGACTCTCGTGCTGAAAACGTGATAATGATTAATGTGTGTTTCTGAACATTAAATAGACTCACAGGAAGTTAAAACTCCCTGTGACCCTTAGTTTTTGACAACTGAACATCTAATCCAGCGGTCGCCAACCTTTTGGACCTCACGGACCACCAGTGGCCCGAGGACCACCATTGGTGACCGATGATCTAATCTATATATATAAAAGCCTAAGCAACCAAATGACTGGTCAACTGGTCGCTATGACGTGCACTAACCACCAGGGGGCAGATGCTCAATGCAAGAGTTGTCCCCTGGTGGTCAGTGCACTCCCACAGTGGGAGCACCGTTCAGCTGACCCATGGGCTCCAGACACTGCCAGGTTCATGGCTGGCAAGCCTAACTGTGGCGGCAGGAGCCTCTCCTGCCTCCTAGGCAGCGCTACTGAGCGGAGCACAGGGCTGGGATGAGCAGGACCACTACTACAGGGATCGGGCCAAAACCGGCAGTCTGACATCCCCCGAGGGGTCCTGGATTGCGACAGGGCGCAGGCCAGGCTGAGCACAAATCTGTGCACAGGGCCTCTAGTGGAAAGTGTGTGACTTAAATCTTTGCGAAAATCTTCAAGAGCTGCTGAAAGCTTGCCGTCCAGTGCAGGTTGCTGGAAAGGTTTTCAGTAGATTGGCAAAGTGGGCCCCATTGATGACTTGACAAATCAGTTAGGGAGAACTGATATTTTGGAGAATGACCTTGAATGACAATAGATGCGTTTCTCCCTGGGAGATGCCTGTCCTCCCCGCTCTGACGAGAGGGGGACGCCCTCTGCTCAAGTGTGATCCTTGCCCCTCGAATGCCACCTGGGACTCCGGCAAGTTCTGCAAGTGGGGTTCGGGGTGGGGACTTCTGAACCCGGAATGAACCCGGTGTCCCCGGCTGAGGCTCGCTCTCCGACTCCCCCAGCCTGAGCAGGACCTTACCCACCTAGAGGTGCTGGAGGCGCTGGAGGCCGAACTACCCGGGGCCATGGAGAGCGGCAGCGTGAGCAGCATCCGCTTTGAGAACATGAACGTCATCTGTGGGACCGCGGGGCGCAGGAACCGGTGAGCCCGCGGGGGGGATGGGGTCAGGGTTGGGTGGTGAGGAGGCAGGGCGGGGCCTAAAGGGACCAGGAGGAGCCGACCCGGGGGACTTGAGGAGAGAGGCGGGGCCGGGAGGGGCGGGGCCAACTTGCCTGGGCATATCCGGAGGAGAGTTTATGGGCGAGATGATGAAGAGGCTGAGTGGGAACAGGGAAGGGAGCCCAGAGTGATGAGCGCGGTGAAGGGGCAGGGCCAGGTGAGGTCAGAGAGAAGGCGGGAGCTGGAGTGAAGGGACTTTGAATCGCTCAGGTGATGACCAGGACAGGCCAGCCCGAGGCGTGGGGGCGGGGCCTAGACTGTGCTCAGTGCAGGGGCGGGGCCTGGACTGAGCGCGTTGCGGGGGTGGGGCTTAGACTGAGCGCAGTGAAGGGGCGGGGCCCAGAGTGATTGGCGTGTAGCTGGGGGCGGGCCCAGGGGGGGGACAGAGATGGAAGCTCCGGCCTGAGCGCCACACCGGAAGGCTGGGCTTGGACGGAGGAGGGGGCGGGGTCTAGAGCTGCGGGGTGAAGGTCTGGCCCGGGAGCGGCGGTTTGAAAGCGAGTAGCCTCGACAGACCGCGCAGAGTGGACGAAACCAGGCTGAGAGAGAGGCCTGGGCCCAGAATGACCCAGTGCGGGTCGAAGGGCAGGGCTGGGGAGGGGTTTCGGGACGGAGGGACGGGTTGAGGAACCGGAATGGGTACACGAACAGGGACCTGGCAGGGGCATTGCGACAATCAAGGGCGGGGCTGGGAGGACCGACGATCACCCAGCCGTCTCCACCCCTGCCCTTCTCCTCCCGGCCCGGCCCCTCTCAGGTGGCTCATCACCGTCTCGGACTTCCAGACCCGCTCGCGCCTGCTGCGCACGGGGCTCCGCCTCCGCGGGTCGGCGCACCCGCTCCTGCGCCACGACGAACTGCTGCTGAGCGATTACCGCCTGCACCTCCGCCGCTCCCTGGTCCGACGGCGCATGCTCGAGGCTCTGGGGGTGGAGCCGACCGAGGAAGACTGACAAGTGTGGGGGGGCGGGGCGGACTCTGGCTGCGCTTGCGCACCGCCTGGCCGGTTCAGGCTATTCACCCAGAACCCCTCCCCCCCGGAAAGGGGGCGTGGCCTCCCCAGGAAGGAGGCGGGGCCGGCTCGAGGGGGTGGATACTGTGAGTTTAATTATAAAGAATGACCTGGTACAAAAGCCATTTCTCTCTGCAAAATCTTGGTGGGTAGTCAGGGGAGATGATGGGGGGAAGGATCGAACACCCATAATAGAATCCCGCCTTCCCAGTCCTCCCCCGGCCCCTGCAACTGGACGCCTGGGTCCCAGTGCCTCGAGGGATGAACTGAGGCCCGGGTCCCGAACCCAGGCTCGGCGACCAGCAGGCGTCCGGACCCGCCCCCCTCTTCTTCCTCTTCCCACCCCCCTTGGAAGACAGTTCTCCGGGCTTTTATTTCAGGTTTTTTTTTCTGGATTTTTTGTGTGTGTTCTAGGGTTCTTTTTTTTTTTTTTTTTTTTTTTTTTTTTTT
>NW_005370276.1:2213965-2214960 GCF_000412655.1 Myotis brandtii
CGCCACCTCCACCTCCTCCTTGCCACCCCTCCCCCCTCCCAGGACCCTCCCACAAGGTTCCCCGCAGATCCCTGACGTGGTAAGGGGAGAGGGCTGCAAGCACCCTCCCCCCCATGGACGGAGCCCCCCCCCTCGGGGGTGGGGGCAGCAGAGGGGGAATGGGCTTGGGGGAAGGAGGGGGAGCTCCCTTCTTTGGCAGCTGAACATGGGGGACCTGAGGGCGATGCCCTCCCCCCTTTACCCACAGTAGGGGAGGGGGCTTCCCAGGGGAAGGGGTGGTTTGAAATTCCCAAGCCCCAGGGATAGAGGGAGGGGTGGGGCGTGCAGGAAGGAACAGCCATGCTGGAGGGGGCAGTTACTTGGAGAGACTGAAGGGTTGGGGTTGGGGGGCGGGGAAGGTCTTCGTGCAAAATGGAAAGACGGATGGCCAGGAAGGACTGGGAAGAGCGAGAGGAGGGAGCCTGTGCCGGAGGGCAAAGCCTGGAGCCGGGAGAGGGCGCGTGGTGAGCCGGAAGTGAGTGTGCACAGGGGCTTCTCCCGCCAGAGAGAGAGAAGCGCGTGAAGACGGAAGAGAACAGGCAGAGTGAGGGCGGCTGCGGAGCTGTCACAGGACAGAAAACAGCTGCCAGGAACGGACGCGACCAGACAGGTGTGGAGGGAGCCCCAGGAGTGCGGAGGGGACCCGTGTGCAAAAGGCTAGTGTTCCCCAAGGGAGATGGAGAAAGTCGCCCAGGAGCGGACAAGAACAAGTCGAAACTCAGGAACGCGTGTGCAGCAAAGCCAGTGTGCGGGGACATCCTCAAGGAACAGAAAAGGGCTTCCGAAGCGCAGCGGAAATGCGGGAGAATGCGTGTGCGAGGGGGCCCACAAAAGAGCCGATGGGGATGGACAGAGATTTGGAAGAGGAAGGGGCAAGGGAGCGGGAGCCTGGCGGGAGGAGAGGGATGAGCATCGAGAGAGAAAGAGTTCCTGGGAAGCCAGTGTGCGAGCCACGC
>NW_005370276.1:2214986-2215463 GCF_000412655.1 Myotis brandtii
GAGGGGGCGTCACGTGACAGGCGGCGGCGGGCAGGGGAAGAATGGGTGGGGTTCAAGAATAAGAGGGCAAAGTGCTTAAAGAAAACCCGAGGCGAGCGTGTCGGGAGAGGTGCGCGGGACGGCGAGTGTGCAAGGGTTGAGCAGAGAGGACGGTATTCCAGAGAATCCGCGTGTGCGCGGAGCCTGTGAGCGAGCGGGGGAGGGGGAGGGTGTCCCAAGTGTGTCTGCAGCAAGGGCCCGGAGGTTGTCGGGAGGGAGGGGGATGGGGCGGACGCCGAGGGGAGAGCGTGCAAGCGAGAGCTGGATAGAGCAGGGGGCGTGGCGCCTGGGAGGAGAAATGCAACGTGTGCGCGAGGGAAGCAGAGCTGAGGCCTCGCAGGACAGAAGCCAAGGCGGAGTGTGCAAGACAGCGAGGGGGCAACTTTGTGCAAAATTGTAGCCCGGGGAGGGGGGAGAGGCAAGCAGGCGTGCAAAGGA
>NW_005370276.1:2220239-2221245 GCF_000412655.1 Myotis brandtii
AGGGGGGGGGGGAAAGGGGGGTGAAAGGGGGGGGGGGGGGGGGCCGCTGTGTGTGCTTGGGAGAGGGGAGGCGGGGAGAACGGAGGGGCCTGGAGAAGGGGGGGAAAGGGTTGTTAGAGGGGTGGCAGGTGGTGGAATCTGAGGGCACCCCCTTCCCCTGCGGCCTGGGGAACGACGCCCCCACCCAGTCAGGCTCGGGGCTGGCCCTCTATGGCTCTGTCAGTCCCCCCTTCCCTCCTCCTCCTCCATCCCCCTCTGATGTCTTCCATGCCCACCCCCTCGGCTCCCAGCTGCACACACAGTCTCCATTAGCTGCCCCCTCCTGTGAGGTGCAAATGTCTGGCTGGAATCAGGCCACCGGGTGACCTCCAGCCTCGGGAGATGACGGCAGGGCACGGGTGTAGCATGGTCCCCGGCCCAGGGAGAGAATAAGGGTCAAGGGTCAGAGGTCCAGAGGCCGGCGAGCTCCAGGGTTCTGTGGACGGGGCTGGTCCGTCCAAGCCAGCCATCACCTCTCCAGGAAAAATTTGAGAGCCCGGTCGATGTTCATGCGGTGGCCCACCCGGGTGACGCCCAGGTCCACGTAGTCCTCCTTGGTCAGGGCGGGCAGGTGCGAGCCATCGATCTCGTGGTCCAGGAAGCGGGCTCGGTGCTCGGCCAAGCCCAGCCACTCGAGCCAATCAGCCACGTCGAACTTGGTCCAGAACCCCAGAGGCTTGGCGCCGAAAGGCTTGTCCGGGGGCAGCGAAAGCAGGCGGGTCGGCGAGAGGGAGCGGGAGGCCCCGGACAAGGCTCCCCCGAGGCCCCCGGACATCCCCGGGTGTGGCGGCACAAAGACGGGGGCGAAGGGGTCGGCCGAGCCTCCGGCCCCTCCAGTGGGAGAGCTGCGGACGTCAAAGATGCCCGGGTACAGGGGTCCAGAAGGCAGGATGGGCAGGGACGAGGGCCGGGGCGCAGGGCTGACCTTGTGCTCCGAAGTGGGCAGCAGCGAGGGGCTGGGGGCCCG
>NW_005370276.1:2221485-2223653 GCF_000412655.1 Myotis brandtii
TAAGGGCAGGTGAGAAAGAGGAAGAGGTCAAGATGTAAGGAGAGAGGAAGAAAGACATAGGGGCGGGGTAAAGAGATGGAGAAGAGAGGTGGGAAGAGATAGAAGGAGCGAGGGCCGGGGGAAAGATGGATGTCAGGACAGAAGTGAAGGGAGAGAAAAATGAGAGGACAGGGAGAGGGTGACAGTCAAGAGAGATGAAAGAAAAAGAGACATTAAGTGATAATAATAATCATCTCCACCACTTACTGATGCTCATGTGTGCCAGGCATTGTTCTAAGTGCTTTACATATCGCATCTCAATTTAATCCCCACGACAGCCCTGATGCGGGTTACTATTATTGTCATCAGCACAGAGAGGTTAAGTAACTTGCCTAAGGACACACAGCCAGGAAGTGGCAGAGCCCGGTTAGATGGCACCGAAGTCTGAGCTCTTAACCACTATTCTATACTGCCTTTTAGGGTTATGGCCAGTCACAGCAGAGTGGAAGACAGGGAGACGGTGGGAGAGGAACAAAGAGAGGGTGAGCGTTCAGGGGAGAGAGAGATGGAAGGGGACAGGGAACAGAGAGAGAGAGAGAGAGAGATGAGGAGAGGGAGATGAAAGAGAGAAGAAACGAGGGGAGAAAAAGGTTCCCCTCATCCCTTTAGCTCCTTCCAGAACAGTCCAGCCTCAAGGTCTTTGAACTGGCTGTTCCCTCTGCCTAGCTCGCTGTTCCCCCAAGTAGCTCTGGGGTTTGCTCCCCCCTCCCTCCTCCAGTCTCTACTCCTCCCGCTCTTGAGGGACCTTCTCTAACCATCCCCTTATTGCATTTTTTTTTCCTCCCTGGGATGATTCCAATTATTTTGCAGTCTGGCCTCTAGCTCTGTCTTTGGGCAACACTTTGCCTGTCCTGTCCACTAGGGGGCCCCCTTTTCCCCATAAGGGCACCCAGCACCCAGTAGGTGGTAAATAATTGGTTCAGCTGTCACCTACACTAAGCTTCCTTTTCTCGATCTAGAATCCTTAAGAATACTCAATGGCCCGATAAAGCCACGTTCAAAGGACATCAGACCTTCAAACAATTAGAGTGAGCTCCACAGATGGACGGGGAATTTAAAAAACACACACACACACACAAAAACACAGCCCTGACCAGTTTGGCTCAGTGGATAGAGCATCGGCCTTCGGACTGAAGGGTCCCAGGTTCGATTCCGGTCAAGGGCATGTACCTTGGTTGCGGGCACATCCCCAGTTGGGGGTGTGCAGGAGGCAGCTGATGGATGTTTCTCTCTCATCGATGTTTCTAACTCTCTATCCCTCTCCCTTCCTCTCTGTAAAAAATCACTAAAATATATTTTTTTAAAAAACCCAAAAACTTCTCTTCATTCTCCGGTTGTCTAAATCAGGAATGCGACTCTACTTTCCCTAAGACTGAAATGAACTTGAACTTTGTGGCCATCCTGTCTGGCTAGCTGTTTTGGAAACCGTAGGCACCATGGGTATTTCCCCATTATACTTGCTGGGTTTCAGTAAGAGGCCCCGCCCCTCCTCCATCTCATCTTACAACAAAGGCCTCTAAAGGCCTTTCAGGGGGGTGCTATGCTGTCCCCGTCCACAGAGAGGTGACTCCTTAGCCTACGGTCACCCAGTTAGAAAAGTGCAGGGCTGGCTCCAGGACCACACACGGAACCACTGTGGCCTCAAGCATCTTGTCTTGAGCCCCGAGGGCTCCAGGGACTTGCAGATTTTCAGGGATCTTCCGCACTGACAACCCGCGAAGGACACACGACATCTGCAAGTTGTGCTCCCATCTCCCTTGTCACTAACTCTTTGGGTTCGTGAATAAGCGTGTGGGTTGTCATGGTGACGGGAGGAGACCACAGAAGCTACTACAGAGATACAGGGGAGTTTAAAGCACCGGTGACAGCATGCTTCTTTCAGGGCAAACTCCACCGAGCCAGCCCGGCTTCTGATTTCCTTCTACCACCACCGGGGATCTTAAAGGAACACAGCTGTGGGGAAGGTGGACTCGGGTACCCACAGCGTGGGCCCCCTCTGGCTTCCTCGCCCACCACCAGCCCCTGCTCACCTCTGCCGCTGCAGGGAGGAGGTCCTCTCGGGGACGTAGCTGGCTCCCCCGTGGTGGCTGTCCCCGCTGCCCCCGCTGCCTCCCCGGGCCCAGGGCAGA
>NW_005370276.1:2226520-2230158 GCF_000412655.1 Myotis brandtii
CGGGGGCTCGGGTGGGGACGTGGTGGGAGGCGGGGGGATGTCCTCCGAACCAGGCACGGACAGGCTGCGGCTGAACTTCATGCTCGGGGGCGCTAGGTAAGGCCTGTCGTCTTCTGCGGCCCCTGGGAAGACACAGAGGAGGCAGGAATGGGGCGGGTGGGGGCTCCCTGTTCCCCCATTCCACGGAGCCACATCATCGGGAAAGTGATAATAGTAACGATGCTGTTGTTGTTGTTGATGATGATGATCATGGCGCCCATGCATGTAAGACCTTCCCACGGATTAGTCCAGAGCTCCCCCAGCCGCGGTACATCCGAACCAGCGGGACACAGTGACACAGCTTGTGCGCGGCCCAACCGCAAACAGCGAAAGGAGCCAAGGGGGCTGGGGTGAGACCCAGCTGAACTTCCACCCCGGCCCAGGAGGGGGCGCCGTTCCTAATTCACACAACCGCACAGATATAGGCTGGTAGCGGTGGCTTGGGGTGAGCAAAAGTGGCTTGAGCCAGGGAGGGATACCACGTTTATGTGCATTAGGTATAGATTTCCTTTCATGCAAAGGCAGGAAAGAGATGCAGTTGGCACATCAAACCTGGGATTTCACAGACAGAACTGCTCATGATGAAGCTACTGTTTAAGAGGGAGCTGATGCGGACTCTCAGAGGGAAGGCGGGGGTGGGTGGGTGAGTGGGTGGGAAGAGATCAACCAAAGAGCTTGTATGCATTAGATGGTTCAGGTAGTTTAGGACAAGGGCTCCAGGAAGAGAAGATGGTAGCTAAGGCCTGGAGTGGAGACAGTGGCTAGAAGAGGCCAATGTGGGGAGAAGGGGGACATATTTAATACTTTCAACAATAAAGATTTAATTAAAAAAATACAAAGATGAAAAAATAATGGTGTCTCAGCCATCAAGGACCTCAAATTGCGCACACATAACAGCACGTGGACAAAAATGATAATTGTAGGAATTGACAAGTGATATGACAAACATGAGATACATGAATGAATGAATGAATGAATAAATAAATAAATAAATAAAGGAGGTTTTGGGTAGGGATGCGATGCTGTGTAGATTTGGGGTGGCGTTAGGTAAATGATGAGATGGAGGCAGATCTCAGATGAGAGGCACAAGCTGGTAGACTGTGGACAATGGACGTTCAGGAAAAGCTGGCTCCAATTAGCCAGCCGACTCAGCGAAGAGTGGAGGATCGAAGTCTTTGGCCGACTTATCCACGGCCAGGGCTGTCTTTGATCCTCTCCTCCAAGCCTCTGGCTACTCTCTCTCCCTTGACCAGTGTCCCCGCTTCATTCATTACTTCTCTGCCGGAGACTCCCACCTCGGTCTCGGGCCCAATGCTCTCCCCCGAGCTCCCTGCTCCTAGACCTGAATGCTGCATCCGCTTCGGGGCTCACTGGCATCTCGAACTCAGCAGGCCCCTAACTGAGCTCCTGACCTCCTCCTGCCCCTGGTCGCCCCCATCTCGGCAAACGGCAGCTCGGTCCTACCCCAGGGCCTTTGCACTGGCTGTGTCCGCTGCCTGGAAGGCCTCCCCTCTGGATTCCTCCATGGCTCCCTGCTTCATCTCCACGTTTCAGCCCAAACCTGCCCCCACCAGCACTTGTGATCTCTCTTATCATACTCTACGTTTTCTGTTTTTCCATAGCACTTAGCACCTTTAACATACGGTATCATTTTCTTGTTTCTTATCCTTATAGTAGGTTGTCTGTCTTTCTATCATATAAGCTCCACAAGGGCAGGGCCCTTTAGCCTGTTTTCTTCACTGACATCTCTCCCCTCCTCCCCCAGTCTAACCTGGCATGTGGTAGGGCTCAATAAGCACATGTTGAATGAATGAATGAATGAATGAATGAATGACTGGAGTCAAGTATGAGAGAGAAGTTAACCAGGGTCTGTGGCGGGGGCAGTCATCTCCTCATTTTCTAACTGCAGAGCCCTAGGCCCAGAGAAGTGAAGCCACCTGCCCCAGGTCACACAGCTGGGATGGACAAGAGCCAGGATCCAAACCCAGGTCTGCCCAGCGGCAAAGCCGGAGCGCTTTGCCCAACTCCACGGACCTGTGGTCACGTGTGAAAGCGGAAAAGAACACTTTCAGGCCCCTTGTTTCTCCCGTGAAAGGTCACCCTTGCAGCCTCCCCTCCCCCCGCCTGCATCCATGACACCCACGCTTCCGGTGACGGTGACGGTGACATACCAATAGATTTCTGCCGGAGCATAAGCCCAGGTCCTGGAGGCAGGTAGGAAGGCCGTTCATAGCTCGGCTGCGAGCGGTGGTGGGGATCGAAGCTCGACTTTGGGGTGGCCGTCGGGGAGGAGAGAGAAAAGATAGCAGAGAGAGAAGAGTCAGGGCAGGAGGATTCAGGCTCCGTACCTGGCCAGCCCCCATCCCGGCTCCCTGGCCTTTGCAGGCAGGGGGCGGGGCCTGTAGGCAGGGGCGGGACCTGCAGGCAGGGGGCGGGGCCTGCAGGAGGTGGAAGGGAATTCTTGTGGACAGAAAGGTTTCTGAGTCGGGGCAAAGGGGAGAAAGAAAGGAAAAGAGCGATTCTTAGTCAACCCTGTTCGCTCTGTTTCCCAGACATCCCATACGCATCTGGGTCCTTTTCTCCATTCCTGCTGCTGCCGCCCAGGCCCAAGTCACCAGCAGCCTGATGACAGCAGTAGCCTCTTCCCTTGTCCCCCCACCGCCTCTGGTCTGCTTTCCACACAGGGTCAGAGGGATCTTTTTGTTGTTGTTGTTATTAATCCTCACCCGAGGATATTTTTCCATTGATTTTTAGGGAGAGTGGAAGAGAGAGGGAAAGACAAGAGAGAAACATGGATGTGAGAGAAACACATCGATTGGTTGCCTTCTCACATGAGCCCCGACCAGGGTCCAGGCCTGGGAGGAGCCTGCAACCAGGGTACTGGCCCTTGACCGGAATCGAACCCAGGACCCTTCAGTCTGCAGGCCGACGCTCTATCCACTGAGCCAAACCAACTAGGGCAGAGGGATCTTTTCAAAAAGTAATTCAGGCCCAGCTGATTCAGTGGTTGAGCATCGACCTATGAACCAAGTGGTGACGGTTTGATTCCCAGACGGGGTACAGGCCCAGGCTGTGGACTCGATCCCCAGCGTGGGTCGTGCAGGAGGCAGCCAATCAATGATCCCCTCTCATCGATGTTTCTCTCTCTCTTCCTCTCTGAAATCAATTAAAAAATATATTTTAAAAAGTAATTCAGGTCATGCTATTGCCCTGCTTAAAATCCTACGGTCACATCCCACCTCAGCTAGGAAGGGGTCTGAATGCCCAGCCGACCCAGATCCCCTTGGCCGGGATGCCGTGCCCAACCCCAGCTGCTGTGTGTCACTTGCTTTTTGCTCTGGAGAATCACCCTCCCCCAAAGGGGGTGACCTGCCCAAGTGGTTACGTGCCCCCACTTCTGGGAGCCACCTGCAGCCAGCGACAGACTGACACAGAGGTCCAAGGCAGGATCAATGCCCCAGCAAGCCACACTCCAGAGCTGTGTGTGTGTGTGGGGGGGGGAGGGTTCAGGCTGAGGCGCACTCCAGTGGGGACCAGGTCTGCTGCCCTCTGCAGCCCATTCTGCCTCCCTCACTCCATGATAGCCCCCCCCACCCTGC
>NW_005370276.1:2230668-2238999 GCF_000412655.1 Myotis brandtii
AACTCTCTATCCCTCTCCCTTTCTCTCTGTAAAAAATCAATAAAATATATTAAAAAAAAAAAAAAAGAATCCCCATGTCAGACTCCGACTATAGGAGACCCAGACTCATATGCCCTATGCGATCTTGTCCCACCTGCATCTCCTCCTTGCTCACTCAGGCCCCACCACGTCCCCCCTCCCTGCTCCCCCAGGGCCCCGAGGCCCAGCTCTGCATTAGACCTGCAGGTCCTGGGTCTTTCCTCTGCAACGACCCCCTCCTAACCCCCACAGGTGCTTCCCACCTTCACGCTCTTCACGTCACTGTCCCCTCCCAGTCACTGTCGACCGCCTGTCCCTGTCCTGCTTTCTTCCTGGCGCTTTTCTCCATCCGAAATGGTCTCATCTGCTTGCTTACTGTCTGTCTCCCAGCCTAGAATGTCAGTTCCCTGAGGGCACCATCGATAATCCCAGTTAACAGGGTACAGTGTCGAGAGCCCCTGACACTTTTAGGGGAAATGTTTTAACTTCTTTTAAAATCAGAAGGGGAGCCCTGACCGCTTTGGCTCAGTGGATAGAGCGTCGGCCTGCAGACTGAAAGGTCCCAGGTTCGATTCCGGCCGAGGGCATGTGCCTTGGTTGCAGGCACATCCCCAGTAGGGGGTGTGCAGGAGGCAGCTGATCGATGTTTCTCTCTCATCCATGTTTCTAACTCTCTATCCCTCTCCCTTCCTCTCTTTAAAAAATCAATAAAATATATTTTAAAATAAAATAAAATCAGAAGGGGAAAAAAGTAGAATCAACCTGGATAATACTCATCTTGGTATCAACACAGCGACAAAATACAGATTTTTAAACTTTTTTTTTTTAGGAGGTAGGGACTCATGAAGGCAAAATTGCTAAAGGCCCATGAAAGTCATGGATAAACCCAGCCGGTGTGGCTCAGTGGTTGAGGGTTGACCTATGAACCACAGTTCAGTTCCCATCAGGAAACATGCCCCAGTTTCGGGCTCAATCCCCACTGGGGGTGTGCAGGAGGCAGCCAATCAACGATTCTCTCTGATCATTGATGTTTCTGTCTCTCTCTCTCCCTCTCCTTTCTTCTCTGAAATCAATTTGAAAAATATACTTTTTCAAATGTCATGGATAACTGCCCGGCCAGCGTGGCTCAGTGGTTGAGCGTTGACCTATGAACCAGGAGGTCAGGGTTCAATTCCCAGTCAGGGCTCGCGCCCAGGTTGTGGGCTCAATCCCCGGGGGGTGGGGGGGGGCATGTAGGAGGCAGCCAATCAATGATTCTCTCTCATCATTGATGTTTCTTTCTCTCCCTTTCCCTTCCTCTCTGAAATTTAAAAAAAAAAGTCATGGGTAATTGCTTGAAGATAGTGACTTTGTTGTTCTTGTTCCCCGATGAGTCCCTAAACAGGGCCTGATACTAGTCTACAGCTTCACTTCAAATGAACAAGTGACTAAGAAAGACCCAACATCGGGCACTGTTGTTTGGAAGTTCCACAACCCCTCTCCCCTCCTCAAAATGTACATTTTCTAAGGGAATTGACCTTGCTTGACTGGTTCACTCCTACACCCCAGGGCCCAGCAGCAGGTCTAGCACATAGTAGGTGCTCAAGAAATATTTGTAGAACGAAGGACTGAATGGAAGTGACACAAGCTCACGACAAGACCGGGGGAGCAGCCTGAAGGCCAGACGCCAGTTCTGTGCCCCTGGACATCCACATGGGCGCCCGGGCAGCCCCAGAAGGCGCCAGGAAGGGTCTCCTGCAGGCATGCCTGGTTTGACTGGTTTCCCCAGTTCTCATCTCCTCTGAGCAGGGTTCTCAGCCTGCCAACTCTTCCTGACTTTGCTGCATGTTTTTCTCGGACATTCCCCTTAAGCCCTTTCTCCCTAAGCCTCAGCCGAACACCCTGCTTGGTTTTCCATCCTGTCCTGCAGCTCATAACGATCGGTGTGGCATCAGGGAGCCGAACCCCGCAAAAGAGGAGATTGGGTGGTGGTGGTGGTGTATGTATGTGTATGTGTGTGTGTGTGTGTGTGTGTGTGTGTGTGAGAGAGAGAGAGAGAGAGAGAGAGAGAAGCCGCTTCTGGGCAAGCCACTTTGCCATCTGTTTTATGTGTTGTGTTAGGTCCTCACTGAATCCCCAACCGTGTGTCTTAGGGTTGGTTACCCCATTCTGATGGCAGTGAAAGAGGCTATGAGTCAAGGAGAAGGTCATGTCCTACAAGGCCAGCCAGTAAGTAAGGAGGAGGTGACAGGGCCGTTGTAGGAAACAGACGGGAGTGACTAGAAAATGCTGAGGTTGAGTGAGGGGAAGAAGGGTACAAAGAGCAAAGGAAAGGGATGTGACTGTCAGAAAGGATGCAGGGGCAGAAACAGGCTGGGGAGGACATGCGTGGAGTCCCGGCTGGGGAGGGCGGGCAAGAGGATGGCTGCGAGGCGGGGAGGGAGGTGCGAGAAGCATCCTGCATGAGGCGTGGGCATGGGAGGGGTGGGAGCCAGCGGGACAGGAGGGATGGGGGGCAGAGATAGAAGAGGAGTCACAGTGACAGAGGAAGGGTGCCCCTAACGGAAGAGGGTGCAGAGTGAAGGGAGAGGCATCGGATTTGCAAGACTGACCGGGGACACGTCGAATTGGAAGGAGGGGTCAAATAATGGGTGAGCTTGAGTCGTGAGGGGTCAGCGTGGCCCAGGAGATGCCGGACTGACAGAGGAGCCATAACAGCCTCTGAGGGGGCGCAGCGACGGCTGGAGGGGCGGACTGACTCCAGGTGGGACAGGCTGACCTCCATCAACAAACCAACAACCAGGCAGCACCCTCTCCCATGGGCGGAGGGGACAGCCAATCAGGATGCGCCTGGTGGCGTGATGTCACCAGCTGCTGGGCAGACTCCTCCCCAGCGAGTGGTCCAGAGGCCCAGCATCCCCCTGTGCCATGTCTCGGGCGGTCTGTGGGTCTGGTGCCTCAGGGACAGAGTATGTGCCCTGGTGTTGAACACGGGCCGGAGGCTGAAGATGGGCTTAGGACAGTGGTCGGCAAACTCATTAGTCAACAGAGCCAAATATCAACAGTACAACGATTGAAATTTCTGTTGAGAGCCAAATTTTTTAAACTTAAACTATATAGGTAGGTACATTGTTATTAACTTAATTAGGGTACTCCTGAGCTGGCCTTTGCTAAAAGCATCCTCAATCTGATTGAGGTTCGTTCGCTGAGGTCGACCCCTTCCAACTCTCCCATCCACATCATCTCGTATACTTGTTTCAGATAGACGAGTGTGGATGGGAGAGTTGGAAGGGGTCGACCTCAGCGAACGTACCTCAAAACAATGTACCTCCCCTGCTCTGCATATCCCGCGGCCCGCCTGCGCCGGTCTCCCATCACCTGACCGACCGACCGACACCCCCCACTTCTTCTAACGCCACTTCTTCAAAATAGACTCGCCCAGGCCGAAAACCAACTTCTGCGCATGGGCCATGATGTTTCAATCGCACTGTACGTCCGTGCCCGCACGTGGTATTTTGTGGAAGAGCCACACTCAAGGGGCCAAAGAGTTGCATGTGGCTCTCGAGCCGCGGTTTGCCGACCACTGGGCTAGGCAATTCGCGCCATGGAGACAGCCCCTGGGAGGGGTCAGGGGAGAGAGAATGGAGGGGGAGACAGACGGAGAGACAGAGAGATGGCAGGAAAGAGAGAGATGGGGGAGACAGAGACTCAGGTCCAGAGAGGGGAGAGACAGAGACTGAGAGACAGGAGAGGCAACGAGACAGCGATGGGAAGGCAAAGCGACCCGTGAGCAGGGAGAGAAAGTCAGTCCTGAGAGGCCCTGGAATGGAGAGGCTGCAGTGGCCCTGGGGAGACAGAGGCAGAGCATGCAACCGAGAGGGTGTGATAAAATGATTAGAGGGCCCAGCCGGCGGGGCTCAGTGGTTGAGCGTGAACCTATGGACCAGGAGGTCACGGTTCGATTCCCATGCCCGAGTTTGGGGCTCGGTCCCCAGGGGGGTCATGCAGGAGGCGGCCGATTGATGACTGTCTCTCATCATGGATGTTTCTATCTCTCTCTCCCTCTCCCTTCCTCTCTGAAATCAATAAAAATGTATTTTTTAAAAATGATCAGAGGGAATCCGAGTCCAGAGAAAGGCTGAAACCTGCACCATACAAATACTGGAGGAGAGAGGATGGACAGGGGATCCTGGGTTGGGGAGGGGTCAGTGAACAGGAAGCAGAAACAGTTGTCCAGAAAGCCAAAGCCTCGCAGAGCGGGGGGACAGACAGATGGACCGCAGAGCCCTGGAGGGGAGGGGACAAAGCCCAAGAGGCGCCCTGGCCTGCGGTGGACCGGCCTGGGGTCTGCGCCCTCACTGCTGGCATCCGCGGGCCTCCCTGGACCCTGTAGGGTTCTGCAGAGGCATGTCTTTTAGGGAGGCTGACATCGCCCAGTGCTTAAGTTGGTAAACAGTGGCATCTTGTACAATATTTTGCTCTTGCTCGCGGCTGTGCAGGTCCGAGAAAAGAGGCCTCAGGCCCTAGCTGGTTTGGCTCAGTGGCTAGAGCGTTGGCCTGAGGACTGATGGGCCCCAGGTTGGATTCCAGTCCAGGGCACATGCCCAGGTTTTGGGCTCGATCCCCAGGAGAGGACGTGCAGGAGGCAGCCGATCAATGATGCTCTCACATCATTGATGTTTCTATCTATCGCTCCCTCTCCCTTCCTCTCTGAAATCAATTTTAAAAAATATATATATTTAAAGAGGCCACACTGCCCACCTGCCCCCTCTGGTCCAGGGCAGGAGGGCCCAAGTGGGAGACTGAAGAGGAGACAGAAGCTGAAACGAATGGGAGATGGAGACACAGAGGACAAGACCACAGACCGAGAGAGAGGCCCCGGAGAGGAGACCAGAAATGTCAGGACTCACGGTGAGAAAGATCAGGGAGGCTGGTGGGAAGGGAAAGAGAGAGCCACACGTAAGAGGGAGGATCCAGGGACAGGTCCCAGGAGGGAGAGAGGAAAAGGGGAGGTCTGACTGGGAGGGAAGGGAGGCCCCAAGGAAGACTCAGGTGGGGGGGGGGAGGGGGGCGGGCAGCTGGTGTTATGACTGACAGGTGTTTGGTCCTCCCTGGGGGTGTCTTTGGTGCTCAGACGTGAAGTCTTGAGGGCCAGGGTTTTGTCTCTCCTGTAACCACGGTTCGCACAGGGAGGGGGTGGCACCCTGGCTGCCTGGCACTTCGTGAGTCGCTGAGTAAATGCCCTGATCCGTTATCGGAGACTTCGCACTGAGCCTGATATGCTTCTGTGGGGCCTCTGGGGGTGCACGAGTCGGGGTGGGGTCTCCAGTTTGTTGTTTTGTGGCCTCGGGGGACCCACCATCCGTCCAGCGCCTGCTGTACTAGGAGTTGATCTTATTCAATCCTCGTAAGAACCAGCGGGACCGGCTTTAGTCCCATTTTACAGAACGGGAGACTGAGGCGCGGAGAAATTGCATAGCCTGGTCCAAGTAAAGTCAGGGAAGTCGGGATGTGGAGGCAGGTCTGCATGCTCCACAGCGGTCCATGCTGTGAGTCTTACACTGACCTTGGTGGGGAGCGGGCACGGAAGACGACCCTAACAGCCCACGGATCTCAAATTCCTTGGGCAACCAAGGATGGGTGTGCAGTGAGGACCTACTGCACCCAGGGCGGCCTGCCAAGCCCTGAGAAGTGGCCCAGGACCCTCTGGCTCTAAATCTGGGGTGCACGAGTCACAGTGGGGTCCCCATTTCTAAATCTAATGGTCTGGGTACAAAATGTCAAAATGTCCCACCTGCACTTGATTCTTGTAAAAGTACCAGAGCCTCTAGAATAGGCAGTCAAACCCTTGGGGGGGGGGGGGGGCTGCGGACAGACTTCAGGGGGCCTATGCACTTGGATGGGAGAAAAACTACATTTTTTTTTTTCATTATCCTCCAATTAAAATGCTCAGTGGTTGAGCGTTGAACCAGGAACCAAGAGACTTCGCTGGTTCAATTCCCAGTCAGGGCACAGGCCTCGGTTGTGGGCTTGATCCCCAGTAGGGGGTGTGTAGGAGGCAGCCAATCGATGATGTTCCTCTCTCATCCCTCTCCCTTCCTCTCTCTCTGAAAAATCAATAAAAACATATTTAAAAAAAATAAAATGCAACATTTCCTCAATGAGAAATGCAGGCCGCAAACCATGCTAGCGTTAGCAAGACCCAACAGCAATCACAGATATTACCAAATCCCATCGCAGTGGCTACAATTTCTCAAAACAGTGTTTTATGCTCCTCTGTCTTTGAGGTTAGAGCCGTGGTCGGCAAACTGCGGCTCGCGAGCCACATGCGGCTCTTTGG
The DNA here is from genome assembly GCF_000412655.1 of Myotis brandtii. Taxonomy (NCBI): domain Eukaryota; kingdom Metazoa; phylum Chordata; class Mammalia; order Chiroptera; family Vespertilionidae; genus Myotis; species Myotis brandtii. Next base: position 2,237,006 of record NW_005370276.1, read on the forward strand.
CCCCTTGAGTGTGGCTCTTCCTAAGCCTTAGGAGTACCCTAATTAAGTTACTAACAATGTACCTACCTATATAGTTTAGGTTTAAAAAATTTGGCTCTCAAAAGAAATTTCAATCGTTGTACTGTTGATATTTGGCTCTGTTGACTCATGAGCTTGCCGACCACTGGGTTAGAGTATACGGCCCGCCACCAGATCTTGCTGGCTAACGTCGTGACAAAAAGGGCACTGATATGACTATATCATAAATTTGCTTTTTCAAAATATTTTGATAACTGCATTTCAGGGTAACTGGCTTCTTTTGTTACCTTATGTATTTTATCGTATGCTTTTGTTAATCCTTACCAGAGGATATTTTTTTCCATTGATTTTTAGAGAGAGTGGAAGGGAGGGGGAAAGACAGAGAAACACTGATGTGAGAGAGACGCATCAGTTGGTTGCCTCCCACACACATCCGGACCAGGGCCAGGGATCGAGCCTGCAACCGAGGCACATGCCCTTGACAGGAATGAAACCTGCGACCCTTCAGTTCAAGGACTAACACTCTAACCACTGAGCAACCGGCTAGGACTCATATGCCTTTATCAGCATCATTCACAGCACTATGTTAAAGGGGTCCATGGCTCCCCCCCCCACAGGTGGTGGGTTTGGCCTGTCAGAAGAGGGGTTCAGGGGTCAGGGACAGAGAGCAGGGCCTGGGCCGAGAAGAAACAAGTGCGAAGAGCGAGGCAGGGCAGGGTGTGACCTCTGGAGGGTGGGGGGAGGGGCTGGCGGGGAATGTGCTCCCATGGAGGGGCCCAGCTCAGTGGGGACCACAGCCAGGGAGGGACCAGCAGGCCCCCACCAGAAGAGGCAGGGCCGAGGGCGGTGGCTGGACCATGGATCCAGTGGCCTGACTGCCCGGGTTGAAATCGGGCTCCCTCTCTGAGAACTCCGTGTTCGTCCCCTCTGCCAATGGGCTACCCTGCCCTCACAGGATGCTTCTAAGCAGGAATGCATGACACAACCCATGTAAAACGCAGTGTCCCACATACAACCCACACCCGCTGCGGTCGGCCTCCCGCGCAGGGAGAAGCAGGCAGGGCCAAGACCGAGATCGTAATGAATATTTCAGTAACTACCACTTGTTGAGCACCCAGTACGTGCTGGGCCTGTGCCAGGAATCTCCATCATGATCGACTTATCTTCCTGAGACCTTCGAGGTGGGACAGAGACGGGCAGGAGGGAGTGAGCATGAGGAGCAGGAACGGAGAACGGACGGAGGGGACCAGAGGCGGGTCTGGGGGAGGGGGGCAGACTAGGAGGAAGAGGGTGGGCAGAGAGGAAGGAGTAGACCCCGGGAAGTGTTTGCAAGGACAGGGATGGCGGCTCCAGGTTGACGTGTGCGCCCGACCAGACTCCTTCCCCCAGGACCCCGGTTCCCCACACCCCACACCTACCTCGGTGGCAAAGAAGCCTTTGGGCCGGTGTTTGCCCAGGGAGGCCAGGCCCCCGGGCCCGGGGCTCTCGCTCGCACTGATGGTCTGCTGAGCTGCCGCCAGAATTTCGTCCAGTTTGTCTGGGGAGAGGTAGAGAGGGGCGGGACACGGCGAAGTGAAGCAGAGACCCAGCGGCCTGGAGCCCACGGGGCGGCTCCTGAGGACCCGGAAAGGCCAGCTATCTCCACCCTGGTGGGCAGGCAGCCCCAATGGAGACACAGTCTCCAGCCATGGGAAGGCGTGAGGGCGGCGAACAAGCCGGCCATCCTGGAAGGTGGCAGCTTAGACGTGAGAAGGGGGGCAAGGCTGGGTGTGAGGGTGGTCAGCGGGCGGGTGAGGGACAGAGTGGACACGGCGCCGCAGGGGGCACGGGACCTGGGGAGCGGGTTGGGCCACTTACTGAGCGCCATCTGGTACACGGTCCGCTTTTTCTCCATGCTGGGCACGGGCGCCGGCTGCTGCTCATACTCTGTGGGCAAAGGAGGCGGCTGTGGCCGAGGGGCACCCCGGGGGGCGGGG
>NW_005370276.1:2239393-2241141 GCF_000412655.1 Myotis brandtii
TGCGTTGGGGGTGGGGGGGCGGTGGGGGGAGGAGGAGGCAGCTGGTGGCAGGTCGCGGAGGACAGGGGTGGGACGGATGGAGAGGGGCCCGGGCAGGAAACGGATTCGCCGCGTGGGACACACAGACCCGGACAGAGAAACAGATGCAAGAGGACAGAGAAAAGTCGCCTCTCAGACGCCCCTTTCCCAGCGACACACACGCAGGCCAGAGAGGGTCTGGCCCGTGGACGGGGACAGGAGGAGGACGAGGAGCCCTGGTCACTAACGACACTAACAGACTCGAGGACGCCCGCCCCCTCTGCCCTCGCCCTCACGCTGGGCCCTGGCAGCCCCGCAGGCTCACCCATCTCCTCCAGCTCTGAGGTCATGGACTTGGAACGCAGGGAGATGGCTGGGGGCGGGAGCCGCTTAGCCTGCTGGGGTGCTAAAAAGGGGACGGTCGGTCGGTCGGGGTCAGGCCTCGGCACCGCGGGGAGAAGCCCCGTGACCCCCCAGCCACCACCGCGGCGCTCCCAGAGCTCGGAGACTCGCCAGCAGCAGCAGCAGCAGCGAGGAGACCTCCCTGCCTCAGTTTCTCCCCGGAAGGGCCGGGTGGACAGGCAGCCTCGAGGAAGGGAAGGCCGGGGGCTGGGAGGGCTCCTGAGAGTCGGTCTGGCGGCAGCCGGGCCTGGCCGCGCAGCCCGGGAGGCTCACCTTTCTTGTGGACGGCCTCGTCCATGTCCGGGTGCCGGGTGACCATCACCACCTTCACCATCAGCGTGTTGCCCCCCTGGCGGATCATGTTCACCACCTGGCGGTGGCCCACCTTCACCACATTCTGCCCGTTCACCTGTGGCACAGACACCCCCCCAAGCGCACCCAGGAGGTGAGGGAGGGGTGCTTTCCGCCTCGGGGTCCCCTGGGGGTGGCCCTGGGGGCCTCTCCTCCCTCCCTGGGACCCTCCCCACCACCCTCTGTCCTGGTGAGGCCCCCCCCTGTTCCTGTAACTCCCCTGACCTCTGGGCTGTGGGAGGGACTAAACACACCCCTTTCACCCCCTCTCTTCCTCTTTGTCCCACTCACATTGAGAGAGAGAGAGAAAGAGAGAGAGAGAGAGAGAGAGAGAGAGAGAGAGAGAGGGCCCTAACCGGTTTGGCTCAGTGGATAGAGCGTCGGCCTGCGGACTCAAGGGTCCCAGGTTCGATTCTGGTCAAGGGCATGTACCTTGGTTTCGGGCACATCCCCAGCAGGGAGTGTGCATGAGGCAGCTGATTGATGTTTCTCTCATCGATGTTTCTAACTCTCTATCTCTCTCCCTTCCTCTCTGTAAAAAATCAATAAAATACATTAAAAGAGAGAGAGAGAGAGAGAGAGAGAGAGAGAGAACGTGCCCATGCTGGGGGCACCATTTAAGATACTTCAGAGAGGCCTTCGGATTAAATCCATGAAGAAAGCAGAGGCTGGGCAGCCCGGTGCCAAAGGAGAGGCTGGACCTGGGCCGCCAGGTCCCGGTGTGGATCCCAAGGGGCCCCGAGATCTGTCACCAGGGCCCCGGGGAAGAGAGGGGTGTCTGGGGCAGGTGCGCCAGGGGCTGGGGCCTGGAGAGGCCCCTGGGGCCAGGGCCGGGACTCACCTCGATGAGGAAGTCGCCCATGCGCAGTCCCGCGCGCCATGCCACGCCGCCCTCGTCCACCGACTCCAGATACTGCAGGGCCGGGAAGGCCGGGGTGGGGGTGAACTCCTCGATGGGGGTCTGCGCTGCAGATGGT
>NW_005370276.1:2241457-2245728 GCF_000412655.1 Myotis brandtii
TGGAGAAGGGATCATGAGGCTGGGAGCCCGGCCCCACCTGCAGCCCAGTGGCCCAGGCCCCTGCTCCAGGACCATTCATCCCACCTCGGCTCTTCCTCACCCACTCCGAGCGGCAGCGTCTGCTCCTGCGCGCCCAGCATCGCTCACAGGCCTCCCCCGCAGAGCCCTGGTGCCTGCTCTCCCACTCACTCTTTCCTCATTCATCCACCCGAGATCCAGCCACCCATCCATTCAGCAAGCGGTTCCCAAGCCCACTGTGCGCCAGGGATGGGGAGGTACACCACCGCCAGATCCCCAGAAGGCCTGGCTCGAACCCCCCTGCCAGCCACTTCCTGTCTGTGACCTTGAGCCTGGACTTTTCACCTTTTGGATCTTCAGTTTCCTCATTTTTTAAAAAAAATATATTTTATTGATTTTTTACAGAGAGGAGGGGAGAGGGATAGAGAGTTAGAAACGTCGATGAGAGAGAAACATCGATCAGCTGCCTCCTGCACACTCCCCACGGGGGATGTGCCCGCAACCAAGGTACATCCCCCGACTGGAATCGAACCCGGGACCCCTCAGTCCACAGGCCGACACTCCATCCACTGAGCCAAACCAGTTAGAGCTCCTCATTTTTTAAAAATATATATTGACTTCAGAGAGGATGGGAAAGGGAGAGAGAGATAGAAACATCAGTGATAATAGAGAATCATGGATCGGCTGCCTCCTGCACGCCCCACATTGGGGATCGAGCTCACAACCCGGGCATGTGCCCTTGACCGGGAATTGAACCGTGACCTCCTGGTTATAGGTCGATGCTCAACCACGGAGCCCCGCCGGCCGGGCATCTGTAAGGGCAGGCTCTACCTGCCTGTTGCCGTGGCAGCGAAGTCCCTATAGTATTCAGCACAGTGCCCAGCACATCAACAAGCTCAGTGGAATGCTTTCGCTTCTCCGGTCAAGTTTTTAAGTCAAGAGGACACGTGTACTTCAGTGATGCCTCTCCCAACTCCTTGGCTATATATGTATACGTACATCCTACGGCAACACCTGCCCGGGTCCCCACGCACACTGCGACATTGCTGATTCGGCACTGCCCAATATGGTGGCCGCTAGCTGCGTGTGGCTATTTATACGCAAAATAATTAAAAATTAAATCGAACCATTCAGTCCCTCAGTCTCACTAGCTACATTTCAGCGTGAGGCCGGTGGCTACCACGCTGGACAGCGCACATGCAGGCCACTTCGTGGCCGCGGAAGGTTCCGGTGGACAGCGGGGCGGCTCTGTTCCCTGGTATGTCTCCAATGCACCGCCTGCGCCCAGCCGGTGGGTTCTAGCAAAATGCAAACTCCCCGTGAGTGTGGGGGTGGGTCTCAGCAAGGCCCCAAGGCCTGCTCGAAGGCACGTTTAGGTAATGCTCACCTACCCGGGAAACTCAAATATATTCCGTGTATCTCAGCACCCGCCCTCCCGGGCTTGCTCAGATCCGGCCCCCAAACCTCGACGTCATGCGTGCACCTCAACATTACACACCCGTTCCGTTCCAGGCACCCCGGGATGCCACAGGCACAGCCAAACACCCTGGCTCCAACCCCACTCGGAGAACTCCAAGGCAAGCAGAACGCATGGCTGGCTGCACCCCAGCATCCAGCACTCCTGTGTGGACCCCCTCCCCCCCGCCAGCGCACACGCAGACCCCCCAGCGCCTCCCTATGATCTCCACCGGCCCCAACATGTACTAATAATAGCGCGTGTGCTCCCCGCGCACACCAATTACCTACCCACACAAAGTCGGCTGAACAGCCCTCCCTGAATACGCCAGTATATTTCAGTAGCAGCCCCACACATCCCAGTACGCGCGGATCATAACTCCCCCTCACTGCGCTCTCAGTATATTCCCACAGCACGCCCCCTGAACACATCCCAGCACACACCAGTAATACCTAACGTGCTCCTCCTGTGTTTTTACCCACCCGCCCCCCCAACCACACAAGCACCCCTTACACTCTCATGATCCCCAAGACTTCCACCGTCAAATCCCTACGTTTGTACCATAGCGACAGTGCCCTGCGCATGCGAGGGCACGCCAGCCCTGCCCTGCCCGCCCCCCTCCACCCCTGATTGTAACCCGTGTGCTCCACAGCAGGTGTGTGTACAGGCAGACTCACCCCAGCGACCGCCCTCGCTCAAGTTCACAGGGTCCATCCAGCACATATGCCCACACCACACCCACCTCGCCTTCCTGATTTCCTGTTCGGCCCTTTATCAGCCACCTTTGCTGCTGGGAGGAGGGGGTGTGGGAAGAGGAGGGGGGAGGGGTTGAAAGGAGTGAAGGGGGTGGAGGGACGGATGGGAGGGGAGAAAGGAGGCCAAGGAGGCTCGAACAGCACAGCGAGTGGACAGGGCCAACAGGAATTGGTTGAGAGGCCAGAGCTGCCGGCTCCTGACCATGCAGGCATTCTGTGATGCCCTCGTCCCCACCACACACCCTGACACCCTCCTCTGAGCCCTGCTGCCCTGGCTACCCCCCCCCCCCCCCCCCCAAAAATCCAGGGCCCCCCAGTGGCCAGCAGTGCCCTTCGGCTCTCCTTTATGTCTCACTTACAGCCACAAACCCCAACTTCCCCAGTGCTCCCCCTGCCCCTGGAATCTCTCTTTCACGTCCAGGCTATCCTGACTGCCCCCCCCTCCATACACATGCCTTCCCCCACACACCCCAGCCTCTAATATAATGCAAGGAAACCCCCCATGCCCAGTGCACGCCAAGAAGCAGCGCTTGCTGTGTGCAAGGCGGTGCGTGGAGCCTTCACACGCGAAATAACTCACTGTCTCCACAGCCAGCCTCCGAGGTGGGTGTGAATGCTGTTTCCACTCGACAAGTCAGGAAACAGAGGCACAGAAAGGTTAAGCGATTTGCCCGAGGTCATGGAGTGAATGACATTCTTCCACAGCCCCCGGGAAAATGCCTGGGGAACTGCAGTAGTCACAGCCGCCTCTCTCTCCCCGCAGCACCCAGACACCTCGAGCACACGCGCACCTGCCCCAAATCCACTACAGGTGCCCCTCCCGGCGGCTGCAATTCACCCCAGGCTATGCCAACAGCACAACAACAACAATGGGTAACAGTTCCTGAGCCACTCCTGAATGCCAGACCCTGTTCAGAGCACTGCCCATTGATTTATTCATTCAGTCCTCACCACGCCCCTGGGGGAGAGGGGTTGACTGCGACTGTTCCCATTTTACAGATGAGGAAAGCAAGGCACAGAGAAATCACTTGCTCAAAACCACAGCAGCTGGAATAGCGTCAAAGCCGAGACTGGAATCCCCAGCAGGCAATCCATGTACCCCAGTAATGTCCAAACACCCCCCGATCATCGCAGCACCCCTTCTGCCCCCTCTCAGGCAGCCCCGTCACATACACACTCCTCCCCACTCCTGTGCCTGTCGCACCCAGTCCCCACTAGACGTGGTGTCTCCCTCATCCCACCCCATTCTCCTTGACTTCCCAGCTGCCCTCTTGCCCCTGTGGCTTCCTGAGACTATGTCCCCCCTCCTCACTCCTGTGTGTCTCCCCCTCTCTACAGCTTGCTCCCTGCTCCTCCAGGTCATCTGCCAGCTCCCCTCCACACTAACCCACCACATCAGCCCTCACTTCCCAAAGCCCTCATCACACCCTGGGGTCGCCCCTGCACCCCCACTGTGCTCTTGCAGGGACACCCCCTTTCTCAAGTGTCCTCCTCAGATTCTTATGACCTCTCCCCGCTTATATTACCTCTCCCCCCTCCCTTGCCCTCATCCTGCCCACATCCTCCTGCACCTCTGCATGAACCCCACTGTGTCCCCTCCGGCACCCTCAGCTCCTCTCATACTCCCTGGCCCCCCCCCACCCCATTATCCGTGAGAGCCTCTTCCTCCTTCTGCATCCTCAGCTCACTCCATCACACACCTCTCCGCCTCCTTCACTTGCAGCTGCATTTCATTTACATCCCCTGCACCCTCGGTCTACGCTGCCTAAACCCCACCCCCCTCACTGGTCCCGCATCCCCTCCTTACCCCATTGCTCCGCACACTCCACGCACCCGCCATGCCCCAGTGTCCCGTACCCCCACTTCAGTGTGCGCCGTTCCACCCTGACACCCTCCCGCCCGGACCCGCTAACCCCACCCCCTGCTCCAGTCTTGCTACCCACGCAGCACCCCATTCATGATCCGCGCTGCTGACTACCTGCCCGGCAGGAACACACACAATGCTCTCCCCCCGGCCATCCCGCGGCGACCCCAGGGGCCTC
>NW_005370276.1:2245811-2246068 GCF_000412655.1 Myotis brandtii
GCCCGCTGCTGCACGCGGCGCCCCCTCTGGCCCTCAGCCCCTCCCCGTGTACCCATCTCCACGGGCACCTCCGGGGCGGGCACAGAGGTCCCCATGCAGGGAGGCGGCCCCCTTCCAGGCCGCGGAGTGGCACACACAGCAGATGCAGCTCCCCGTGCAGAAGCTCAGCCATGGCTCGGCACACGTGCCCTTCACAGCACAGCCCCCTGGGGGCAGGGAGAGGGGCACACAGGCACAGAGACACCCAGGGCTGGGGG
>NW_005370276.1:2246128-2246706 GCF_000412655.1 Myotis brandtii
CCTGGGACACACACACACACACACACACACACACACACACAGTCCCCAGACAGCCTCTCTATCGCTCCAAGTCACACACAGGGACAGACGCCGTCAAACAGGGACACACAGATGGACACAGCTGGGGGGTGGGCTGGGAGCCCACCATCTCCCATCCTACCCTCTCTCTCTCCCTCTCTCTCTCACACACAGCTGCAGGCCGTCACACACACACACACGCATGCACACTGACACAGCCACACTGACACACGCACAGTCGCACAGTGACACGCAGCGGAAAAAGCAGAGGGGAGAGGAGGCCTGGCGGGATGCGTGAGCGCCTCGGGGGAGAGCCACTGTGGCTCCCCAAGGGGAGGGCTCCACGGGGTGGGGGCGCTGAGGGCGGCAGAAAGGGCGAATGGGTTCCAAACCCCAAAGCGGGGGGCCCGTTTGGAGGGCCTCGCTGCGGGGAAGGTCTTGGAGGGAGATTGAGGGGGGCCGGGAAGGGCCTGTGACGGGGTAGAGCGACTCCTGGGTTGGAGGGTGCGTGCGCGGCCCCAGGAAAAGGATGAGAGGATGGAGAAGAGGCGCCGAGAAGG
>NW_005370276.1:2247474-2249025 GCF_000412655.1 Myotis brandtii
CCCCCCCTTAACCCCCTCTCCCTCCAGAGCCCTCCCGCGCAGGTGCAGAGCGAGGGAGAGCGGGAGAGGGACACGCAACGCACACAAGATGCCTCGAGCCCCGCGTGCAGGGACGCGCTGACCGAGCCCACTTCCAGGACAGGGACCCCGCGGTGAGAGGGCCCCGGGAGGGGGCACGCAGCCCCCCGCTACAGGCCGACATACCGAGCACCCCAATACGATCTGCAAGGGCCGGGAAGGGAAGGTCAGGACATTCAGACCGGGCCCCAAGGCAGAGAGACAACCCTCCCCCAAGAACCCCAGGCGGAGGGGCGCACACACTTCCCCTCCCTGGGACACACGGGGGAGGAGGGAGGGCGCACAGGCCACAGGCCACAGGGGGGCCCGGACCCCCAACTCCTGCGGGATGCAAGGCGCACAGACCGGACAGGACAGGCCGCCACAGAAAGGGTCGGGCAGGGCAGGCAGGAGGCTCGGACACACCACACACACCCCGCAGCGCATTCCAGGGGCACAGGAAGTGGAGAAGGAGGGGAGGGTAAGCGCTGGACAGGACAGTTGAGGGCCAGAGGGACCACCCCCATCGGGCAGGTGGAGCCAGCGCCCCCGGACCAAGGCCAAGGAGAGGCCCAGGGAGACACTGATGGAGACAAGAAGCAGAGGCTGATGGGAGCCTCGGGGTGGGGAGGACCTCCATACTCACCCGGTGCCCAGAGCCGGACACGTGCCAGGCGAAGACGCACAACGGTCAAGCGCCTCTGACACTTGGGGCGCAGGGTGGCAACCCAGCCCCACCCTGTCTCCCCACATTGTCATTCCTCCTCCTCCCCACCCCACCCCATCCCCACTGGCAGGACACAGACACGGAGGTTTGGACACATTTAATGGGAGGATGCTACGAACAAGGAGACCCTTCCCTGATGGGGGGGAGGCAGGGGAGGGTGTCATCTTTGATGTCCAATTAGGACCACCCCTCCCCCACAGCCTTGCCCTTCCGCAGGCCCAAGTCCTGGAGTCCTCCCCTCCTAGGCCCCCTCCCCCAACACCCCAGGCCCTGAGTTGCAGATCAGTCGGACGGATGCAAAGGCATGCACACGACTGTATGTGCTAATACGCCTGAACGGGGACATGCACGGAGAGGGACAGGCGTGTGCAGGGACCCGCCTGCCCAGACGCCGCCAGCGGACACACTGCCGTCTCTAGAAACACCTGCCCTCATTCTCAGACGTACAGACTCAGGGAAAAACAGATGCACACAGCCAGCTGCACCGCTGGCCTCGTCGTGCAGCCATGAGCGACAGCCCCCAACGCACCCCTCTCCGCGGGCCAGGCCCTCTGCCCGGCGCAGACACGCACAGGGCTATCCGTCCAGGGGCCTGCAGCCACACATGCGTGCGGACACGTGCCATGCACACCCACAGAGACACATGGGCAAGAACACAGTCAGGGAGACCATACAGGGGCGCTCGCCTGTGGGAGATGTTCACGCCCCGGAAACCAGCTCTGGTCGTGCACCCGCACACACAGCCACACACCCCCAGGCACCCCTTC
>NW_005370276.1:2249203-2250117 GCF_000412655.1 Myotis brandtii
CCGGGCCAATCCCATCCATCAAGCTTCAGAAGCAAGTCAGCCAGCAGCCAGGGAGGGGAAAGGTGTCAGTGTGCCCCCTCCCCGCCCCCACCCGCCTGGCCCGGCTCCACCCACACCCAGAGCGAGGCATGGGATGCACGGGTTTCCACTGCACATAACCGCACAGAGATGGGGCACATGAAGGGCACATGGGGGGCCTTCAGCCAGCCAGACACACGAGACCCAGGGCCCCCAGGCAACGCCCCCACCCTGCCGTGTCCACCCCATTGGTGGTTGGCCACCCCGGGGCTGAGCAGTCTCAGTGGCTGCCAAGCAAGGCAGGTTGGGGGACTGGGCTGTGTGGTCAGAAGCTAACTCGGCCTTGCCCCACCCCTGGATCAAACTTGTGAGGGAGCAGATGGGAAAGGGGGTTTGGAGGTCGTGGAAATATCTTAAAGGCGGAGGGTGAAGGGAGGCAGGGGGCACCGAGGGTGTAAAGACATTTACCTGGGGGCATCAAAGCTGTCGTAGGAGCCCACGGTATAATGCCGGAACAGCCTCTTCGCCTTGTCACTGCGGCTCTCTGCAGGGGGACAAGGGGTGGCCTTGGCCCTCATCCTTGAAACCACAAGCCCGCCCCCAGCGCTCCTGGCCCGAGCCTTCCCCCTCCCCCCAGCACCCTCCGTCGGAAGGGGAGGGGTGGGGAGGACTGAGCAAGCACCCTGGGGCACATCGGAGGCAGCCCGGGCTCCCCCATACCTTGCTTTCCCTCCTGGGAGCGGTTGGCCACCTCTTCCAGGCAGTCCGAGGGGAACCAGCCGACGCGACCTTTGACCTGGCCTTCCCAGAAGCCTCCTTCCCCGATGCTGAGCACTGGGTGGGGAGCAGGAAATGGAAACGTTTCTCCGTGTCCGCGGAGTCCCTGCCCCAGCGCA
>NW_005370276.1:2250143-2250543 GCF_000412655.1 Myotis brandtii
TGGGGAGCAGCCCCAGGCCCTGGCCCGGAGCTCGGCTGGTTAGAGCATCCTCGTCTGGATACACCAAGGTTGTGGGTTTGATCCCTGGTCAGGGCACATGCAACCATCAACCAATGAATGCTTCAGTAGGTGGAGCAACAAATCCTTCTCTCTCTCCCTTCCTCTCTCTAAAATCAATAAATAAAAATGCTAAATAAAATAAATGTCTGAGGAAGGGGTGAGGGAAGCACGTCTAGGTTTCCGGACCCAATGGGGACGCCCAGAGGCCCCGGGGAAGAGGGCGTGTCCCATGCCACGCCTCCCGGGTAGGGACCCGTCCACAAGTGGCCCTCATCCCCCCTGGTAACTGGTCACAGCTCAGCTGTTCTGTCGTTTCCCTAAACCCTCCCAGGCAGCCCCA
>NW_005370276.1:2250580-2253879 GCF_000412655.1 Myotis brandtii
GCCACTTAATCTTGTGTCATTTGCTCCCAGCCCCACCCCCCCCACACCATCTAGAAGGGAGAAGAGATTAGAATCTGGAGGGCCTTTCCTGCCGGTCCTCCCTCTAAGCCCACGGCACCCCGTTAGCAATAGCCTGAGCCACACCCGGCGGCTGTGCCGGGCACCGGCATTCAGCAATGGACAGGCGGCGGGGATGGCGCCTGCTTACCCAGCTCTCACTCTGAACCAGAGCCCTTCGAGGGGGGTTCCTTTTGTTACCCCCATTTTACTGATGGGAACACTGAGGCTTGGGGATCCGAGGTCATGGGCTCAAGGTTAGACGGCTTGTAATGGACAGCTCTGTCCACTTCCCGGGTGAACGCTTTTAGTCAGGAAGGTTGCCACCTCCCCGTCCAAGCACTGGGCTCAACACGCTCTTCTGTCCCACCAGCATTTTCCCGGCTCTGTCCGCACGCAGCCCCTGCCTCCCCCCAACACACACACCTCCCTCGCTCAATCCGCACGCCCACCCTGACAGGCAACGACGGGTTTCCCGTTTCATAGATGAAGGAGCTAACGCTGCAGCGGAGAAGCCCCTCGCCCAGAGGAGGCGCGCGTCGTGCTAGGATTTGAGTCGGGTCATGTGATGCTTTTCCCTGCACAAGCCGCCTGCGCAGAGCATCTGGGAGGTGACACCGAGGCGCTCAAGGTCGCGGGAGCACGGGAGATGGGGTGACAGGAGTCTGGGCTCTTGGCTGGCTCCGCCAGGCCTGTGGGTAGCCTTGGCATCAGCCATGGCTTCACTGAGCTGAGATTTATTTAGGGCCGGTGGTGAGTCAGGCATCGGAGCAGACGCTGGGTGGAGCCAAGGGACACATAAATGTGGTTCTTGCCCTCACGGAGCTTCCACACGGGTGCCCACTGGAGGCGGGAGTCTCGTGATCGGAAATCGAGGTTAGCACGCACGGGGAAAAAGACAGGGTCTCCGGGAAAGAAGGCAGGGTGTCCGGAGACAGGCAGAGGGGGGCATATGCATCGGATGGTCAAGGGGACCAGGAGGGCGTCTCAGAAGACAGGACCTGTAGGCCTGAGGATCCTAGGAGCGGAGGAGGCCGGGAGAGGGAGGAGGGGCTGTCCAGGCAGAAGGAACAGCATGTGCAAAGGGCTTGGTGTGGAGAAGCGTTTCGGGCATTTGAGGGATGGCAAGAAGGACACGGTCCCTGGGATCTTGTGGGCGAAGAAGTGGCAGGAGATGAGCGGGGTGGGGGGGCAGGGAGGACCTTGTAGGCCGGGGCTCAGGCGTGGGGCTTGATCCTGAGGGCAGAGGGAGCCTCGCTACGTTGGGAGGAGGAGAGACTCGGGACTTCATGGCTGTGGGCACGCCCCGAGGCAGTGAAGTGCCTTTTAATGAAAGGGAAGGAGATTGGAAACAGGGCCGTGCGTCCTCTCCCTGCAGTAGGATTGGGCTTGCAGTTCAGAAAGACGCACGGAGGATACCACCCAGGGCCCTCTGCCTGTCCGGAAGGCCCCTCACACCTGCCCCCAGTTTCCCTTTCTTCTTTCTCACCTCAAATCACAGTCCAAACCACCCCACCCCTCTCTCTCCCTCTCTCTCTCTCTCTCTCTCTCACACACACACACACACACACACACACACACACTTCCTGTCTCTCTCTCTCTTCCCCACCCCCTACACACTGCCTCTGGAGGCACTGCCTGGCCCCCACCATTAGCTCTTGCATTCATTCATTCATGTGTTCATTCATTCGTTTGTTCATTCATTCATTCCTTCATTCATTCATGTGTTCATTCCTTCATTCATTCGTGTGTTCATTCATTCATTTGTTCGTTCATTCATTCATTCATTCATTCATTCAGCAGATGCGCATTCAGGCCTCCGGTGTGTTCCACACGTCATGAAGCTGGGCCCTTGCGACCCAGAGACCAATCCCCTGTGACCTCAGCTTCAGGAACTCAGGCCGTGGGCAGACGGACCACAAAACAGATGCAATCACACAGCCCGCCTGATGCCCTGATCCCTGGCCCACGCACACTCTCACCCGTGGGAGGACCTGACCAGCTTCCCCCGGTGGCTGGGGTCTCTCTCCTCTAAGTGCCAGGAGAGGGGGCCGCTTATGACGCCCACGGCTGTACTTGTTACGTGCGAAGCATCGTTCTACCCGCTTTACGGGAGGTGATTCCTTTCATCTTCCCAAGGGTCCCATTTTATAGATGAGGAAACTGAGGTCCAGAGAAATCATGTGCCTGAGGCCACCCAGCTAGGAGGGGGTGGAGCCAGGATTGAACCCCAGCAGCCGGGCCCTCAACCGCTATCCTACTCGGCTCCCCGGCAGCCTGGAGCTGGGCTAAGAGTCGCTCCCCAACCCCGTGTGAACGACACGCCTGCAGCTTCCCGTCTCCAAACCCCAAGCTGTTCATGACGTGTAAACACACCGGAGGCCTCAATGGGCATCTGCTGAATGAATGAATGAACAAATGAATGAATGAATGAACAAATGAATGAATGAATGAACGAATGAACAAATGAATGAATGAATGAACAAATGAATGAACGAATGAATGAATGAACGAATGAATGAACAAATGCAGTCAGGGTGCACATGGGAGGCAGCTGATCCATGCTTCTCTCTCTCCAACAAAAAATCAATAAAAAGAATGAAATCTAAACAAAACAAAACAAAACAGTCCCTGTTCAGGGAGCCCTGGGCCCGGACGGGGCTTCACACACCCGCCATCTCATGGGAGCCAGTAGGCACCGCCCGTTTCTCAGAAGAGCTGGCAGAGGCAGGAGGGGAAGGCAGGCGGCTGGCCTCCCGCTCCCCACGAGGTAGCGGAGAGACTGCGGGCGGGCGCAGCTGGGGGGCCTCGGGCCAGTGGCTCCCCTGCCTGAGGCTCTGGTCCCCCAGCTGTGGGATGCATCCGCCACCCTCCTGCAGGGTCCTGAGAGAGAGACCAGGCTGGGAACCGCTCCCATGCCCGGCGGGGTGCCAGGGCCCAAGGCCTCCTGACGGCATCACCTCAGTTACCCCCTGTGCTCCTCCGGGCAGAAGGGGCGCCTCGGGGCTCTCCGTGGCCTCCAGGGTGCACGGAACAGTCTAGAGCTGCCGGTCCTGCCCGCCCTCCCTGAGCGGTGGGCTCACCTGCCCTGGCCCTGGCCCGCGCTGCCCGCTCACCTTTGATCTTCTCGCCCTTGCTCAGGGAGATCTCCCCCTCGGCCTGGGCCTGGTAGGACTTCACGGCCATGAAGGAGCGTCCGGGCACGGCCGAGTAGAGCTTCCTGCGTCGCCCGCGGCTGCCCA
>NW_005370276.1:2254039-2254913 GCF_000412655.1 Myotis brandtii
TGCAGACACAGAGGGCCTGAGAGGCAGGGCGGGGTGGAGGGAGGGCGCCTCTGGGAGACAGGGGGCCTTGGAGGGGCAGGAAGAGATGGGGCACCGGGTGGGGGAGGGGGTGTGAGTGGGTGTCCCAGCGCTGGAGTCCTGGGAGGGGGGCATCTGGGGCTCCCTGGCTCCCGGCGCTGCCCCCTCCCTCAGGCCTGCAGGCCCCCCTGAGCCAGCCTCCTGAAGCTGAGCCCCGACCCCGACCCGACCCCATCATCGCTGCTCACTAGTGACACCTCCTCAGGGGTGGGGTCCAGGCCCCCTGCTCGGCATTCCCAGTCCCAGGGTCTCCTCCCTCCGGCCACAGCCCCCCTCTACCTCTTCAGCAAGCCCACCCTCCCCTCTGCCCTGAGGGGTCTCTCTGCTCCCCTCCCTCCTCTCCTCCTCCTCCTCTGCTTCACCTCCAGGCTCGGACACCTCTCCCCAAGTACCTCTCCGGTCCCCACCCTGCTCATCCTGCTCTCATCTCACCCTGTCTTTCTATCTGTCCTCAGGGGCTAGAAGCAACGTTCCTTTTGGGGTGCCCCCCCAGGCCCCCCCCCGCAGTGTGGAGCAGGTGCACGGGGGACTGGCTCCTACACCCTCCCTTCCTCAAGGGTCAGGAGCGAGGCCTGGGGCCTGGGGGGACCAGGCGGTGGATGGCTGGGGGACAGAAGGTAGACCGCTGAGCTGGCCTGGGGCCTGGTGGCTCTGAGGAGGGGATCTGGCCGGGTTGGGGTCTGTCCCTGGGACCAGGGCTGAGCCCTCCCTACCTGGGCCGTCCACGGGGCTGCCTCTTGGCCTCCTCGGGGTGCCTCCCTCGGGATGGGGAGCGAGCCCGGGCGCCCCGGGGGCT
>NW_005370276.1:2255237-2259709 GCF_000412655.1 Myotis brandtii
ATACTTGGGGGACTCCTGGAAGGGCACTGAGAGGGCACAGTGGTGGGGGCAGAGGGGAGGGGAGACAGAGGCGGGCGGTGGGGGACATGCAGGCGAGAGATGGTGAGAGAGGCACCAGGGGAGAAAGACAGAGATGAGAAAGAGCGGGGGAACCTCGAATCGCGCCCCCTACCACCATTTAGACATTCGAGGTCCTCAAGCCCATCCTGGCCCCCAAACCATGTCCTCTGACTCCCTGACCCTAGACCAGTGATGGCGAACCTATGACACGCGTGTCAGAGGTGACACGCGAACTCATTTTTTTTGGTTGATTTTTTTCTTTGTTAAATGGCATTTAAATATATAAAATAAATATCAAAAATATAAGTCTTTGTTTTACTATGGTTACAAATATCAAAAAATTTCTATATGTGACACGGCACCAGAGTTAAGTTAGGGTTTTTCAAAATGCTGACACGCCGAGCTCAAAAGGTTCGCCATCACTGACCTAGACCCTATCACGCACCCCCAAGTACCCCCGGTTCTCCCCTGGGCCCAGCCCCACCCACTCACCCACGTCCTGCTCTCGATGGTTTCGAATCAGCTCCCCCAGTTCAAAATTCCCAGCAATCACTGCCACCTGGAGGGGGGCACAGGGAGGTGGGGTGGCCCAGGCACAGGGAGGGCGGGCAGGAAGCAGGCAGGTCCCCGGCTGGCTGCTCCCTCTGCCCGTCCCCCCAGACCTTCACCCCAGAAACTGCCCTTCCTCTCTCCTGGCTGGCCTCATGGCCCCACCTTCCTGACCCCTCTGAGTTCTTCACACCGCCCCGTCCCCCGCCCCCCAACACCCGATCCCACAGCCCCGGACCTGGAAGGCGGTCTGTCCATTGTTATTCTTCACGTCCTTGCTGGCCCCGCGATAGAGGAGGATCCTAGCACAGGTCTCCTGAGGGCGGGGGTCAGGGGCACAGGGTGAAGGGGAAGAAGACAACGAAGGTCACACGAGTGGGCACGGCCCCGCCCTAAGAACTTCAGACCCTGGCCGGGTACTCAGTGGTTAGCGTACCATCCCCATCCGCCAAGGGTGTGGGTTCGATCCCCAGTCAGGGCACATACAAGAAGCGAGCAATGAACGCATCCATACGTGGAACAACAAATCGATGTTTCTCTCTCTCAAAATCAATCAACCAACAAAAGAACTTGGGGAACAATGTGATGTCAGCCTGCCCTGCCCAGGACAGCAGCCACTTGCCACGTGCGGCTCCTGAGCCCTTTCATGTGGCCGAGCGGAGAGGGGCCGCGTGTCAAACACAGGCTGGACAACTCCAAGGGCTCGGCATGAACAAAATAAAGTGAGTATCTCGAATAATGTTTATGTTGATGACATGTTACAACGATAGTATTTTGGCTACAAAGGGTTAAAAAATGCAACTTAGCCCTGACCGGTTTGGCTCAGTGGATAGAGCGTCAGCCTGCAGACAGAAGGGTCCCGGGTTCAATTCCGGTCAAGGGCATGTACCTTGGTTCTGGGCACATCCCCAGTAGGGCGTGTGCAGGAGGCAGGTGATCAATGTTTCTCTCTCACTGATGTTTCTAACTCTCTCTCTCTCTCTCTTCCTCTCTGAAATCAACAAAAATATACTTTTTAAAAATAAAAAATAAATAAAATTATACCTGTGACTTGGATGGTGCTAATCCAAACCAGGGCTTCTCTCAAAACAAAAAAAAAATCCTATATAATAAAAGGGTAATATGCAAATTGACCCTAACTGCTGAATGACCAGGAATGAACGGTTGCTATGACATGGTCGCTGTGACACGCACTGACCACCAGGGAACAGACGCTCAATGCAGGAGGATGGGGCGGGCAGGAGGCAGCCAATCCATAATTCTCTCACATTGTTGGTGTTTCTATCTCTCTCTCTCTCTCTTCCTCTCTGAAATCAACAAAAATATACTTTTTAAAAATAAAAAATAAATAAAATTATACCTGTGACTTGGATGGTGCTAATCCAAACCAGGGCTTCTCTCAAAAAAAAAAAAATCCTATATAATAAAAGGGAAAAATGAAAATTGACCCTAACTGCGGAAGTTGCTATGACATGGTCGCTGTGACACGCACTGACCACCAGGGAACAGACGCTCAATGCAGGAGCTGCCCCCTGGTGGTCAGTGCGCTCCCACAGGGGGAGCTCCGCTCAGCCACAAGCCGGGCTGATGGCTGTGAGCGCAGTGGCGGTGGCGGGAGCCTCTCCTGCCTCCTCAGCAGCGCTAAGGATGTCCGACTGACGGCTTAGGGAGCAGACCTAAGCTGTCAGTTGGACATCCCCGAGGGCTCCCGGGCTGCCAGAGGGCACAGGCCGGGCTGAGGGCCCCCCCACCAGTGCATGAATTTTCATGCACCAGGTCTCTAGTAAATAAATAAACCAGGGCTTCCCCACCATCCTGTGCATCCAAGGAGGTGGAGCAGCATCCCTGGCCTCTACCACTAGATGGCAGTAGCATCCCCTCCCATCCTGACAATCAGGAGTGTCAGCAGACAGTGACAAATGTCGCCGGGTGGGGGTGAGGGGGGCAGAAGCCGCCCACCTAACCCTCACGGAGGGCTTACTACGCCGCATGCCAGGTGCTCAGCACCTCAGAGGCGGGAGCTCGAGAAATCGCCTGACAATCGCGTGAGATAGAAAGTATTGTTCCCATTTTTCAGACGAGGAAACGAAGGCTTCACACGGAGGTGAAGGTCATGGGGCTGGCGCATCAGGGTTCAAGCCCAGGTCTATCTGCCCCCAGAGCCCCTGCTCTGAATCACACGCTCTGCGAGAGCCAGAAGGAAGGGGGTGGGGCGGTTGCCATGCTGTCCATGCCCGGGTCAATTCCTTGCCCGTGTCACTCACGTCACTCTCTCTTACTCTGGGTCAAATCCAAGGTCCTTCCCTTGGCCCCAGGAGGTGTCCCCTGATCTGGCTGCCCTACCGCCCCCAGCCTCACCAAGCTCATCTTCGACCACCTCCCTTCGCTCCCCATGCCCCAGCCACCGCGGGCTCCTTCTTCCTCCCACAGGCACAGCACACGCCTGCCCCAGGGCCTTTGCACCTGCTGCTTCCTCTACTCGGAATTCTCTGCCCTGCCATCTTCGCATAGCGCAAAGATTTCTCACATCACTCGGCGAAAGCATCACTGACCACCCTGTCAAAATGAACTCTGTCCTGTTCCCTGCTTTATTTTCTTTTTTAAAAAAATATTTTTTTTATTTATTTCAGAGAGGAAGGGGGGAGAAAGAGAGAGAGAGACATCAATGATGAGAGAGAATCATTGGTCAGTTGCCTCCTGCATGCCCCACACTGGGGATCGAGCCCGCAACCCAGGCACGTGCCCTGACCGGGAATCGAACCTTGACCTCTTGGTTCACAGGTCGACGCTCAACCACTGAGCCACACTGGCCGGGCCCCTGCTTTATTTTCATTTAGACAACATCTGCTATGTCCCAGGCATGCTTTTAAGCCCATTTTAGCTCATCTTCTCCCTAACACTGTCTCCCTGAAGTCACATTTCTATTTTATTGGTCACCTTAGCATCCCCCCCACCCCCCACTACATTGTCCCTTTCCTAGGGGCTTGGTTCTGTCTGTGGCACTCACCACCTGGAACAGTGCCTGGCCCCGGGGAGCTGTCCGATAAGCAGGTGCTGAAAGAGGGACGGTCCTCTGCCTTTGCCTGGGCCTGGCCAAACCCAACCTGTCCCCGAACCCCAGCTCAACTCTCCTCCAGCTCCCCGGATACTAACTGGACCGGCGTTCACCAAGAACCTCCTCGCTCTGACCCTCTCCGCTCCACAAATCCACCAACAATGCTCGTAGGAGCCCGTCCTGCAGGACAAGTTCAAATCCATGGCCAAAGTCACACAGCCTGTTAGAGGCGCAGCTAGGACTCCAACCTGGCCCTCTAACCCTTCCACTCCTACTGCTTCTCTGTTTCACAACTCAGATGGCCCAGGCCAGTCACGGCAGAGCAACGGGTGTGTGTGTGTGTGTGTGTGTGAGTGTGTGTGTGTGTGTCTGTGTGCGCACACGCTGTCCCCCCAGCTAGTGTCAACCGCTGCCAGGTGTAAGTTCCCGTGGCTGCGCGCCCCTAGCCGACACCTTGCCTGCCTAGCACACGGCCAGAGCATCAACACCAGCTCCACCCGCTCTCCCATCTTCTCCCGGGGAACCCCGCGTTTACTGGTGTCCTAGCACGTATCTCTCAGCTCGGCGATTGTTTGTTTACACGTCTGCCTCTTTGCCAGACGGTGGCTCCCTTCCCCCTCCCAGGGCAGGCGCCATGCTGCGTCTGATTCATCTCCCATCCCGCACACAGTCGATGCTCAAGAAACAAGGCATGGCCCTGGCCGGTTTGGCTCAGTGGGTAGAGCATCGGTCGGCCTGTGGACTGAAGGGTTCCGGGTTCGATTCTAGTCAAGGGTGCATGCCTGGGTTGCGGGCTCGATCCCCAGTG
>NW_005370276.1:2261162-2262965 GCF_000412655.1 Myotis brandtii
GCCCTTCCTCTGCCCCCTGCAGGGCCCTCCCCACGTGCACTGGTGTTCAGCAGGCGCTGTGCTGGCGGCTGAAGGGAGACTCACATGAGACAGAACCTCGGAGTAACTGTCCCGTCTGGTGATGGCCCCGACTCTCTCCGCCCTGGCCATGCCCCGGCCCCGAGCGCCCTTTCTCCCCGCTTTCTACTCAGCTGACACCTGCTCACCTGAGCACAGGTGGCACCAGCCCGGAGCCCAAGCCCACCCGTGGGCTCCCACAGGGACCTGGATCCCCGTGAGCTCCCCCTGTGCGCTCTGCACTGTAACGGCGGGCACGTCCCCCGGTGGAGGGGGCTGTCCTGCTCGCTCACTACCTGGCCCTCAGCACCCAGTTCCGGGCCTGACACAGGGACCATGCTCAGTAGGTACTTGTTGGATGGAGGATGGATGGATGGATGGACGGACAGACGGACGGACGGTGGAACAGCGAAGGGGCGGAGAGCGCAGGGAGGCCAGGGCTGGAGCCAGGGGCCGCGCAGACCTTGTTGTAGAGGGCGCAGATGTGCAGCGCCGTGTTCCCCGAGGCGTTCTGGGCTCCGGGCTCAGCCCCGTAGAAGAGCAGGTGCTCCAGGTGCTGAGAGTGACCCCGCTGGCAGGCCTGGGGGGACAGGGGCCGCGGGGGCGGGTCAGACCTTCCGCTTGGCTGGGCGCCCTTCAGCCCCTGTTCCCTCTTGGCGACCCCGGGCGTCACCTCACCTGTCATTCCGAGGCCCAGGCGTCCGGCCTGGCCCCTCAGAAGCCCCAGAAGCCGTCCCCGCCCATGTTCCCTCGGGGTTCCGGTGTCGACACCCCCATTGTTTCCTCTTTGGGGGTCAGGTGCCCTCACCTCCACCCTCCGTGAGGCCCCCAGCATCTGATCCCCAGACCCTCGGACCAGGGTCCCTGATCCGTGCCCCCCTGTGGGCCCAGGCACCCTGCCCCGTGCCCAGCGCGCCCCCCCAGGCGGGAGCACCTGGTGGATCTCTTGCCAGCCGTTCTCATCAGCCACTCCCAGCTGGGCCCGGTTGTACAGCAGCAGCTCGCAGCAGCGGGGGTCGCCCCCCACCATAGCCGTGTGGAACAGAGGGGTCAGCCCCCGGCGGTCCTTGTAGTTGGGGGAGCCCCCGAGGTCCAGGAGTGCCTAGGAAGGGAGACAAGACAGACAACAGTCTCGGGAGGACTGGCTCGTCCTGAAGAGTCCGGTGGCCTCCACTGGCCAAGGCCAAGCTCAGTTCTGATGCCCTTGTGCGACCTTGAGCCTGGCCCTTGCTCTCTCTGAGCCTCTCCCATCCCCTGTGAACCATGAGAGGACTGGGAGGAGGCCTGCAGACCAACCTTCCCCCTAGGCCGGTGGTCGGCAAACCGCGGCTCGCGAGCCACATGTGGCTCTTTGGCCCCTTGAGTGTGGCTCTTCCACAAAATACCGACTTCTGCACATGGGCCATGAAGTTTCAATCGCACTGTACATGCGCGCCCGCACGTGGTATTTTGTGGAAGAGGCACACTCAAGGGGCCAAAGAGCCGCATGTGGCTTTCGAGCTGCAGTTTGCTGACCACTGCACTAGGCGGTTAGGGAGAGACGGAGGACTCTCAGTTTGGCCGGAGTTCCAACCAGCCCCAAAAAAACAAGGCCTGATTCTCACTATCTTTGAGATAAAAGCAATTGCTTAGGAAGTGTGCCTGCTATGTTTAGGACAGAGCCATTTTTTTTTTCCAGCTGCTTCATGGGACCTTTTGATGTTCAGATGCCTGTTATGCTGATCTATTCTTTATTTTTTATTTTTT
>NW_005370276.1:2263873-2264396 GCF_000412655.1 Myotis brandtii
CGCACGTACAGTGCGATTGAAACTTCATGGCCCATGTGCAGAAGTCGGTATTTTGTGGAAGAGCCACACTCAAGGGGCCAAAGAGCCGCATGTGGCTCGCGAGCCGCAGTTTGCCGACCACTGCCCCAATGATAAGAGAGATAAGGTCAGGGTTCGATTCCCGATCAGGGCACATACCTGGGTTGTGGGCTCGATCTCCAGTAGGGGGCGTGCAGGAGGCAGCTGATCAATGGTTCTCTCTCATCATCCATGTGTCTATCTCTC
Organism: Myotis brandtii; assembly: GCF_000412655.1. NCBI lineage: Eukaryota > Metazoa > Chordata > Mammalia > Chiroptera > Vespertilionidae > Myotis > Myotis brandtii. The sequence continues at coordinate 2,264,138 of NW_005370276.1, forward strand.
TCTCCCTCTCCCTTCCTCTCTAGGGGGATGTGGGATGAGCTGTAGAGGGAACTCGGAGCCCCGTGCCCACCTACTCGGTGGGACGGCCGTGGGGAGGCCACGGTCACAGCTGCATCGCCCAACTCGGCAGCCACACGTGGCTAGTGAGCCCAGGAAGCCCAAGGTTTTTGTTTTTAAATATATTTCAGAGAGGAAGGGAGAGGGGGAGAGAGAGAAACATCCATGATGAGAGAGAATCACTGATCAGCTGCCTCCTGCA
>NW_005370276.1:2274005-2274450 GCF_000412655.1 Myotis brandtii
GTACAGTGCGATTGAAACTTCATGGCCCATGTGCAGAAGTCGGTATTTTGTGGAAGAGCCACACTCAAGGGGCCAAAGAGCCGCATGTGGCTCGCGAGCCGCGGTTTGCCGACCACTGCCCTAGGGCCTAGGGGGATGTGGGATGAGCTGTAGAGGGAACTCGGAGCCCCGTGCCCACCTACTCGGTGGGACGGCCGTGGGGACAGATGACAGAACTGAATCTGGCCGCAGGAGGCCCCTGGCCAAGTGGGAGGTGTTATTGGGACCAAGATCCCAAGGATGGGGCCCAGGAGGAGGCCTTGGGAAGAGCGAGTTTGGGTCAGGGCCAGCGGGCCAGCCTCGCTGGGGCCAGGGGCTCGGGGGCAGGGAGGGCCCATTCAAGGGACCCCTCTGGGCACGGAAGGCTGGAGGCATCGAGTGGTATTAGGACAGTGTTGGCGCGGCC
>NW_005370276.1:2274558-2279340 GCF_000412655.1 Myotis brandtii
ATATTTTTATTGATTTCAGAGAGGAAGGGAGAGGGACAGAGAGATAGCAACATCAATGATGAGAGAGAATCATTGATCGGTTGCCTCCTGCATGTCTTCCCCACCCCCCCACTGGGGATCAAAGCCCGCAACCCGGGCATGTGCCCTGACCGGGAATCAAACCGTGACCTCCCGGTTTAGAGGTCAATGCTCAACCACTGAGCCACACCGGCCGGGTGCCAGAAGCCTAAGTTTTGATTTTCGTTCACTTTAGTCCATTTAGATGTAAACAGCCCAGGTGGCTAGTGGCTACTAGACCGGACAGGTCAGGTCTGGATGTGGGGGAGGGCGGGGCATTGGGGGACATACGAGGGTCTGTGGGTTTCAGGGTATAAGAGGCTTGTTGGCGGGAGTTTGACTACGTTTGGGGTTCTTTTTCTTTTTAAATATATTTTTATTGATTTCAGAGAGGAAGGGAGAGGGACAGAGAGATAGCAACATCAATGATGAGAGAGAATCATTGATCAGTTGCCTCCTGCATGTCTTCCCCACCCCCCCACTGGGGATCAAAGCCCGCAACCCGGGCATGTGCCCTTGACCATAATCGAACCCAGGACCCTTCAGTCTGCAGGCCGACGCTCTATCCACTGAGTCAAACCAGCGAGGGCACGTTTGGGGTTCTTTAAGAAAGGGTTGGAGAAAGGGAGGTGGAGGGGGGCCCGTTAAGCTGGGCTACCTGTGGATCTGGGCGTTTACCCACAGCTACGTATATTTGGGGGTGATCTACCCTGGCCTCTGTGTGAAGAGGGCTCAAGCACCCTCGGGAGGGGGTGGGAGGAAGGGAATAGCAGCCCTGGCCGGGTAGCTCAGTTGGATAGAGCATCATCCTAATACCCCAAGGTTTTGGGCTCCACCCCCGGTCAGCCACACAGAAGAATCAACCAATGAATGCAGAAACGATTGGGACAACACGTCGATGTCTCTCTCCTATCGATATATGTAAGAAAAAGGGAAGAGCATTTTAAAATAAGACTGTGCAAGCTGACTCCGTGGATGTCCTTTGTGGGTAGATGCGGCTCCTCTATTCGGGCGGAGGGGCCGCACTGGCAGGCGAGAGAAGGGGGCGTGCGCTTGGGGAGTGAACGCTGGGTTGGGAAGGGTAGAGGGGGCTGTGTTTGCAGGTGTGTGTGTGGAAGAGCGTCTCTACCTGGGGGCAAAGCAGGGAGCTCCCTGTGCATCTCAAGGGACACGAGGGGGGCCTACCCCTCAGGGACACAGTGGCCGGGTGCTGCTGGGTCAGAGGGGATGGGGGACACCGAGTATCTGGGTGTCTGGAGAGTCATGTCACCTACCTGGGCCCAGGGGAAGGCCCGTGTGACGGCCAGCTGTAGCTGGTCCTGAGCTGGGAGGTGGCTGCCCCTGGGGCCTGAGCGGGGATCTCAGACCAGTGGGAGGCGTGACAATGGAGGGGGAGGGGGAGGGAGGTTCTGGGGCAGTGATGGCGAACCTATGACAAGCGAACTCATTCTTTTGGTTGATTTTTCTTTGTTAAATGGCATTTAAATATAGAAAATAAATCTCAAAAATATAAGTCTTTGTTTTACTATGGTTGCAAAGATCAAAAAATTTCTATATGTGACACGGCACCAGAGTTAAGTTAGGGTTTTTCAAAATGCTGACACGCCGAGCTCAAAAGGTTCGCCATCGCTGGTCTGGAGTAATTTGCCGGGGACAGTCTGTGTGGGAAACACGGCAATTTGGGGGTGTCTCGGATCTGCGGGAGGGTCCCGGGGGGCTGGCACCTCACCGTGAGAGCCAGGCAGTGCCGGGCGCACGCGGCCTTGTGCAGGGCTGTCATGCCATCCCGGGCTCGGAAGTCGATGTGGGCCCCGCCCAGGCACAGAGTTCGAATCACGTCTACGGAGCCTTCCGTCTGGGCAGCCAGCGTCAGGGGGGTCTCTGAGGGTGAGACAGCCAGTCACATGCAGCCCCCAGGCCTGGTGCTGGGTGTCCCCCACCAAACCCCTGACCCCGTCCCTACCTCCTGAATCCGAGTCGTGGTAATTGGGGTCCAGCCCCTTGTCCAGCAGCCGTGCCACCTTGTCCGACGTTCCGAGCTGCACGTACTCCAGAAACTTCTTCAGTCCGGTCTGGGTCGTGGACAAGAGAGAGGACAGGCCCGCGAGGGAGCCAGGGGTAAAGCTGGGATCTCCAGTGAAGTACACAGTGAGCCACACAAGGCATTGAGAGTCCTTAGTAGCCACTTTTTTAAAAAAAGAAAGGGGGCCCCGGCCGGCATGGCTCAGTGGTTGAGCATCGACCTATGAGCCAGGAGGTCACGGTTCGATTCCCGGTCAGGGCACATGCCCGGGTTGCGGGCTTGATCCCCAGCAGGGAGCATGCAGGAGGCAGCTGATCAATGATTCTCTCTCATCATCCATGTTTCTATCTCTCTCTCCCTCTCCCTTCCTCTCTAAAAATCAATAAAAATACATTGAAAATAAATAAATAAAAAAGAAAGGGGGCCCTAGCTGGTTTGGCTCAATGGTTGGAGCATCGGCCCTTGGACCGAAGGGTCTCAGGTTCGATTCCCAGTGAAGGGCACATACTTTGGCTGCAGGTTCCCCAGCCCCGGTGCGAGCATGTGCGGGAGACAACCAATCGATGTGTCTCTCTCACATCAATGTTTCTCTCTCTCTCTCTCTCTCTCTCTCTCTCTCCCCCTCCTCCCTCCTTTCCACTCTCTCTAGGAATCAATGGGAAAATATATCCTTGGGTGAGGATAAAGAAAAGAAGAGAAAAGAAAAGAAAAGGAAAGACAGGGAACAGCATGGCTGGATAGCTCAGTAGGTTAGAACATCATCCTGATACACCAAGGTTGTGGGCTTGATCCCCGGACAAGGCACATACAAGAATCAACCAATGAATGCATCAGTAAGTGGAACAACAAATTGATGTTTCTCTCCCCACCCCCCACCTCTTAAATCAACCAATAAATAAATAAAACTTTTTAATTTTAAAAAATGCCCTGGCTGGTGTGGCTTAGTTGGTTGAGGGTCATCCCTTGCACCAAGAGGTCACAGGTTCAGGTCAGGGCACGTGCCCAGGTTTTGAGCTCGATCCCCAGCAGGGGGCGTGCAGGAGGCAGCTGACCAATGTTTCTCTCTCATCCACGTTTCTTTGAAGTCGGGCATGCATTTCACTCTCAGAGCCTGGCTAAGCTTGGGGACCCACCACACTTGCACGTGCCGGGGAGCTGTGTGTGGCCGGTGGCTCCCGCAGTGGACAGCACAGGTGTGGAGGGATGGATATTGGGGGGAGGACTAGGCCGAATGCATGCTGGCGGGAGATGAGGAGGAATCCCCAAATGACAATGATCCTTCACTTCACTGTTTTTTGTTTTTAATATGTTTTATTGATTTTTTTACAGAGAGGAAAGGAGAGGGATAGAGAATTAGAAACATCGATCAGCTGCCTCCTGCACACTTCCTACTGGGTATGTGCCTGCAACCAAGGTACATGCCCTTGACCGGAATCGAACCTGGGACCCTTGAGTCCACAGACCGACGCTCTATCCACTGAGCCAAACTGGTTAGGGCCACTTCACTGTTTTTTAAAAATATTTTTTTTTATTGATTTCAGAGAGGAAGGGAGAGGGAGGGAGAGAGAGAAACATCAATGATAAGAGAGAATCATTGATGGACTGCCTCCTGCACGTCCCCTACTGGGGATCGAGCATGCAACCTGGGCATGTGGTGCCCTGACCAGGAATCTAACTGTGACCTCCTGGTTCATAGGTCAATGCTCAACCACTGAGCCACACTGGCCGGGCTTCACTTCACTGTGGACCAAAGCAGCCCCCTGGCTTCCTCCCAGCTTTTCGGGACCAGCAGAGACACATGGTCCGAGCACAGGAAGGCAAGGGGCCTGGAGGACAGATGTGGCTGGGGACGGGCATCCTTGGATCTGGTAGAGATTAGGCCATGGGATTGGGGGACTCGGGGAATCTACGAATCAACCCCAGGCAGAGGGACACTGGGCATCACAGTCCAGGCTGAGGAGGGTGAGGGACCCTGCATGGGTATGAGGGACCCAGGAGATGGGACAGGACAGTCCAAGCAGGCGGACGCGGTGTGGGCCTGGGCACAGGAATGAGGGGCACAAGGGGAGGTTCAGGAGTTACGATACAGGGAGGGGGGCCTGGGGGGCTGTCCTGGCAGAGGAACAAAAGGGTCGAGGGATGTGGAGGGCTGTCAGGAAGAGGTGGGGGAGGCAGGGGCTGGGGAGTGGGCTCCGGGCAGGGCACAGGGAGATGGGGGTGGGGGGGCAGGTGCCAGCAGGGTCCTCTCACCTTTGTGTGCAGCTTGGCCAGCTGCTTCTCGTCCAGGTTGGTCTGTTTGTAAACGCGGGTCTTGTACCGGAACTGAGGCGAGGGGCGGGGGAAGGGAGGCAGAGGCCAGAGTCAGGGCCTGGGGAGGAGGCCGGACTCCCGCTGAGCTCAGGGCCAGGGTGCAAACAGCCGCGGCCTGGGCTGGGTAGGCAGAGGGGCGCAGGCCTGCTGTGGGGGTGCAGACCCGCTGTGGGGGTGCAGGCCTGCTGTGCAGACTATCAGGGAATGTTCTGAAACACCTGCTAAAACCAGGAATCCTTCCCGAATGTGACGGGCGAGGAGAAGCCTGGAGCGGGGACCTGACTTTCCCAAGGCCCCTCTGCCGCTCGGAGAACCGACGGTCACTTGAACTTGGGCCTCTCTGACTCTTAGGTGGTTCTCAGGGGCCCGGAGATCCTGAAGGTTCCTTGCTC
>NW_005370276.1:2280109-2280660 GCF_000412655.1 Myotis brandtii
CATCCCTGCCACGCTGCCAGCACATGTCTCCTTCCCTGCCCTTGGCCCTGCTCGCAGCCCCCGCCCCGCCTGCGCCCCACTTTGCCGCTGGGTCAGCGTGCTGGTGTCCCAGAAACCGCAGAATCACCGCGGGAGCTACTGGCCCACTTTGCCAGGCCACGGAAAATGCAGCTAAAATTAGCCGAGGACAGACAGGTGGACGGCCCACCGGCACCCTGCCCTCCTGGCCCCAGCCTGGCCCCTCACCCGAGGCCTCCCACCCTCTCCCTGGCTGTGGGGCTGCGGTGGGGGGTGGGGGTATGGGGCTGAGATGTAGTAAGGGAAACGGGGAGGTGTCTTGAGCCGGAGCAGCAGGAGCAGGAGGCCACGTGGTGCCCGGAGAGGGTGGAGCCGGTGACTTCACTGAAGTGCGGCTGCAAACGTGTGCTGGGGGACCAGTGTCCCAGGGGCACCGGGATGGGGTGCCATGGGGCGGAGCATCATGCATGGGGTGTCCCTGAGGGAAGCACAGGAGGCGGCCTGTGCAGGTTGTTGGGGGCATCTTAAGAGGT
>NW_005370276.1:2283063-2284542 GCF_000412655.1 Myotis brandtii
TCCTCCTCCTCCTCGCCACCAGATCCCCAACCCGGACTCCACCCCTGCTTGCCCCCAAACCCCGACCAGGGGGCCCCGCCCCCCTAACGGTACCCCCTCCACACTCAACACCCCAGGACCACCCCTTCCCAGAGCCCCTTCCCACCCTCTCTACACACAGTAGGGCGCAAGAAATCTTGGTTGCTGAGCTCTGCGCCCTCAAATTGGATGCCGAGAGCTACAGACTCCCGTGCTGCCCCCCTAAACGCGCACACACCCCTTCTCCCAGGACACAGGTGCAGGGCGTCGCTAGCCGGCCCTGCAGGTGCAGCATCCCCACATGCACATGCTCTGCAGGGCGTGCGCCGAGGACCTACCTGAGGGCACGCTTCCACACACGCACTCAGCACGTGTGACGTGTACGCAGCACACCTGTGCGCCAGGGCACACGGGCAGCACAGCATGCGTCAGCGCCCCACGCAGGACAGGCACCCCGTGTGCACGCTCGGGTCTCCAACTCACACGCACCCCCTAAGCAGACACACACGGTAGGGAGACGTGTGCCTGCGTCCCCCATCACACCCACCCACCCACCTACCTCACCCTCCACCACCCAGGGGTGCCCACGCCCGTTTGGATGCGGGCACCGGGCCACAGCTGCCCTGCCTGATGAATGCTGGCATTTCGGGAGCACTTCCTGTGTGCCGGGCTCCGGTCTGGATTTACTCCGGGGTTGGACTTCTCCCACCAATCCCTGGGCCAGGTAGGGACAGTCGCCACCCCCGTTTTCCAGAGAGGGAAACTGAGGTTCAGAGAGGCCAAGCAACCTACCCAAGGCCACCCAGGTGGTGCCAGGGATCGGGGACAGGTAGGTGCGGGCTCAGAGGCTCAAAGTCTTCACGCACACCCCTATTGTTCACCATGGCTGCATATTCTCTCTCACAGCTCAGCTGGCTGGTGCCCCCACCCCCTGTTGCACCCACAGAGTCAGGGCTTCCATGAAATCGCCTCCAGAGCCCAGCCTTCTCCCCTTCTCCCAGCTCCAACAGCACCCCCGGGGCCACCAGCCAGGCACAGGCGCCCGTGGTGCCAGGCAGTAGCCTCCAGAGGCATCTCCAGCTGCGGGCTCCGGGTGCCTCTGCTGGAGCTGCAGCAGGTGCCGGCCCAGCTCTGGGAGGCCCCCCTCTGGTGCACCCCCAGCCAGCGACCCAGGTGGTGAGCAGCTGGGCCCTGGGAGAGAACAGCTGCCCGGGGGGTGCCGTCAGCGAGAGAGGCTGTGCGCCCGTCTACAGTTTACAAGGCCTGTCCCGGTCTGTGTGTCACGTCTGGAGGCCTGTAGCTGCTGGGGAGGGGTCCTGGGAACCCTCAGGGGCACCGGGGAGGTTTCGGGCTCTGATGTGGCAGCAGCCTGCCCAAGGTCACGCTGCCCTCTGCTTTCTTGGAAGAGGGCAGCCTGGGCGCCTTGGTTTCCAAGGCCCCTCCTGGGGCTCCCAGCAGCCG
>NW_005370276.1:2290072-2294311 GCF_000412655.1 Myotis brandtii
GGTAGGGAGACGTGTGCCTGCGTCCCCCATCACACCCACCCACCCACCTACCTCACCCTCCACCACCCAGGGGTGCCCACGCCCGTTTGGATGCGGGCACCGGGCCACAGCTGCCCTGCCTGATGAATGCTGGCATTTCGGGAGCACTTCCTGTGTGCCGGGCTCCGGTCTGGATTTACTCCGGGGTTGGACTTCTCCCACCAATCCCTGGGCCAGGTAGGGACAGTCGCCACCCCCGTTTTCCAGAGAGGGAAACTGAGGTTCAGAGAGGCCAAGCAACCTACCCAAGGCCACCCAGGTGGTGCCAGGGATCGGGGACAGGTAGGTGCGGGCTCAGAGGCTCAAAGTCTTCACGCACACCCCTATTGTTCACCATGGCTGCATATTCTCTCTCACAGCTCAGCTGGCTGGTGCCCCCACCCCCTGTTGCACCCACAGAGTCAGGGCTTCCATGAAATCGCCTCCAGAGCCCAGCCTTCTCCCCTTCTCCCAGCTCCAACAGCACCCCCGGGGCCACCAGCCAGGCACAGGCGCCCGTGGTGCCGGGCAGTAGCCTCCAGAGGCATCTCCAGCTGCGGGCTCCGGGTGCCTCTGCTGGAGCTGCAGCAGGTGCCGGCCCAGCTCTGGGAGGCCCCCCTCTGGTGCACCCCCAGCCAGCGACCCAGGTGGTGAGCAGCTGGGCCCTGGGAGAGAACAGCTGCCCGGGGGGTGCCGTCAGCGAGAGAGGCTGTGCGCCCGTCTACAGTTTACAAGGCCTGTCCCGGTCTGTGTGTCACGTCTGGAGGCCTGTAGCTGCTGGGGAGGGGTCCTGGGAACCCTCAGGGGCACCGGGGAGGTTTCGGGCTCTGATGTGGCAGCAGCCTGCCCAAGGTCACGCTGCCCTCTGCTTTCTTGGAAGAGGGCAGCCTGGGCGCCTTGGTTTCCAAGGCCCCTCCTGGGGCTCCCAGCAGCCGTGGGCAGGGGCGCCCTGCTCTCGCGTAGAGCCAGAAGCCTTGGCCGGCTGCCTGCATGCTGGTGACCTCCGGCGGGCTGCTGTCCCCTCTCTGAGCCTGGTTTCCTCCCTTGAAGAGTGGGCCCTGGCCGGTGAGCTCCATGCTTGCTGGCACCACCGGCCAGGCCAAATGTGGGAAAGCCCTGCATGAGTCACGAGTCTGGCACAGAGTGGCCATGGCCTGGCCTCTTGCTTCTCTTGCCTGTGCGTCCTCTCTCCCTCTGCCCTCACCACCTCGTCCACCCTGGCCGCCCCGACCCTTTCCCATGCCCCTCTGCCTGGGCCTCAGGGTGCCATCTGAGCACAACAGTCAAGCTTCCCATGGAGGGGCTAAGTTACTGTGGTGCTACTTCCTTTCTCACTCGGCACCTGACTGAGCACCTACTATGTGCTAGGTTGGCCCTGTTCTGGCTCTGGGGATCCGGCAATAAACAGGAACCCCTGCCTTCATTGGCAGGAGACAGACGACAACCAACCAACCAAACAAACCAGACAACGCCAGTCTTGAGTATACTGAAAAGATCAAAGCGGGTGTTTTAATAAAATAATTTGCAGAAGTGAAGCTTCTTCTTTTAAAAAAATATATATTTATTGATTTCAGAGAGGAAAGAAGAGGGAGAGATAGAAACATCAACGATGAGAGAGAACCATTGTTCTGCTGCCTCCTACACACACCTTACTGGAGATCAAGCCCAAAACCCAGGCATGTGCCCCTGACTGGAATTGAACCCAGGACCCTTCAGTCCACAGGCCGACACTCTATCCACTGAGCCAAACCAGCTGGGGCAGGAGCAAAGCTTCTTTAGATAAAACAGTCAGGAAAGGCCTCTCAGGGCTGAGATTTTGGGAATGAGAAGGGGCTGAGCCACAGAGCCTTGTTCTAGAAGGCTGAAAAGACTAGTGCGAAAGCTAGGAGGTGGGAAGGAGCTCAGCATTCAGGAAATAGCCAAGAGGCTACCCACACTCCAGTGTGGCTGGATCCTAGGGGGCAGGGGCGTGGGGGTGATGAGCTTGCAGGATTGCAGAGGACCCGCCCTCCCTGGCCCCCTGCGGGGCTGGCCAGACCCTGGCCAAGGGCAGGGTTTGGCTTCTCCTCTGCCTGTGATGGGAAGCTGGGGGAGCAGGGGAGTGGGGAGTGACAGGCTCTGATTTACAGTTTGGAAGCATTGCTCTGGCTGCGGCAAGCAGCGTGGATTGGAGGGGCTAGGGAGGAAGGAGGGGGCGAGCAGGAGGAGGCAACTGCAGTGGTCCAGGCTGGAGAGGAACCTCGCTGACTGCTCAGAGCTCTGTAGGCACCCAGCCCAGCACCTGTCCGCTCCACCTCCTGGAGAAAGCATCCTTGACCACCCCCCTCCCCACATCACCCATCCTCCTCCCTCCCCTCAGCCCTAGCCCCTCACCCAGTGGGACGGGGTCTGTCTGCCTGTCTGGAGTCCCCAGTCACCAAGGAAGGGCCTGGTCTGCAGGCTTCCAGAAAAATGTATGGGAAATGAATCCCAGAGGCCGGCCTCCTGGGCTGCACACACAACCACACGCATGCTCCTCATATGTGTCCCACACACTCAACTTGCATCTTGGGGCAAGAGTGTGGAGGGTGGGATGGGAGATCTGGGGGAGAGGGTGCCCTAAAGCCTGAGAATGGTGGGAAAGCCTCGTTCAGCAGGGTAATAACCTTGGAGAGACCCCGCAGTCCCCCCCCTGTGAGGAGTGGCCAGGGACACAGGGTTGGGGGGGGGGAAGAGGGGGGGGGAGGGACACAGGGTTGGGGGGGGGGAAGAGGGGTGGGGTGCAGGGTCCCAGCCCAACAAACCCCTGAGGGGGTCCCTGGTAGAGGCTGTGTCTGCAGGATCCCTTGGAGAGCTAGCTCCGTGCTCCTCCTGCCCATCAGGGCGTTGGGCCGGGCAGAAGGAAAGAACGGGGCGGAGTGAGCTCTGGAAAGTGGGAAGAGGGGGGTGTGAGGGGAGACCCAGGGCGGGATCCAGGCTTTGGAACGTTGGAGGTTTCCGGCCACAGAGGCAGGGAGGGCCTCAGGGGAGCCAAGAGAGGCGGGGAGAGACACACATCGAGGAACTGAGACCAAGAACAGAGACAGGAGCTGGGAGGAGAGGGACCAGGGAGGAGCTGGGAGAGGTGGGGACCGGGGGCAAGTGATCTGGACACACTCCAGTCCCCAGAGACACCCCCTCCTCAGAGACATTTGTCCGCAGCCTTGGGTGCTGCGAGCCCGCCCTGATGCAGGCAGCCTGGCTCCTTGGGGCCCTGGTGGTCCCCCAGCTCCTGGGCTTCAGCCACGGGGCTCGAGGAGCCGAGAGGGAGTGGGAGGGGGGCTGGGGAGGCGCCCAGGAGGAGGAGCGGGAGAGGGAGGCCCTGATGCTGAAGGTGAGTGGCTGGGGGATGGTGACCGCGGCCAGCATGGCCTTGGGAGGGGCTGTTGCAGGATCAGGGAACTGGGCCAGCGGGAGGGATGGGAGAGGCCCAGAGGATGGGGGCGATGGGCTCACAGGAGGGACTCGAGGGCAGTGAGCCAGATTGCAGCTGGAGAGGGGGTGGTTGGAGCATCTGGGGAGTCAGAATGGGGCGATGGGCTGGCCCTGGCCATCCCTTCCCTGCCTCAGCATTTACAGGAGGCCCTGGGGCTGCCCACTTTGAGGGGGGACGACAATCTTGAGGGAACCCCTGAAGACAAAGGGGCCTCGGAGACTGAGGAGGGCCAGCAGGAGGAGGAAGAAGAGGAGGAAGCAACGCCGACCCCCTCCTCCAGCCCCAGCCCCTCTCCCACCCCGGAGGACGCCATCACTTACATCCGTGAGTTATCATTAGGTCTGCCCTGCCCGCCAGGCCTCCACCATCATTTGCACCAAAATGAACCGTCCTGTCGCTACCGGGGGAAACTTTCAATTGTTCACGGCCCAGCCCGTCTCGCCCACAACCCTATGAGCTCTGGGTCCCGGCCTTGCCTCCCAAAAAGGCCCGGGGCCACCGACATTCCAGGACTCCTGAGTCCCCCAACTCCCATCCCACAAACTCGGCCCCCAGAGGCCATAGGTCCCTGTTCCTCCAGGTCCTCCGCTCCCCTGATGCCGACCCCAGGGTCCCCATCCAACGTGCGCCCTGTCCGTCTGCAGTGGGGCGCCTGGCCGGCCTAGACACAGGCCTGCACCAGCTGCACGTCCGTCTGCACGTGTTGGACACCCGCGTGGTCGAGCTGACCAAGGGGCTGCGGCAGCTGCGGGAGGCGGTGGGCGACA
>NW_005370276.1:2294348-2294571 GCF_000412655.1 Myotis brandtii
GAGAGTGCCGGGAGCAGGCGGGCGGTGGGGGAGAAACACTCCACACCGTGCGGTGGAGCCGACCCCACTCTGCACGCGCCACGCCCCCTGCAGTCCGGTCCCTACAGTATAGCCCCGCCCCCGGCGGCCTTGACTCCGCCCCCTTGCTGGGTTGTTGACCCCGCCTCCTCCCTGACCGTCCGCGGAGTCTCTGACCCCGCCTTGTCCACGCCCCTGGAGGATA
>NW_005370276.1:2295246-2300757 GCF_000412655.1 Myotis brandtii
GCCGGGACCCCTTCCTTGCCTGTGTTTCTCCTGGGAGCGGCGAGGTCCGGCGACAATAAAGCCTCTGGAATCTGACCGGAGCGGGCAGTGCGAGCACTTTGGGCCTTTCTCTCGCCGCGTGGCAGGCCGGGAAAGGCGAGCACCTGGCCTTGGGGCGCCTGTCCCGATCCTCTTTTTTTTTAAAAAGTATATCTTATTGATTTTTTACAGAGAGGTAGGGAGAGGGATAGAGAGTTAGAAACATCGATCAGCTGCCTCCTGCACACCTCCCACTGGGTATATGCCGGCAACCAAGGTACATGCCCTTGACCGGAATCAAACCTGGGACCCTTCAGTCCGCAGGCTGACGCCCTATTCGCTGAGCCAAACTGGTCGGGGCTGTCCCGTCCCTCTTGTACAGGTGTTATTTGCACCCCAGAACCATCAGCTGAGAACCCCGATGCATCTGTGACACGGCCCTCCACGCCTGCACACATGTCGGGAGCACCTAAGTGCACGCACTAACACCTTCACCCCCATGGTGCCCCGCTGCTCAGGGCCTTTGGGACCCCGGGGCCTGTCAATCACTGCCCCAGGTCTTGGTCCTGATCAGAGAAATCTGGGGAATCGCAAAGGAGCTAAAGGCTCTGACAAGTCCTGCAAGAAACATCTCATTTAATTTTTTTATTTTTAAAAAATATATTTTATTGATTTTTTTACAGAGAGGAAGGAAGAGGGATAGAGAGTTAGAAACATCAATGAGAAAGAAACATCCATCAGCTGCCTCCTGCACACCCCCTACTGGGGATGTGCCTGCAACCAAGGTACATGCCCTTGACCAGAATTGAACCTGGGACCCTCCAGTCCGAAGGCCGACACTTTGGTGTGTCTCCAGCTCGTTTCAGCAGATGGCCCATGGGTCACCGCCCTACCCCCTTCTCCCACCCCCAGGGCCCTGTGTCGAGACACAAACTTGAAGACCTACCCAGCCTGGAAGTGTAGGCTCCCTCCCAGTGTTCCCTCCTCTACTCCCTGCCTGTGAGGCCAGGAGCCAGTCCCTTCCCTGCTCTGAGCCTCAGTTCCTCTTCTGAACACAGGCACACTCACCCCTACCTTGTGTGGTTCTTGGGGTGTTCAGGTGAGCCCAGGAAGTGAGTGAGCACTTGGGAAATGGTGGAGCATGAGCCACGCGATTCCTCCCCTTCCCCACCGCTTTTCATACCTTTATTCCCTGGGGCAGGGGGGACACCCAGAAATCACCCCAGTGTCTTCCCCCAATACTGGCATCAGGGTCCTGACTCTGACATGATCCTAGAAACCAAGAGATCATGACGTTTCTTCTTCCCTTCCCTCAGCTGTGGCACCAACCAGCCTAAAGTGTCACCATTGGGCCAACCAGTGACAGTCACCCCTGTCATTTCCAAAAAGGGGGAGCACCACGCCCCCTCCAGGTGGAGAGTGAGAGGTGGGTGTGTGAGGGGGTGGCCTCTGGTCAGGAAGACGTCAATCATGGGACTGAAGACCTCGCTCAGAATTCTTGCCCCTAAGCTCGCTTTCCAGGCTGGAGGTGGGGCAGCAGAATGTCAGGCAACCACAGGGCAGATGAGGCAGATGTTGAGTTCCTGCCATTGCCCAGGAGGGGTTCACCCTCACAGACTTGACATTCTGGGCAGTTCAATGGCTATCCTTGCCTGGACTCGGGAGCCAGAAGGCCCAAGTTCTGGTCCTTCCTACTGGGCCGATGTGAGTGAGACATCTCTCCTGACACTGCACTGGTCAGCCAGACTGGGGCACCACTGTGGGGCAGGGCAGGGCTGGGTATAAGCAACTCCGTGCACCCAGCATACCCTGGCACATGGGAGCCCCTTGAATGAAGCCTTGAGGATGGCTGTGTGGGGCCAGGTTGGGGACCCTGAGATGAGTCGGATCTCGAACTGCTTCTCTCTCTTCCTGGCAAATCCCCAGGCTTGCACAGGTCCGAGGCTTTCCCCATCACACCCTCCATCACGCTAGATGCCTAGGAACAAAGACCCGGGGCACACAGAGGGGTCCGAGGTGGTGAGTGGAAGGCATTTGCAAGGAGTTTCTACATCAGCTCAGCTCGCCTACATACAGCGTTCCGGGTTTATTCCTGACTCAGGTCTGCCTATGGGACCCCTTACCCTCCCAGGCCTGCCAAGGGCCAGCTTTTGCCAGTGCCCCCTCCCTGGCTCTCGGCGAGGAGCACCTGCTCTGAGAGCCGGGAGCCGCGGACCAGAGGAAGCCTCAGCAGCTATTAGGGACCCAGGGAAGTGGTGGAGGAAGGGCCCAAGGCCGGAGATGACCCGGCCTGGAGCAGAACTAGCACTGGTAGCCACAGAGGCTTGTCAGGACTACAAATCCCAGGCGGCTGAGCGACAGGCCAACCGCCACATTTCCCGGCAGCCATTGGGTGCCTCACGCAGGTCCTTCCGCAAGCCCCGCCCTCTCCTCCTACGTGGGGATCGCCTACATTTCCCAGCAAGCTTAGGACCCCGCCCTTCGCAATGAAGACAGAGCTCAGCAGTGTCCAATCAGAGTTCAGACCCCTCAACCCATCGGGGCTCGGCCTGAGGTACTATGGGAAATGTAGTCCGGTCACGCGTTAAGCGGTAGAAAAACCCAAAGCCTCAAGAGTCCAACTTTTGTTTAGACTGTAACTAGCGCTCAGATCTTTCCTACAAGCTTTTTTTTTTTTTTTTTCAAATCAACCCATCGGGGCTCGGCCCGAGGTACTATGGGAAATGTAGTCCGGTCACGTGTTAACCGGTAGAAAAACCCAAAGCCTCAAGAGTCTAACTTTTGTTTAGACTGTAACTAGCACTCAGATCTTTCCTACAAGCTTTTTTTTTTTTCTTTCAAAATACGGATGGATTTCCATGGGTGGGTCATAACCATTTTTAAAATAAGTGAAATAGGTTCAAGGAAAATGGTTAGAAATAGTTATTGAGCCCCCGCCAGCATGGCTCAGTGGTTGAGCATCACCTATGAACCAGCAGGTCATGGTTCGATTCCCTCAGGGCACATGCCTGGGTTGCAGGCTCCATGCCCAGTAGGGGGCCTGCAGGAGGCAGCCAATTAATGATTCTCTCTCGCCCTGACCGGTTTGGCTCAGTGGATAGAGCGTCGGCCTGTGGACTGAAGGGTCCCAATGAAGACAGAGCTCAGCAGTGTCCAATCAGAGTTCAGACCCCTTCAACCCATCGGGGCTCGGCCCGAGGTACTATGGGAAATGTAGTCCGGTCACGTGTTAACCGGTAGAAAAACCCAAAGCCTCAAGAGTCTAACTTTTGTTTAGACTGTAACTAGCACTCAGATCTTTCCTACAAGCTTTTTTTTTTTTCTTTCAAAATACGGATGGATTTCCATGGGTGGGTCATAACCATTTTTAAAATAAGTGAAATAGGAAAAAAATAAAAATAAAAAAATAAAAAAAGTGAAATAGGTTCATGGAAAATGGTTAGAAATAGTTATTGAGCCCCTGCCAGCATGGCTCAGTGGTTGAGCATCACCTATGAACCAGGAGGTCATGGTTCGATTCCCTCAGGGCACATGCCTTGGTTGCAGGCTCCATGCCCAGTAGGGGGCCTGCAGGAGGCAGCCAATTAATGGTTCTCTCTCATCACTGATGTTTCCAGCTCTCTCTCTCTCCCTTCCTCTCTGAAATCAATAAAAATATAAAATAATAAAAACAAAGGCAAACGTATTACAAATATTCGCTCGTGTGGCTCTGTTCCTGCGTTGTTGCCATGGAGTGGTGTTCTCTGGGGCAGACACTACAGCGAATTCGCTTTGTTCTGGCTGACGTTTGTGCATTTCACAAATGAGCATCTGTGTTTCCATGTTCTGCTATTTTTTTTTTCAAATATATTTTTATTGATTTCAGAGAGGAGGGGAGAGGGAGAGAGAGAGAGAGATAGAAATATCAATGGTGAGGGAGAATCATGGATCAGCTGCCTCCTGCACGCCCCCTAGTGGGGATCAAACCCACAACCCGGGCATGTGCCCTGACCAGGAATAGAACCGTGACCTCCTGGTTTACAGGTCGCCGCTCAGCCACACCGGCCGGGCACCTGAGGATATTTTTTTCATTGATTTTTAGAGAGAGTGGAAGGGATGATGTTCTAACCACCTGAGCTACTGGGCCAGGGCAGAAGTTTCTTAATTTTAATGTAGTCAGTTTTCCAAATATTTATGCTGGGTACTTTTGGGGACTCTTTTAAGAAGTCCTTCCCTACCCCAAGGTGATAAACACATTGTCCTTCATTATCTTCTAAAAGATTTGACTTCCACATTGAAGTCTTTAATCATCTGAAGTTTTGTGTGTATGTGTGTGTGTGAGGTGTGATGTAGAGATCCAACTTTATTTTTTCCCATAAGGATGACCAATTATTTTTATTTATTTATTTATTTTTAAATAATAAAATTTTTAAGTCTTTTTAATTTCTTAAAGATTTTTCGATGTAATTTCTTTTTTAAAAATACTTTTATTGATTTCAGAGAGGAAGGGAGAGGGAGAGAGAGATAGAAACATCAATGATGAGAGAGAATCATTGATCAGCTGCCTCCTGCACGCCCCACACTGGGGATCGAGCCTGCAACCCAGGCCTGTGCCCTGACTGGGAATAATCGAACCCAGGACCCTTCAGTGTGCAGGCCGATGCTCTATCCATTGAGCCAAACCAGTTAGGGCGACTTTCAACATTTTTACTAGGATGCGTCTGACTGTGGGTCTGTTTATGTTTATGCTACTGGAGTTCACTGAGCTTCCCAGATGTGTCCGTTAGTGCGATTTGGAAAGTTTCAGCCATTACTTCTTCAATTTCTTCCCTGTTCCTTTCTCTCCCTCCTCTCCTGGCACGTCCATGATGCCTACGTTGGTCTGCGTAATGGTGTCAACCACAGCCATGGTCTCTGCCAGGGACTTTCTGTATTTGGGTTCAATATTTAAAAACATAGAACGGCTAGGGGGAAAGAACTGCCTATTCATCATGCCAAGCCAGGGCCCGCATGAGGTGGGGTTCCTCAGTCACCCCGTTTCCCAGCTGAAGTGCCCAGGGGATGATGGGAACCTTAAAGTTTGCAGCCTCTCCCCTGGGAGGCTGCAGGGCCCTGCACAACCTCGCCTCTTCCTCCAGGACGTCTTCCTGGTGTGGCCTCATCTCAATCGCTCCGTGCAAGACACCTGGTTATTTCCCCATATGCCTTCCACCCTTCCACCCTTCCTTTCCAGGAAGACTTCTGTTTTATTTTTTTTAATTTTTATTTTTTATCTTTAAATTCTTTATTAGTTAAGGTATTATAAATGTGTCCTCATCTCCCCCATTAACCCCTATCCTCCCCAGTCCCCCACTCATGCTCTCATCCCCCTGTTGTCCATGTCCATTGGTTTGGCTTATATGCATGCATACAAGTCCTTTGGTTGATTTCTTCCCCTTATCCCCACCCTCCCCTACTTTCCCTCTGGGGATTAATAGTCTGATTGCTGTTTCTCTGTCTTTGGATCTGTCCCTG
>NW_005370276.1:2300949-2306041 GCF_000412655.1 Myotis brandtii
TATTGATTTCAGAGAGGAAGGGAGAAAGAGAGATAGCAACATCAATGATGAGAATCATGGATCCGCTGCCTCCTGCACGCCCCCTACTGGGGATCAAGCCCGAAACCCGGGCACGTGCCCTGACTGGGAATAGAGCCGTGACCTCCTGGTTCATAGGCCGATGCTCAACCACTGAGCCACGCGGGCCCTGCCTACCTTGGATTCTTACTGGGCCAGATTAGGACTGAAGACCCTTCTAATAAGATTTCTCTAAGAACCTGAGCAGGCGACTCACTCCTCCCGTCATCAGACAAGGACCCTCACGGGCATGGATCGCGTCCTGTGCACCCGGTCCCGTGCGGAGCCTTATCAACCCCCGGGCTCCCCAAAGAGGCCTCGCACAATGACGCCCATTGTACAGATGAGGCCACTGAGGCTCAGAGAGGGAAAGCCACTTCCCAAAGGTCACACAGCGAGTAAGTGGTAATTGGGACTTGAATGGTCTTACCCCGCTAGCCCGTTCAGTCCTGGTTAGTGAAGGCCTGTCCACATGGTTCGAGGCACTGGCATCAGAAAGATGGAGGGGAGGGGAGCCTACATTTGAGGGGGAAAAAGGGGCCGACATTTCCAAAGTCGGGGTGACTTTCCAGGGGGAGGGGCTGGGTTGCCAGGGGGGAGGGGCAGACAGTCCTCATTCTTCAGATCCCACAGCCCCCACCTCCACGCGCACTCTGTGCCCAGCAGTGTGCACGGAGCACACAGTCCCTACGGATGTCCGCCAGCCCTGGCACCCACGGGGCCTGCCAGGAGCGCAGCCGTGCCCTCCAGCTCGCAGCCCCAGCCCCGACCTGCCTGCCGGTCCCACAGACACTCAGACACTTCCCTCCCAGGCAGGAGGGCGGCCTCACGCTCTCGATCACAACCTGTTTCTGTCAACAAGGAGAGAGGGAGGCGGAGCCGCAGCCGCGGGTGGGTGTGTTCCCAGCGGTGGGAGACAGACAGACTGTCACCCCAGTGGGAAAACAGCTGTCAGGAGACAGCGCATCCCCTGACGCCTGACGCCTGACACGTTCCCTGGGCTCCCACCCCGCCCTGCTGGCTGCAGACTCTGTTCCTGGGGTCTGAGCTGCCCGCGGGGTAGGACCTGCCTGCCCAGGTCACGGTCCCACGGTCCCAGCCGGTCCGGTCCGATGTCAGGGTCGGATTCCATCTCAGTCAGGAGCTCGGCTTATCTGGGTCCCAGGCTTGTTTGGGGTGAAACGGCAGCCTAACAGCCTCATCTGTCTCTTTTGCCCTGTGCCCCCCCCTCCTGGGACACGTCCTGTGGTGAGTGGCGAGTGGGTGCTGTCCGCCCCCCCAGTCTCAGGCTGACCTGACCGAGGGCTGGGTTTAAGGCGTGAGCGACGTCCTCCTGTGAGGCTCCTGTGGTGAATGACGCCGTGGACCCCAGGGGACCCCAGGGGACCCAGACCCAGACTCTCATCTGCAAGAGGCCCCAGCGATGGACGTGGACAGGGAGCCGCCACTGAGGGGGTTGTGCTGTGACAGAGCAGGTGGCGGCCCAGAGCTCCCGGGGAAGCGGTGGGAGGTTGAGTTGAGGGCTCTGATGGGCCTCAGTGCAAGGCCAGGCGGAGGGGCTGGGACTTGGTCCAGGGGCACTGGGGAGCCATGGCAGGTGTGTGAGCAGGGGAGGGGCAGGATCAATGCCAAGGGCAGAAAGATGCACCTGGGGCCCAGGCACGGAGAGGGAGAAGGGGGGGCAGGCCCGGCCAGAAGGGGCCAGAGGGAGTGACGGGAGGGAGAGGCGGGGGATTGGGCGTCTCTAAACCAGGACCCCCTCTCCTCCTCCCTCACCTTGCCCCCTCCCTGTTGGACTCGTTGAGGCCCTCAGGAGCCTCAGGGCAAAGATGGCAGAGCCGGGCACCCACTTCCCCTCAGGCCTCCCATTCCTTCCTCTTCCAGGAGGCCCGCCCCCCGCTCCCACCGCAGCCTGGCCGTGGCCTCCAGGCCTCCCCTGTGGCCCTCCTGGGTCCAGACCCTTCTTTCTGGGGCCTGTCCCCGACTTCCAACCCCCTGTCATTCCAGAGGCAAAGCCAGCAATGTCTGCGTGACCTTCACAGAGCCTCCATTTGCTGGCCTATAAAATGGGCGTGTTCGTTGTCTAAGGCTGCGGTAACAAAGTCCCACAAACTTAGCTACTCAAAACAACACAACCTTGCCCGAGCCGGTTTGGCTCAGAGGATAGAGCGTCGGCCTGCGGCCTGAAGGGTCCCGGGTTCGATTCTGAGTCAGCGCACATGCCCAGCCAGTAGGGGGCGTGCAGGAGGCAGCTGATCAATGGTTCTCTCTCATCATTGATGTTTCTCTCTCTCTCCCTCTCCTTTCCTCTCTGAAATCAATAAAAAAAATAAAAACAGAAGGATACATCTCTAAAAAAAATAACAACCCCCCCCCCACACACACACACACACTTATCTCATGATGCGGGGGCCAGAGGTGCTAACTGGGTCATGGGCACTAGAGAATCCATTTCCCTTTCCTGGTTCTGGCTGCAACCAGCTCATGGCTTATGGCCCCTTCCTCCGGCTTCGAGGCCCGTGGGCAGCATCTCCGTCCGTCTCTCTCTGCCGCCCTCCCTCTAACTACACTGGGCCCACCCGGGTGACCCAGGGCCCTGGCCCTAATTTAGGGCCACCAGCTTAGCACCCTTAATTCCTGTTTTCCAGCTAATGCAACAGACAGGATCTGAGGAGTAGGACATGGACATGTTTAAAATTTATTTTAAATACTTTTAAATTGATTTCTTTTTTTAGAGAGAGAGGAAGGGAGAGGGTGAGAGAGAAACATTGATGTGAGAGTGACACATCCATGGGCTGCCTTCCGCACGCCCGAGGATCTAGCCCAGTGATGGCGAACCTCTGACACGCGAACTCATTTTTTCTGGTTGATTTTTCTTTGTTAAATGGCATTTAAATATATAAAATAAATATCAAAAATATAAATCTTTGTTTTACTATGGTTGCAAATATCAAAAAATTTCTATATGTGACACGGCACCAGAGTTAAGTTAGGGTTTTTCAAAATGCTGACACGCCGAGCTCAAAAGGTTCGCCATCACTGATCTAGCCCAAACCCCGGGCATGTGCCCTGACCAGGAAACGAACCGGCAACCTTTCAGTGCACAGTTCGATGCCCAACCCACTGAGCAACCCTGGCCAGGGCTGGCCAGGGACATCTTTGGGACTGTTACTCTGCCTACCACATGGATATGGGGATCCTTACACCCATTCATCCCTTTATTCAACAGTATTTCCCGAGCACCTACTATGTGCCAGGCACTGCTCTGGGATGAAAATCTATGGTACAGTGTTGGGGCGGGGGGGGGGCAAGGAGGGTGCAGAGAGACAACAGAACAAAACGAAAAGTTTAAATGATGCGTGATTGTCAGGGCAATGGAGGGAAGAGCAGGGAGGTTAAGCCAAGAGCGAGTGATGACAGGGATACTGGGAAGAGGTGTAGCTGGAACCCACTCTCAGAGGCCCTGCGTGCAAGAGAGGTGAGCCCTGGCCGGGTTGCTCAGTTGGTTAGAGCGTCATCCCACTACGCCAAGGTTGTGGGTTCAATGCCTGGTCAGTTCACATGCCAGAAACAACCCTTGAATGCATAAGTAAGTGGAACAACAAATCAATGTTTCTCTCTCTCTCTTTCTCGAAGAAGAAGAAGAAGAAGAAGAAGAAGAAGAAGAAGAAGAAGAAGAAGAAGAAGAAGAAGAAGAAGAAGAAGAAGAAGAAGAAGAAGAAGAAGAAGAAGAAGAAGAAGAAGAAGAAGAAGAAGAAGAAGAAGAAGAAGAAGAAGAAGAAGAAGAAGAAGAAGAAGAAGAAGAAGAAGAAGAAGAGGAGAAGGAGAAGGAGAAGGAGAGAGAGAGAGAGAGAGAGAGAGAGAGGGAGGCGGTACCTGATCCTGTCTGGATGGGTGAGCAGCAGTCAGAGAAGGCTTTCTGAGGGAGGTGGCAGCCAATAGGGTTTTGGAGGATGAGTAGGAGTTTGCCGGCTGACACAAGGGGGTAAAGCCAAGTGGTCCAGGATGAGGAACCGGCGGCGAGGACAGAGCCTGGGTGTGTGCATGCGAGCGTGAAACCATGGAGCTTGTTTTGGGAACTCCAGGGCGGAAGGAAGGGAAGTGGTGAGCTATGAGGCTGGCGGTGTGGGCGGGGACACGACAGGTCAGGTTGCCGACGCCAGGCTGAGGGGCTCAGACCTGGTCCTGGGGCACCGGGAAGAGCGGGCAGTCCTTCAGTCCACAGGTGGGGAAACCCCGGCTCATGCTCAGACCCTGCGTGGCGGGCGGCCCCTCTGATTTCCAGCCGGGCCCCCCCTCCCACTCCCCCCCTGCCCACTGTCAGCTGCCCGCTCCTCACTCCTCCCCACCCGGGTCCTCCAGGGGAGACCCGGCTGCCAGCTCCTGCTCAGACGCCCGGGAAGACGCCTGCCCCCACCCCCCTGCCTGCTGGTGAGCCCAGGACAACCAGCAAAGGCACCGCGTGGGTAAACGGAGGCCCACAAACAGCAGGACCGAGGGGCGGGTCCCCCCAGTTAACATCCAGGCCTCTGAGGACGCACAGACGTGAGTTCAAATCCCGGCTGGGCCTCTGCTCTGTCTGCTTTGATTTTTGAGCAACTGACTCTCCCTCCCCAGCCTCAGTCTCCCCACCTGAAAGGCAGAGCTGTTAGGAGTGGCCACCTCCGCGCGGAGCAGCTCCTGCAACCCTCCCAGGACACAGGTCCCCTGAGGGAATGGGCAGGGCGAGTTCAAGGGCAGGAGGGGCTGCAGGCGGCGGGGGGCCAGCCACTGGGGTTTCAGCCCGGTGGGAGGGCTGGGACTTTGTCCAGGGAACTGGGGAGCCGTGGGAGGCCTGTGGGCAGGGGAGGGGCAGCTCGGGAGGTGGAGCGGGAGGCAGGGAGGCCGGTGGAGGCTGAGCTGGGCCGGGGCTATGGGGACAGAGCGCAGGGACAGGGCAGAGAGAATCAGGGTGAGACTGAGAGGTGACGGGGAGATGGGGAGAGGACAGCGTCTGGGGTGGGGTGGGGGTGGGGGAGGGAATGGGTGTGGAAGA
>NW_005370276.1:2307138-2308818 GCF_000412655.1 Myotis brandtii
AGAGTGTGACTAGATGTAGACGTAGTGAGAGATGGTGAGGTGAAGTAGGGGTGAGAGGGGATCTGGATGGAAGGAGACAGAGACCAGAGAGAGGGGGACAGGGACCCAGAGGGAGGGGGACAGGGACCCAGATGGAGGGGGACAGGGACCCAGAAGAGAGCGGGTGAAGTGGGGGAAGAGGTCCTGGGGGGAGCAGTGGGTGACGCAGAGGTGATGGGATCCTGCAGACAGGGGACCCAGGCCGCCACAGGGAGGGGGCGGGGTGAGACGGTCCGGCCGCCAGGAGGGACCACCTGGGAGACGAGACAGAACAAGACGTGGAGACAAAGGCCCAGGGAGAGACGGAAGCAGGGGGGCCCCCGGGACAGACGGACGGAGCTGGCATTGGGCCGAAGCCGAGGAGGAGGAATGGGGAGAGACGGACGGACGGACGGACAGGGACACAGTCCAGCCAGAGACGGAGAGCGCGGGCCAGGAATGCAGATGCAGGGTAGGACCGTGGGACCAGGCTCACAGCCCACCCGGGACTCCCGCACGTGGGTCTCTCAGGCCTAAAACCGGAGGGTCCCCCGCACCCTGGACGCCTCAGCTCCAGCCTCCGGGGCCCCAGGGCCTGAGCTCACACCTGGCTGATCGGTGCCTCCTAACCATCCTGCTCCGGGAACCCTGTTGTGAGTTCAAACTCCCAAATGTTCCCAAATTAAAGACACCCCGGACCGGGGAACGCAGGGCAGCCCTGGACCTCCAGCCTCCGGGGCCCCAGGGCCTGAGCTCACACCTGGCTGATCGGTGCCTCCTAACCATCCTGCTCCGGGAACCCTGTTGTGAGTTCAAACTCCCAAATGTTCCCAAATTAAAGGGTAATTTTTGCTCCACGTTCTGGCGTCTCCAATGTGTCCCCGGAGCGAGCTCAGAAGCGCGGGGAGCGCCCACCCAGGGACATTCGCCGCTTTCTGTCGTGGGAAACGCGTGGCCGCAATGCCCTTGGCCTGTGGCTCCTTCGCATCTGGATCTCCGGGGAGTTTTTACAGTTATGGACGCCCAGGCCCCCCCCCCCCCCAGGTGCTGTGGTTTTCGTGGCCCGGGCGGGGTGGGCGCTGGGCGTTTGAAAAGCCCCCCAGGGAGCCCGCAGCCAGCTGAGCCCCATCGATCTCCACTGCCTGCGGCTGTGAAAATGCAGCCGCCAGCTCCCCGGGGCCCAGCACTAAGTGCTTGCAAGGCCCAGGGGACGCCAAGACCAAGCTCTTTGCCAATAAATCGTTTTATAAACACGACAGCCAAGATTCACGCTGCGGGTCCAGCAGGAGTCTGATTTGACTCCGGGTGCGCCCCTCCCAGTTATAGCCACTGAAGATGGAGGGGAGAGTAGTGGGGGGCGGGGGGGGGGGGGGTATATTGATTTCCCAGGAAGCCTCTGTTAGGGCTGACACAGAGCAGAGGTGGGAAAGGACACTCCAGGCAGAGGGTACAGCATGTGCAAAGGCACTGGGGCATGGCATTTAAAAAAGCAAAACCAGGTGGCTCCGTGGCGCAATGGATAGCGCATTGGACTTCTAAAAAAGCAAAACCATCTCTCAGTTATCTGTGGGTAAGGATGTGCCATGGAGGGGGCTGAGGAGGTGGATGAATTAAAAAAATATATATTTTTTAAAATATATTTTATTGAATTTTTACAGAGAG
>NW_005370276.1:2308976-2309798 GCF_000412655.1 Myotis brandtii
ATATTAATTGATTTCAGAGAGGAAGGGAGAGGGAGAGAGAGAGAGAGAGACATCCATGATGAGAGAGACTCATTGATCGCCTGCCTCCTGCGCGCCCCCTACTGGGGATCGAGCCCACAACCCAGGCATGTGCCCTTGACCTGAATTGAACCATGACCTGGTTCACAGGTCGCCGCTCAACCGCTGAGCCACACTGGCCGGGCTGGATGGATTTTTTTAAAGAGAAAGACTGGAGGAAGCCAGTGCACACAGCCTTCAACGCAGGCCACGGGGCTGTGAGGAGAAATTCTCTCAGGGGGACAGGGGGGCCATAGGAGGGCTGTGAGCAGGGAGGGAGAGGGTCAACTTTGGGTGTAGAGAGACCCCTGTGATGGGGTAGAGAATAGAAATTGGGGGCTCCGTGGTTGAGCATTGACCTATGAACCAGGAGGTCACAGTTCGATTCCCTGTCAGGGCACATGCCTGCGTTGTGGGCTCCATCCCCAGTAGGGGGCGTGCAGGAGGCAGCCCATCAATGATTCTCATCATTGGTGCTTTCCTATCTCTTTCCCCCTTTCCCTCCCTCTCTGAAACCAATAAAAATATATTTAAAAAAGAAAGAAAGCCCTAACCGGTTTGGCTCAGTGGATAGAGCCTCGGCCTGTGGACTCAAGGGTCCCGGGTTCGATTCCGGTCAAGGGCATGTGCCTTGGTTGGGGGCACGTCCCCAGTGGGGGGTGTGCAGGAGGCAGCTGCAGCTGATCAATGTTTCTCTCTCATCGATGTTTCTGGCTCTCTATCCCTCTCCCTTCCTCTCTGTAAAAAAATCAATAAAATATATTT
>NW_005370276.1:2309884-2311396 GCF_000412655.1 Myotis brandtii
CCCGCCACACACACACACACACACACACACACACACACACACACACACACTTCCCGAGTCTCAAAGTATTGGTTTTGCGGAACCCCACTTCCCTCCGGGAGCGGGACTCATTTCTGACTGGGAAAATGGCCCAACACTGCCCCCATGTGGCGACTCTGAGTATTGCAACCAAGGCTCCTGTAAGTCAGACTGTCGGAACCAGGACGCCCGAGCGTTCAAGGGGGCGCAAGTACCAAGTGTGCGGAACCACTGGCCCCAAGTGTTGGCGATCTTTAGCCAACACGGTAGCGGAACTATGATTCTACCCCGAACTGGAATTTGCTGGTCCTTTCCCGGGAAGCCCACCATGTTTGCTCATCCTGTGAAGAGGCCGCCTTCTCAGATCTTCAGGCGAAATGCAATGGTTTCTTTTCGGGTGAGAAAGTGGCTGAAGCTCAACCAGAGGCTGAGGGGTCACCCAGGGCGAGCCACGTGCTGGGGACGGAGGCAGGGAGTGCGGGAGCCCCTGACCAGGGGAGCCCGGGACTGACTCTGTCCTGGGCATCTGGAATCTTTTGTAGGAAGGGGCATGGACGGTGGGTTTTGAAGGTTGAATACAAGTTTGCTAAGAGAAGAGAAAGACGCTTACGATGCCCACACTCGTCTTCGGTTTCAGGCTGTCCTTGCGGTGGCCTTCTGGGCCCAGGGGACAAAGACGTTTTGATTTTTGTCTGATAAGAAACCCGGGACTCGGAGAGAAGAAATGAAATCTGCTGTGCAGAGCGGTCTGTGTTGGTGCCAAGTGGTGAATCAGCCCTGCTCTTTCTCTCCTCTGTGCTCTTGCACCCAAAGTTGGAATAACTTCTTCCTCTCTAAACACTCCTGAAAACTCCTACTCATCCCTCAAAACCCAGCTCAAATTCTGGGCCCCTACCCTCAAATCTGAGAATGTGGGCCCCCAACCCCTCCTCCCTCAGACCCAGGGGTCCAGGCCCCCAGCCCCTCCTCCCTCAGATCCAGGAGTTCAGGTCCTCAGTCCCTCCTCCCTCAGACCCAGGAGTCCAGCCACCAGCTCCTCCTCCCTCAGACCCAGGAGTCCAGGCCCCCAGCCCCTCCTCCCGCAGACCCAGGGGTCCAGGCCCCCAGCCCCTCCTCCCTCAGACCCAGAGGCCTGGCCCTGGGACAGAGCCCCCCGAGGTGCTGGCACAGAGCTGGCTATGCTGATTCATTTATTAAGTCTCAGAGGCCAGAGTCATGGTCGGGGCAGAGGCCGGGCTCTTGGATTAAGCTGTCCTGTTTCTTCGCTTCCTCATCGCTGAGCCTAAGAGAGGAGGAGACACAGACATGCAGGGACGTGGGAGAGGGGAGGCCAGGACGCTGGCACGGGGACCGCTGACAGAGCCGCCCGCCTGCCGCCTCCTCCCCGCGCTCACCTTGTTGAAGAAGTAGATGGAGGCCAGGATGGTGAACACAGCGATGGCCAGTGTCACGTTCTGTGGGGAGGGGGAGGGAGAGAGGGAGGTCAGGACCCAG
>NW_005370276.1:2311741-2312544 GCF_000412655.1 Myotis brandtii
CCCGCCCTCCCTGTCCCACCTGACCCGCCCTCACTTCTTGAAAGTTCATGGCCATGAGCCCTCTGTGCCAGGTCACTTGACCTCCCTCTCCCTCTGCTGCTCTTGGGCCTCTGGGACAGACAGGGGAGGCCAGCCAGTCACCGGAACCTGAGAGGGTTGTCCAGGAGACCAGAATGGTAGCCGTGGTGATGGGGAAGGGCATTCTGGGTAGAGGGGACACTGGGGCAGAGGCCTGGGGGGCAGGAATGTCCTATGGGGGCCCGGCTGGTGTTGCTCAGTGGTTGAGTGTCAACCTATGAACCAGGAGGTTGCGGCTTGATTCCCGGTCAAGGGCACACGCCCGGGATTGTGGGCTCGACCCCCGGTGTGGGGTGTGCAGGAGGCAGCGGGTCAATGACTCTCTTTCATCATTGATGCTTCTATCTCTCTCTCCCTCTCCCTTCCTCTCTGATATCAAGCAAGTACTTTAAAAATAAAATGCCCCTTGCCGAACTGGTTTGGCTCAGTGGATAGAGCGTCGGCCTGCGGACTGAAGGGTCCCAGGTTCAATTCCGGCCAAGGGCACATGCCTGGGTTTGGGCTTGATCAGTAGGGGATGTGCAGGAGGCAGCCAATCAATGATTCTCTCTCATCATTGATGTTTCTATCTCTCTCTCCCTCTCCCTTCCTCTCTGAAATCAATAAAAATAAAAATAAAATGCCCCATGGGGTACCTGAACTTGGGACCAGGACATTTGAGATAAGGGAGACCAAACCCAGCATCACCCCAAGGACTTTTTTTTTTTTTAGGACTTTTTTTTTTT
>NW_005370276.1:2312558-2314863 GCF_000412655.1 Myotis brandtii
GTTATTCTTATATGCATGCATATACGTCCTTCGGTTGATCTCTTAATCCCCCCCCAATCCCTCCCCAGGCTTCCCACTGTAGTTTGACAGTCTTTTCAATGTTGCTCTGCCTCTGCATCTACCCCTGTTCATCAGTCTATACTGGTCCCCATTATCTGTCCCAACCTCACTGGAGCAGTCCCAACCTCACCGGGGCCGTCTCGACCTCACCGGGGCCGCTTCAACCTCACCCCAAGGACTTTGTCCCGCTTCACTGGAGGGGGCTGGGGAGCCACAGAGGGCTGATGGGGGCAGGTCAAGCGCCAGTGCGGGAGGAGCTGTGGGCGCAGGAGGAGCTGTGGGAGCAGGAGGAGCTGTGGGCGCAGGAGAAGCTGTGGGTCCGGGAGGAGCTGTGGGCGCGGGAGGAGCTGTGGGCACAGGAGGAGCTGTGGGAGCAGGAGGAGCTGTGGGAGCAGGAGGAGCTGTGGGCGCAGGAGGAGCTGTGGGCGCAGGAGGAGCTGTGGGCGCAGGAGGAGCTGTGGCCTGAGCAGTGAGGGGCCACGCTGCTTTCTCCAGCGCGTCTGCCAGACGCAGGTTACAGGTCGGGAGGTGCGCAGAGGCCTGGGCTGGACTTACCGTCATAGGGGCAGAAACCAATGGTGGCTGCAGCTTCCCCAGCTCTGGCCACAGGGACGAGCTGCGGCTCCCAAAGGGTCTTTGCAGATGTAATCGAGTTAAAGTGAGGCCCTGACAGGTGTCCCTCTAAGGCAGTGGTTCTCAACCTTCCTAATGCCGTGACCCTTTAATACAGTCCCTCATGTTGTGGTGACCCCCAACCATAAAATTATTTTCGTTGCTACTTCATAACTGTAATTTTGCTACTGTTATGAATCGTCATGTAAATATCTGATATGCAGGATGTCTTTTCATTGTTACAAATTGAACATAATGAAAGCATAGTGATTAATCACAAAAACAATATGTAATTATATATGTGCTTTCTGATGGTCGCGACCCATAGGTTGAGAACTGCTGCTAAGGAGGAGAGAGAGTCAGGGATGGGCACACACGGAGAATGACGCCGCCTGGTGATGGAAGAGGGAGCCCACACACACTGTGAATGAGACTCAATAGCTATTGTCTTGAGCCACTGAGTTTTAGGGTAATTTGTCACGAAGCAATAAATGACACTATGTAGTAGCTACTGCGCAAAGCCCTGTTCTACAGCGTGGCGTGCATGCGGAATGTATGGGAACACGTTTAATCCTTAAAGCAACTCCCAGAGGAACAGACTGTGCTCCCCCTAATTTTATGGACAAGGAAACAAAGGCACAGAGAGGTGCAGCAACTGGCCCAAAGTCACACAGCTCCGCAAATGGTGAGGTTGGGGTTTGCACCCAGCCTGTCCAACTCCAGGGTGGCTTTGGCCAGCTGTGGGTGAACATCCCGATCCTTTACCGGAAGAAGGCGGAATCTCCACGAAGCCTCAGAGATCCTCAACATATGGGGGTGAAACAGGGAGAGCAGATTGGGGTGCAGAACCCGAGCGCAGAGCAGAGACTATGAGTCTGGGACAGTGACGGCGAACCTTTTGAGCTCGGCGTGTCAGCATTTTGAAAAACCCTAACTTAACTCTGGTGCCGTGTCACACACAGAAATTTTTTGATATTTGCAACCATAGTAAAACAAAGATTTATATTTTTGATATTTATTTTATATATTTAAATGCCATTTAACAAAGAAAAATCAACCAAAAAAAGGAGTTCTCGTGTCACCTCTGACACACGTGTCATAGGTTCACGAACACTGGTCTGGGATGTGGGGCGGGGGTGGAGGTCCCCTTGCTCCTGGGCCCAGCTTACGGGCACCTGGGTTCCAATCCCAGCTTTGCCTGCCACTCAGCTGTATTCCTTCAGTCAAGTTACTTAACCCTTCTGTGCCTCAGTTTCCCCATCTGCACAACGGGGCTGGGGATAATCATACCAGCACCTCCTGGGGTTGTGATGACGATGAAATGGATCAGTCCACGGGTTAACCCCGAGGGTGGCAAAGGCCCGGGGGAGCCGGCGGCTGGGGAACGTGCTGGGACCTGCTCCCCTGCGGTGCTGGGAGGTAATGGGCGGGTGGGGCTGTGGCACAGACGGTCGGCTGAGCTCAGCGTCTGGCTGTGTGGACATGGCCGGGTCGGGGTTTCGGGGCCACGCCATCGGACCTCTCCTGCTCCTGCTGCTGCTCCTGCCCCAGGCCCTGGGGGAAGGACCCCTGGTGTTCGTGGCTGTGGTGAGGTGCCCCCACCCCGGCCTGGCCCCTCCCCTCCCCTCCCCCA
>NW_005370276.1:2314908-2319019 GCF_000412655.1 Myotis brandtii
CCCCTCCCCAGGTGTTCCGCCATGGTGACCGGGCCCCGCTGGTCTCCTACCCCACCGACCCGCACAAGGAGGCCGTGTCCACCCTGTGGCCGCGAGGCCTGGGCCAGCTGACCTCGGTGAGGAGCTGGGGGTGGGTTTGAGTGGTGAGGCCGGGCGGGGAGGGGTCTCCTGAGCCTGCTCTGTCCCCAGGAGGGGGTCCGCCAGCAGCTGGAGCTGGGCCGCTTCCTGAGGAGTCGCTATGAGGCCTTTCTGAGCCCCGAGTACCGGCGGGAGGAGGGACTGCCATGTCGACCTTCACCTGGCCCCCTGACCTCCCACCTCTGACCCCTGCTGACTCCCATGCTCTTCTTGGGCCTCCACCTCTGGCCTTTGATTCCCGTCAATTTGATCTGCACCTATGTCTGATCTCTGATCTCGAAGCATCCACTTCTGACCTCATCCCAATCTGAGTCACACCTTGACCTCTGACCCCTGACCTCCATCAATTCTAGCTTTATTTTCTGGCCTTCACCTCTGTCTTCTTACTCTCACCAACACCAACCAGACCTTCTGACCTCCACCCTCTCCAAAACTTGACCGATTCTGTCTTTAACCTTCATTGAATCAACTTGCCCTCCTGACCTCAAACCTTTGACCTCTGCCCTTCACCAAATCTTTCTTTTCCTATCTCCTCTTCTGTCTTCTGACATCCCCTAATTAGGATCATTCCTCCTGACCTCTGACCTCTGATCCCTGATAGATATGTACTGAACTCTGACCCCATGTCCTCCATCCCGCTCTCCTAATCTTGACCTCCAGCTTCCAGCCAGCATCCATTCTGATCTTCCTTTTTGACTTTCAATGACTCAGCTGACCCCCTTAATCCTTCACACCCACCCAATCTCTGACCTCCAACCCGGCTGCTCCTGCCATTGACCTCCGATTCCAACTTCCAACACTGAAGTTCAGACATTCAAATCTGACCTGATGTTTTGACTCCTGACCCCTTTCAACGCAGCTAAGCTCTGACCCGGACTGTGGTCCCCTTGTGACTGTCACCCCCTCGCCTGCCCCTCCCACCCCAGGTGTATGTCCGCAGCACAGACTTTGACCGGACACTGGAGAGCGCTCAGGCCAACCTCGCGGGGCTGTTCCCCGAGGCCGGCCCGGGGCGCCCTGAGGCCGCCTGGAGGCCCATCCCTGTGCACACGGTGCCGGTCACTGAGGACAAGGTCAGGGGTTTTGGGCAGGGCCAGGGGTGGGAGGCACGGAGAGAGGCAGAGGCCCCGAGGAGAGGAGGTGCAGGGCTTGGCGGGCGGCTCCCGGGAGCCTGAGTCGGAGCAGCAGGAGCTCCTGGGCAGAGCTGTCCGGACGGGTGAGCCCTGTCCCCATGCTGCGCAGCCAGGCCTGGGAGAGACGGGCCACAGCCCCGACTCCCCCACCCCCAGTCGTGCTGCTGTCCTCTCTGAGCCTCAGTTTCCCCCAGCTGCTGAGGTTCCCCACGCGCAGTTGTCCCCGATACCACGAGCTGCTGCGGGAGGCTACGGAGGCTCCAGAGTACCAGACGGCGCTGGAGGGCTGGACGGTGAGCAGGGCGGGCGGGACGGGGCGGGAGTGGGCGTGGTGGTCCTCCGGACTCACCTGGCCCTGTCCATCCAGGACTTCCTGGCTCACCTGGAGAACTGCACGGGGCTGTCCCTGGTTGGGGAGCCGCTCCGCAGGGCGTGGAAGGTTCTGGACACACTGATGTGCCAGGTGAGCTTCCGCCCAGTCAAGTGGCTAAGGCAAGCTGAGTTCAAATCCCAGCTTTGCAGCTCAACAGCCATGCTCCCGCAGGCTAGTCCCTTAACCCTTAGGGCAGTGGTTCTCAGCCTTCCTGATGCCGCGACCCTTTAATCCAGTTCCTCATGTTGTGGTGACCCCCAATTTCATTGTTACAAATTGAACATCATGAAAGCATAGTGATTCATCACAAAAACAATATGTAATTATATATGTGTTTTCCGATGGTCTTAGGCAACCCCTGTGAAAGGGTCGTTCGACCCCCCAAAGGGGTCACGACCCACAGGTTGAGAACCGCTGCCTTAGGGCCTCAGTTTCTCCGTGTGCACCATGGGGCTGGGGACACGGAGGGACCACCACCTGGGGTTGCTGTGAAGATCGAAATGGGTTAATCCACGCCATGTGCCGGCACTCAGGCCCGAGGCTACGTGTTTGCAATTCCTCTTTGTGGTTCTATCATCCAAAGAGCGCCCCAACCCAGCGCCCCTGGCACGGCCTGATGCTCTTCATAGGCTTGGCTTCCCCCACTTGCTGGGAATGTTCCCAACCGCACGGTGGGACCAGCAATGTGGGTGACTGGGGGGCTGCCCAGACCCTACGGGATGCTAGAAGGTATGTGGTACTGGCACCCTGAGACGGGGCCCAAATCCCAAATGGCTGAATTCTGAAACACCTCTGGCCCCAAGGCTCTCAGGGAAGAGCTGCTGGACTGTGGGGTGATGGTGATTAATAGAAATAATCGCTACTGCCCAAGCCACCACTTCCCGACCTGGCCAGCCCCAGCTGTGCAGGGTTCTGATGGGGGCAGAGAGAGGATCGCAGGAACAAGGACAGGCATTGGGAGGGCGAGGGGACCACGAAGAGCTCAGGACATCTGGTCGCATTGTCCTCTCTCCCTGTCTCTCCCCAGCGAGCCCACGGTCTCCCCCTCCCGTCCTGGGCCTCCCCGGATGTCCTGCAGACACTAGCCCAGATCTCGGCTTTGGACATTGGGGCCCACGTGGGCCCACCCCGGGCAGCAGAGAAGGCCCAGCTGACAGGGGGTGAGGTTTGGGGTGGGGGGGGGGACAGTGGGAGGCTGGGCACCTCCCTCTGGGGGTTCTCAGCACCCTGGTCTTGCCCCCTCAGGGATCCTGCTGGACGCCATCCTTGCTAACTTCTCTCGGGTCCAGCGCCTGGGGCTGCCCCTCAAGATGGTGATGTACTCGGCTGTGAGTCTTTGGCAAGGGAGGCGGCGAGGGCACAGGGATGAGGGGGGTGGCCGTTGGGGTGAGGAAGAGCCAGTGGGTAACTATAGCTGCAGACATATCACTAGAGGTATAGTGTCTGGAAGGAGGGAGGAGATGGTGTTCTGAGAAAGCATTCAGCTCCTCTAGGAGGACAGGCTGTTGAATTGAGCTGCCCAATCATGTTTTGTGTCCATGACCAATCTTTGTTTTGTTTTTTTAAAATATATTTTATTGATTTTTTACAGAGAGGAAGGGAGAGGGATAGAGAGTCAGAAACATTGATGAGAGAGAAACATCGATCAGCTGCCTCCTGCACACCCCCTAACTGGGGATGTGCCTGCAACCAAGGTACATGCCCTTGACCGGAATCGAACCTGGGACCCTTGAGTCCACAGGCCGACGCTCTATCCACTGAGCCAAACCGGTTAGGGCCATGACCAATGTTTTTTTAAAAAAATATTTTTTTATTGATTTCAGAGAGAAAGTAAGAGGGAGGGATAGAAACATCAATGATGAGAGAGAATCATTGATCGGCTGCCTCCTGCACGCCCCACACTGGGGATCAAGCCCACAACCTGGGCATGTGCCCTGACTGGGAATTGAACCTCGACTGCATGATTCACAGGTTGACACTCAACCACTGAACCACACCAGCAGGGACATTTGACTAATCTTTATTAAATGATTCCCTGTACTCAGTCAAGTTACTTAACCCTTCTGTGCCTCAGTTTCCCCATCTGCACAACGGGGCTGGGGATAATCATACCAGCACCTCCTGGGGTTGTGATGACGATGAAATGGATCAGTCCACGGGTTAACCCCGAGGGTGGCAAAGGCCCGGGGGAGCCGGCGGCTGGGGAACGTGCTGGGACCTGCTCCCCTGCGGTGCTGGGAGGTAATGGGCGGGTGGGGCTGTGGCACAGACGGTCGGCTGAGCTCAGCGTCTGGCTGTGTGGACATGGCCGGGTCGGGGTTTCGGGGCCACGCCATCGGACCTCTCCTGCTCCTGCTGCTGCTCCTGCCCCAGGCCCTGGGGGAAGGACCCCTGGTGTTCGTGGCTGTGGTGAGGTGCCCCCACCCCGGCCTGGCCCCTCCCCTCCCCTCCCCCAAGCCGGCCCTGA
>NW_005370276.1:2321751-2327665 GCF_000412655.1 Myotis brandtii
ACCCCGGGCAGCAGAGAAGGCCCAGCTGGCAGGGGGTGAGGTTTGGGGTGGGGGGGGGGACAGTGGGAGGCTGGGCACCTCCCTCTGGGGGTTCTCAGCACCCTGGTCTTGCCCCCTCAGGGATCCTGCTGGACGCCATCCTTGCTAACTTCTCTCGGGTCCAGCGCCTGGGGCTGCCCCTCAAGATGGTGATGTACTCGGCTGTGAGTCTTTGGCAAGGGAGGCGGCGAGGGCACAGGGATGAGGGGGGTGGCCGTTGGGGTGAGGAAGAGCCAGTGGGTAACTATAGCTGCAGACATATCACTAGAGGTATAGTGTCTGGAAGGAGGGAGGAGATGGTGTTCTGAGAAAGCATTCAGCTCCTCTAGGAGGACAGGCTGTTGAATTGAGCTGCCCAATCATGTTTTGTGTCCATGACCAATCTTTGTTTTGTTTTTTTAAAATATATTTTATTGATTTTTTACAGAGAGGAAGGGAGAGGGATAGAGAGTCAGAAACATTGATGAGAGAGAAACATCGATCAGCTGCCTCCTGCACACCCCCTAACTGGGGATGTGCCTGCAACCAAGGTACATGCCCTTGACCGGAATCGAACCTGGGACCCTTGAGTCCACAGGCCGACGCTCTATCCACTGAGCCAAACCGGTTAGGGCCATGACCAATGTTTTTTTAAAAAAATATTTTTTTATTGATTTCAGAGAGAAAGTAAGAGGGAGGGATAGAAACATCAATGATGAGAGAGAATCATTGATCGGCTGCCTCCTGCACGCCCCACACTGGGGATCAAGCCCACAACCTGGGCATGTGCCCTGACTGGGAATTGAACCTCGACTGCATGATTCACAGGTTGACACTCAACCACTGAACCACACCAGCAGGGACATTTGACTAATCTTTATTAAATGATTCCCTGTACCCGGTGGGACTGCCTTCAGGGTGAGCAGCTTTAGGGGCTGGATTCCTAAGGGGCCTGGGGACATCTGGGAGGCAGCTGGACGCAGGAGCCTAGAACACAGGGAAAGAGGTTGTCAGGGGAGGAGAGAGGAGACAGTTCAACCCTGATCTGCCGGCAGCACGACAGCACCCTGCTGGCCCTCCAGGGGGCCCTGGGCCTCTACGACGGACACACCCCGCCCTACGCTGCCTGCCTGGGCTTCGAGTTCCGGAGCCTGGGGGACCTCGATGACAATGACGATGAAGATGCAGGGTGAGGAGGGGTGGCGCCTGGGAACGGGCGGGCAGAGCTCTCAAGAGGAGGGATGGTGGCAGGCAGAGGGCCGCCCAGGCAGCGGCCTGGAGGGGGAGTTGGCCAGGGAGGCCATCAGGAGGTTGACGGGTGGCCAGGAGCCCAGCTCCTCCATTCAGATGCTTGTCTAGATTTGAGGTCAGTGCAGGGGAGGTGAGGAGCCTTTGCCACGCCTTCTCTCTCTGCAGGAACGTCACCATCTCCCTCTTCTACCGCAACGACTCCACCGGCCTGCCCCTGAGCCTCAGCCTCCCTGGATGCCCAGCCCCCTGCCCACTAGGCCGCTTCCGCCAGCTGACCGCCCCGGCCCGGCCTCCAGCTCACGGGGTCCCCTGCCATGGCACCCATGAGCCTACCACTCCCACGGGTGAGGCCCTTGGTGTTAGGGTGGGACTAGGAGGGTTCAAGTCCTGAGACTCACCCCTCATGTTCTCCCTGCAGCCACCGTCGTGCCCCTGTTGTCTGGGGCTGTGGCCATGCTGGCGGCGCTCTGCATAGGGCTGGGCTTGCTGGCCTGGAGACCCGGCTGCCTGCGGGCCTGGGGAGATCCTGTGTGAGCCGAGAAACTGGGCACCCCTTCCCCACTGCTGACCCTGGACCCCAACATGTGTGCTCACCTGCTGTACCAGCTTCCGTGACTTACTGTGTGCGCCTGTGCGTGGGGAGGGAGGTGGGGGAGAAACGGACACACAGGGCTCCCAGGCCTGGAAGTCACAAGTGGTTGTGTGCACATGCGTACATGGCTTGTGCACACATGTAGTTCATGTGTAGATATTTGAACATTTTGCATGTGATGGCACATATCTGCATGTTTGACAGGCTCCTATGCACACGTGCAATCTGTATTGGTGTGTGTAGGTGCCTCTAGGGGCGTACTGATGCATTTCTCTATATGCATGATGGCATGTGGTGGTTATGTCGGGATGGTATTAGTAGGTACGGCACATGTGGTGTGAGAAACAAGGCTGAGCTTTCTTAGACTCGATACCCAGGGGACAAGTGGCCCCTCCAGCCCTCTAAGCTCCTGGGGTGGGGTCAGGCCTGTCTTGGTATCTGGAGAGCTAAGCCCAGCCCCAAGGCTGCTCAGTACCAAGCCTGAGGCTGTGTGACTCGGGAAACCACTGGCCTCTGTGCTCCCATCTCAGGGCGAGTCAAGACTCAGACGGTAGCACCTCTGAAATTAACCTCCCAGGACCAGCAGAGCAGGTGTGGCCGGACCGTTCTCAGGACTGCCATCCGGCCATTTGAATAAAATGTAAGATTCAGGTCCCAGCCACATCTCAATGGCTCACGGCCACACGTGGCTGGTGTGGTGGGCCCAGTGGGTCTAGGACCCAGACAGCACTTATGCTCCTGCAGCCACTGCCCTACCCACCAGCCAGGCATCAGACTCAAGTGTGTGAACACCCCAGATCAGAACACTGGGGGCGGGGGTGTTGGTGTGTAGCAGGCAGCCACTCACTCAGTGCCCACTACAAATGGTAGAGTTGGAGAATTAGAGGTGGGGTTGGGGGAGAGGTTGTGGCTAGAAGTCAATCCCAGCTACCAGGACCCTCCAATGGGGGAAAACAGGGTGCATAGCCCGCTAGACTGAGAGGAGAAAGCCGGGTCTACCCAATTCCCAGCACTGTGGGCAGGGGACCATGCCCTGGGCTCTGAAGGTAGCCTTGTCACCCCATCACGCCCATCGTCTTAGAACAGGCCTTAGAAGCGAGGCAGCCACACCCAGATGCCCTCTGTACTCGGTCCTGGGAGGGACACAGCTCCTTACTTCTCACCCAGGGAAGGTCCGAGTCCTTAGGTTTCCCTGCCCTGCTGCCGGGGGCAGCTCCCAGGGCTTGACGGAGCATAGCTCTCTCAGTAGGGCCCATGGAGACAGGCATGTCCAGAACCCTGCCCCAAGAGGGTTCTGGAAATGGCTTTGCAGGGGGGCTGCATCAAGCATCACAGTTCATATGCAGCGATGCTCACTCCCTACCCCCAGTGGGATTCCTGGTCCCAACACTTAACCCAGACACTGGCCAGAAACCACACATGCAGCTAGAAGCACTGGGACTGGCCTGGCAGTCCCTTCCCCAGGTGAGCAAACAGCAGGCTGGCTTCAGAAGGGAAAGACGTTACAAACAAAATAGTCTTAAGAGAAAAACCAAGACAACAGAGAAGAGTGTGCTTAAAACCAAAGTGCTGTATATGCTTCAAGTATTAAGTGAAAACAATGCATTAACAAGTAACAAAAACAGGGCAAACTTCATGTAGGCCATGGGGTCTCCCTGCTGGGCCTGTAGTGCTTTGGGGGCCTGAGGGGTACCCACCCAACATGCTATTTCAGCTGAAATGTAAGAGGCCTGCTGGGTTCTCTACAGAACCAATGTGGCCAGCCAATGACACCCATGAGGTAGCTACTTGGGGCAAGGACACCTTATTCTTCTGGGCTCCTCAAAACTTGGTGAGGGTAGCCTGCCCATAAAAAACTCAAGATCAGCCTTAGCCAGTTTGGCTCAGTGAATAGAGCCTGCGGACCGAAGGGTCCCTGGTTCGATTCTGATCAAGGGCACATGCCCGGCTTGCAGGCTGGATCCCCAGTAGGGGGCATGCAGGAGGCAACCAATCAATGATTCTCATCATCGATGTTTCTATCTCCATCAATATATGTATTAAAAAATACTCAACTCTTACATCTTAAAAAAACAAAACAGGTGGGCGGTCCCTCAGGGGACTCTGCATCTCCCTGAACTGGAAACTAGGGCTCCTAGATAGGGCCCAGAGGCAGGTAAGGAGCCATGGGCTCCTACCCACAGGCCCTGATGGAGTAGCAGGGAGGCGGGGGCTGCTCCTCCTCCAGCATGTAGGCTGGGAGGCTGCGGCTACGTGTGGCTTCCTTGACGTACAGGTCCAGGAGGACCTTGGTGGACTGCTTGTCCACCCTCTCCTTGGACACATCATGGCTCAGGAGCCAGCTCAGGTGGACCTCCATCATCACCTCCAGCACTGTCATGCCCTTGACTGGCAGGCTGACCAGCGACAGCTGCATCTTGGAGGACCTGGCCAGCATCAGCAGACGCCCACGCAGGCCCTGTGTGAAGGGCATGTCCTCAGGTGTAGGCCATGGTGCCTGCTCAGATGCAGCCTCACGGTAGATCCACTCCAGCATGCTCAGCTGGCGCGCATCTTGGTGACCTCGAAGTGCAGTAAGGATTGCCAGCGCTGGAGCCAGGCCTGCAGTGGCCAGGTGAGTAGTGCCTTGCGGCTGCCCTGCAGACCCTTGTAGAGGCAGTTGAAGATGGTGTTGCTGTTCAGGTCACCCAGCAGTGCCAGCTCCTGGGAATTCAGGGCCAGGGCCAAGCCGCCTTAGTCATTACACCCACAGGATCCAGGCGATCATGTGCTCGTTGGGTTTCTGCTTGAAGTGCTGTGCAATGGCCAGGAACTCAGTGTATGTGTAGTAGTGGTGCGCCAGCCCCATCATGCTCTCGGCCATGGTCACAACTGCTCTGGAGGGAAACAGCAGGAAGCCCAAGGGGTGCTACTAAAGGAGCTGCAGGCAGGGACACAGGGGCACCAGGTGTGGGAAACAGTTATAGCCTGCAAGACCTCCCTGGAGCTGGGGCCCCTCAGACCCCTGGGTGTCAAAGGTCCCAGGGGGCACAGTGTCCTCATGAGAGGTCAAAGCCCAGTGCTGGACATCATAGGGGCCCCAAGCACAGCCCAACACAGAATGTCTCTCTGCAGTGCCCCCAGCCCCTCCTTTATAAACCTCCCCTTACCCAATAGTATTACTGTGAAGATTCAACCAATTGAGAAGCAGGCCTGGCTCAGCTAACTGCTCAGCCTTTGCCTTGACCTTAGCATAACTCACACAATCTATGAATGAGGGAGCCTCTTCTGTTCTTACCTAGAGCAATGACCCTTCAACCCCTAGAGCAGTGGTTCTCAACCTGCCTAATGCCGCGACCCTTTAATACAGTTCCTCATGTTGTGGTGACCCCCCACCATAAAATTATTTTCGTTACTACTTCATAACCATAATTTTGCTAGTTATGAATCGTAATGTAAATATCTGATATGCAGGGTGCATTTTCATTGTTACAAATTAAACATAATTAAAGCATAGTGATTAATCATAAAAACAGTATGTAATTATATATTGTGAAATATTTATTTCTAATTACAAGTAAATGAAATTTTGTCTTGAAGCACGGTGTAGCACAGGTAACAGTCTTAACATAACAACAGTAAACTACATTACCACATTTTGCGACAGTATGCGTAAAAAGCCAACGTCAGTGCGAAGGTTGAGATTGCTCCTTTCTCACCAGATCAGAAATTCTCGGGGCAGTCTTTGCAAGAGCACAACGAAGAACATCTTCCACAAGTCTACTTCTGTATTTAGACTTGATAACCAACAAGCTGGAAAATCCTGTTTCACAAAGATATGTTGTTGGAAATGGAAGAAGGAGGCGCAACACAGTCTCAGACAGAACAGGATATGACTGCAAACACTTGATCCAGAATTTTGTAACTGGCATTGTAGAGAAATCAGTTCTTGCTGCATCGTTGTTAATAAGTTCAATGAACTCCTCTTGTGCTGTCTCAGGAACATCTTCAACTTTGACTGTGAATGGGCTTCTGGCAAGTGCAAATGGGGTGTCAGGTAGATTTGGAAAGTAC
>NW_005370276.1:2331600-2332896 GCF_000412655.1 Myotis brandtii
AAAAAATCACAAAATGTAGAACCTTTATAAATCATAATACATTGTATGCATATCAGTTATTATTATTTTTATTTATAAGATTTGGTTTATGGATAACAACAAAAAAGGGACAACCTAAAAATATTTCCTAAGGAAAATAACAGAATAAAGAAAACAGACAAATACAGCATAATGTAATAGAAGTACGGTAATTATGTAACTTACTTTTCAGCACAGACGGATATGGTGTGATGATGACGTCACCAGGTTACTGCTGTAGTGCGCATCAAAGAGAAACATAGAAATTTATTCCCCTCTCGTTAGTACCGGTGGGCAAAGCGAGAGAGGAGGATTCATTTTTATAGAGTGAAATTTTGAATAAGTAGGTGAGGCGGTTGTCTTGTCAACGAAAACCCATTGCATCTGAGGCTGAAACCAAAACACTAGTCGGATCTAGGAAGGCAGGGAGAGTTAAGGCAGAGGCATAGAAATTGCTCTTCCCCTCTCTCGTCAATCCATGTCTATGGTCTTTAAGATAACTTGTTATGTAAAATTATTTATTTATCTAAGATGCACCTACACTGAATTTATCTGAAAAATAAAAAAGTCGATATTAAGAAAAAAATTGTAAATGGAAGATTATAAGAGAGGGTTTCGCATGCCAGCAAAAGTTACTGGCGTGCCATGTTTGGCACGCGTGCCAGGGGTTGCCCACCCCTGCCCTAGAGGAAACACCTACAGGAAGGAGTGGGGAAGGGGAGGTCAGTGGGGCACAGGGCAACCATGGCCCCCATCCACACCTCTCAAGAGCCAGGGCCCCTCAGACCCCCAGGTGTCAAAGGTCCTGGGGGGGCACCGTGTCTTCAACTGAAGTCAGAGCCCAGTGCTAAACATCATAGGGGCCCAAAGCACCCCCATCAGTGTGTTTCTAATTTAATCCCAAGTACTCCTACATCAGGGGTGGGCAACCCCTGGTACACATGCCAAACATGGCACGCCAATAACTTTTGCTGACACTTGAAACTCTCTCTTATAATCATCTTCCATTTACAATTTTTGTGAACATTTGAATGACTTAAATGTTAAATTACAAGGAACTGGCAAGACACTTGGTTATATGTGGTTACATAAAGGCTTTTGAAAAGAAACTGGAAGTCTTTAAGAGGGATGTGGATGATGAGAGATTTAGATATTTCCCAAACCTTAAGAGGCACATCAAAGACCTCCCAAAAGATGACAGAACAGACTGTCAAAGCCTTCAAAAGCTGTTTTTAAACATCATCGAGTCAACTATTGAGCAGTTCTTCTCAAGATTTG
>NW_005370276.1:2333293-2340357 GCF_000412655.1 Myotis brandtii
AATAGGAGTAGCCTGGCGGATGAAAGTAGTAGCTCGTGCATATCTCTGAAGGTCACGAAATATAAACC
The DNA here is from genome assembly GCF_000412655.1 of Myotis brandtii. Taxonomy (NCBI): domain Eukaryota; kingdom Metazoa; phylum Chordata; class Mammalia; order Chiroptera; family Vespertilionidae; genus Myotis; species Myotis brandtii. The sequence goes on from NW_005370276.1 coordinate 2,333,362, forward strand.
TGATGTAAAATCTCTGTCATCAGTGATGCAGCAGCAAAAGTCCCACTGATAATATCAAACGGAGTCATAAAGTTTTCTGTCGGACTATCAGTGTACATGTATACATTAAAAAATAAATGTATTTTTCATCATCATATACTGTGTTTTTGTCGCTCGAATGAATTTTATTATTTCTTCAAGGTTCTTCACATACGTACACCTTAAGAGATATCAAGTAGGCGTAACATGTTCTCAAAAAATTAGGGTTGGCACGCAGAAGAATTTTGAGTCAGATTTTGCTGGTTTTGGCACGCACTCACAAAAGGTTGCTCACCCCTGTCCTACATCTACCTCCTTACACATCCCTACCCGCCCCATCCCTGCACAGTGGCAGTCACATGATTCAGGGGTTGATTGGCAGTTTTGGGGGCTGCTCCCTGGCGACTCTGCTATAAGTCCAGGCCACAGCACCCACACAGGAACCTCCACCGCAGCCACGCAGGCAAGTCACAGATGACCCCTCAGGTCAAAGTGGCATTAGTGGGGATCAAAACCAACCTCTTTAGCCCTATCCAGTTCGGCTAAGTGGTTAGAGCAGCCGTGGGCAAACTACGGCCTGCGGGCCAGATCCGGCCCGTTTGAACAAGGATCCGGCCCTTTTGAAATGAATAAAACTAAAAAAAAAAAGACCGTACCCTTTTATGTAATGATGTTTACTTTGAATTTATATTAGTTCACACAAACACTCCATCCATGCTTTTGTTCCGGCCCTCCGGTCCAGTTTAAGAACCCATTGTGGCCCTCAAGTCAAAAAGTTTGCCCACCCCTGGGTTAGAGTGTTGGCCCATGGACTGAAGAGTCCTGGATTTGACTTTGGTCGAGGGCATGTACCTTGGTTGCAAGCTCAATCCCCAGTCCTGGTCAGGATGCACATGGGAGGCAGCCTATTGATGTGTTTCTCCCTCTACCTTACACTCTCTCTCTCTAAAAAAAATAAAAAAAAAAAATCAATGGAAAAATACCCTTGGGTGAGGATTAACAACAGCAAAAGCCAACCTCCTTGGTTCTGCTGCCTTAGCTGCAGGGAAGAGGGAAACAGAGAGCACCCCCATCACCCTGCAGCACCCCAATGTGCATGGAGGTTGCAGAAATAAGGCCCTTTCCCCTTTTCAAAAAAGAGAGGGGCATGGGGAAATCAGAGTCTCTGTACATGCAGGTCCTCAGCTGTGGAACAGGAACAAACCACCCAGCTTACTGGGCTCCTGAGGTCTGAAGGAACACGTGCAGAGCACTGTGCATGCTCAGAGTGGGTGCTCAGCACCTCTCATTATACCAACATTACCACAATTTAGGTCTTTTTAACTAAAAATTTGTAACATTAGAAACTTAACATGATTATGGAGTTAATAAGATACTTCTGTTCTTACCAAGAAGGATGAGGGGGCTGTTGACTCCTGGAGGAACCACCTGCAGAAAGGAGTAGGGAGGGAAAGCAGTCAGCGGGGTGCAGGGCAACCATGGTCCCCCATGCATCCCTCCCCAGAACCAGGGTCCCTCAGACCCCTGGGTGTCAAAGATCCCAGGGGGCACCGTGTCCTCAGGGGAGGTCAGAGCCCAGTGCTGGACATCATGGGGACCCTAGTCACCCTCTTCACCCAGGCCCCAGAGCCACTTGCCTACAGTCCTAAGGGGACAACACAGACAAGAACTCAAAATTCCAGACAGGAAAAACGACTAATACATGGCCCTGAGCTGCAACAACGGAACCCCCATCGCCTGCCTTCTGACACTATATCTCCTCATTTCCACCTCAGTGGCTTATCCCTGGGTGTCACTACTTGTATGACCTGCAGCAACTGACCTAAGCCCCACTGTTGAAAATGGGGATAGATTCGCCTTGCAGACAGGTTGTTGGCAGAATCCACTGAGATGAAGGAGGCCCTTGACTCAGCTCCAAGGTGCGTCTGATGAGCACATCCCTGCACGTACTCTGCCCACACCTCATGCCTCCTTTCCCACCCAGCTCCCCAAAGCCTCCAGCTCTGGGCCAGTCCTGCATCACCATTGCTTGCTTCTTAACCTGGGGAAGCAGCTATACCAGAACCTTCTGAATCAGAGAAAAGTTAAATGCCTGCCATCAGGATCTGGTGAGTTCTTAAAAGTACTGAAACAGGACAAGCACTCCCTATTGTGAGCTACTCTTTAGCAAGCAGAAACTCTTAAATCCGAGTTTTGTGAAGAAATATGCTGTCCACTTGTATGCATATACACATGAACACAGACAATGGGGTGGTGAGGGTTTGGGGGGGACGGACGGACAAGGGACAGGCTGGAGAGGATAAATGGGGGAAAAAAGGGAACAGGTGTACTGGTTAATAATGCAGATTTTGTAATCAAAACATGGTAATTTCAACAGAAACATCAGGCAAGATCTTTTAACGTGTCTTTAACTGGTTTTGAAGTGTGTGATGGTGGGTCATCATGAAGCAAAATTACTTTGCCGTATGTTCTGGCCCATGTTGGTCGTTTTATGATCAAAGCGTGGTTCAAATTGATTATTTGTTGTCAGTAGCGGTCAGTATTAAGTTTCACCTAGTTTTAGAAGCTCATAATACACACCTTCCTGATCCCACCAAATGCAGAGCACTGTCTTCTTTCCAAAGCAATTTGGCCTTCCATCAATGCTGATGGTTGACCTGAATCAACCAATGATTTTGTGCATTTGGGATTCTCAAAATAAATCCACTTTTCACTGCCGGTCACAATTCGATGCAAAAAAGACTTTCTTGCCGCTGAAGCAGCATTTTACTGATGACTTTTTGGTTTTCCATTTGTCTTTCGCTCAATTGATGTGGCACCCATTTCCCTTCCTTTAAAATCTTTCTCATTGTTTGTAAACAATCGGGAATTGTTTGCGGAGCAACATCTAATCTTTCTCCAAGTTGTTTTTGAGTTTGACACGCATCTTCATCTAATAAGGCTTGTAAGTGTTGGTCTTCAAACTTTTTTGGTTGACCTGGATGTTCTTTGTCTTTCACATCGAAATCATCACTTTTAAAGCGTTTAAACCTCGGCCTGCGGACTCAAGGGTCCCAGGTTCGATTCCGGTCAAGGGCATGTACCTGGGTTGTGGGCACATCCCCAGTGGGAGATGTGCAGGAGGCAGCTGATCGATGTTTCTCTCTCATCAATGTTTCTAGCTCTCTATCTCTCTCCCTTCTTCTCTGTAAAAAATCAATAAAATATATTTAAAAAACAAAACAAAACAAAAAAAAAAACATAAAGCGTTTAAACCAGCATTCACAAGTATCTTGAGATGGAGCATGTTCACCATAAGCTTCCCAAAGTATAAAACTTTCAGCAGCACTTTTCTTCAATATAAAGTAATGAATTAAAACTTCTCGCAAATGCTTTTTTCGGCACGAAATTCGACATTTTTAAGTGTAAACAATCTATCATGTTAACACCTTCAGAAAATTTGACATATGAAGTTTTGAAGCTTGCTGTCAATGCAAAATAGCATACGTATCAAATCGCATATATATCAACCCATGTGTAACTCCATCTATTGAAAAAAATCCGATTAACCAGCACACCTGTATGTAATGCTTTCAACAATTTAAAAAAAGACAGAGACACTATCTCCCCTGGCCCCCATACCCATGTCCAGCTGGCACCTCCCTCCCTCCACGCTTTCCCAGAAATTCCTTCTCAGAGGGCACTTGGGGTGAACAGCATCAGCCCCTCAAAAGACAATTAGGGCCTGGCCGGTGTTGCTCAGTGGTTCAGTGTCGGACCTATGAACCAGGAGGTTAGTTGGATTCCTGGTCATAGACACATGCTTCGGTTGGGGGCTTGAACCCCAGTTGGGTGTGTGTGTGTGTGGGGGGGGGCGTGCAGGAGGCAGCCGATCAATGATTTTCTCTCATTATTGAAGTTTCTCTCTCTCTCTCTCCCCCTTCCTCTGAAATCAATTAAAAAATATAAATGTGACAATCAGATGATCCAAAACTTGAGCTGACCACAAAAAGCAGCTTCTCCTCTCTAAAGGGCCTGCCAGCAAATGTTGGAAGATCCAAGAACAGTGAACAGAGGGAAAGCCCTCCTAGAGCCTAGAACACTTGCTCCTCTTTGGGTAACCTGTATCCAGGCCCATTTTACGACTTAGGTCTTTGAAACACTTGTGAAATATCTGCCATGGTGCACTGTCATTTTACCAGCTATGTGTCAGTAGAGGGCAACTTTATTAACTATAAGTTTATATGTGCACAATTCATGGAAAGCTCTCAGCTTGGCTGATACACTATATCCAGTCTAGAAACCAGTGACAGTATTAACTGCTAGCCACTGTTTCTTTTCTTCTACTACATCTGAAAATTGGACTTTTGATTAGCCCCCAAACCAAAAATGTATGTATATTTCTTCCTTTCACAGCCTGTGCATTTCATTTTATTAAACTCTTCCTTTCAAAAGCAGGATATATCATGCCCTGCCTCCCGCCCTCCCAACTCCTAAATATGAGAGGACAACCTCCCTGCTCTTGACATGTGTCAGATGCTAGACACAGAAACCGAGACTGAGGCTCAGGAGTACAATCACTTGACTAACACCTCAATCCCACCAATAGCAGAGCTGGGATTTGTATGTAAATACTGAGCATGACTGTTCACATATAAATTAGGTCCCAGGGATATCTGATGTGAAGTCACCCAAAATGCAGGTGTTTTAGACCTGGGTGGGTCAGGGAGTGGGAGCAAGGATTCTTACCAAGATGGGGTGGTGGTGGGTGGCCCCTCAGCTTGAAGAGACACCTGCAACAAGGAAGGACTTAGTGAGAGTATGTAAAGAAACAGCCTGGGGGACCACTTGGACCCCCATGTGTTAAAGGTCTCAGGAGCACTGTGTCCTCAGGGGTGATCGGAACCCAGTGCTGAACATCATGGGAGCCCCAGTCCCTCGGCAACCAGGCCCCAAGGCCACCCACCTTCAGGGATTGAGACCACACCAACAGCACTTAAGAGACTGGGAAACATTAGGGGTGACAAGGGCATTGTCATTAAGTAGAAAATATTATTTCAGGAATGTAAGTGGCAACTACTTTGGATGAAATGAATTTACTTTCGACACACTAAGTGCCGAAAAAAATAACACTTAAGTGCAAATAACACAAACATGTGACTTGTTTCAAATATCAAGATTATGTGTATTTCCTATATGTTTGAATATTTCAATAATAAAAAGTAAAAAGTGTTGCTCAGCCCTAACCGGTTTTGCTCAGTGGATAGAGCTGCGGCCTGCAGACTGAAGGGCCCCAGGTTCGATTCCGGTCAAGGGCATGTACCTTGGTTGCAGGCACATCCCCAGTAGGGGGTGTGCAGGAGGCAGCTGATCAATGTTTTTCCCTCATCGATGTTTCTAACTCTCTATCCCTCTCCTTTCCTCTCTGTAAAAAATGAAAGGGTGAGGGCTACGCCCTCCATCTTGCCGGGAATCCTCCATTTTGGGCAGCAGCCATGTGCTCAGCAAGGAGCTTCTTCCGGGAAGCCCAAACCTCTGCTAGCCACACCTAGGATTTCTTTAAACTAACCAATGATAATCAAGGGAAGTGGGCGCCAGATACAACCACATCCTGTGTAACAAGAAAAAAAAAAAAAAAAAGTGTGCTCTGTAGTTGAGGGTGGGCTAATGAACCAGGAGATCACTATTCAATTCTCTGGTCAAGGGCACATGCCCAGGTTGCGGGCTCGATCCCCAGTAGGGGGCGCTCAGGAGGCATTGATATTTCAATCTCTCCCTCTCCCTTCCTCTGGAAAAAAGAAAAAAAAAAGTTAAAAGGGGCATGGAAAAAAAAAAAAAGAAACGCCAGAACTGGTTTGGCTCAGTGGATAGAGCCAAACCAGCCTTCGGACTCAAGGGTCCCAGGTTCGATTCCGGTCAAGGGCATGTACCTTGGTTGTGGGCACATCCCTAGTGGGGGGCGTGCAGGAGGCAGCTGATTGATGTTTCTCTCTCATCCTCTCTGTAAAAAATCAATAAAATATATTTAAAAAGAATAGAAAAAGTGTGCTCAGTAGTTGACCGTGGACTAATGAATCAGGTCAACGTTCAATTCCCTGGTCAAGGGGACATGCCCGGGTTGCAGGCTCGATCCCCAGTAGGGGGCGCTCAGGAGGCACTGATATTTCGATCTCTCCCTCTCCCTTTCTCTCTGGGGAAAAAAAAAAAGTAAAAAGGGGCACGAAAAAACAGAAACGTATGGGGCAGTGGCGAAAGGACTGCAATGCCCATGATGAATGAATGAGAAAAATCTTCCCACTTGGGACATAGTAGTTTGGTGGGGGAGACGGGAAATGAGCTTCATGGCCGGTAGCCCGGGGCGTGCCATTGCCCAGCAGCCAGGAAGCGCAAGTCCAAGGCCTTAAGGCAGTGGTTCTCAACCTTGGCTGCACGTTAGAGTCACCTGGGAATCTTTTTAAAATCCTGATTTCTGGGCCTCATCCTCTGGAAATTCTGTTTCTTTGTGATGGGGTGGGGCCACAACATTAGTAACAAAGAAACAGAATTTCCGGGGGATGAGGCCCGGAAATCAGGATTTTAAAAAGATTCCCAGGTGACCCTAATGTGCAGCCAAGGTTGAGAACCAATGCATTAAGACCTGACTAGCCCAGAACTAACGTTTAACCGACTGTGCGGAGAGACGGGGTCAACAGGATTCCTGAAGGCGGACAGAGGCCTCGTTTGCTTTCTCCTGAGACCATTCCTATCCGCTTCTCAGAACACCAGCCATTCGCGTGGAGACCCCACTCCCACGTTCCCCTTCGAGGCCTCTGGGGTCCGAACTCCCCTCAGTCTCTGTTCGAGGCGGCAAAACATGCGCAGCCGCCTGGAGTGGGAGACACAGAAGCGACGTCCGAAGGGAAGCACGGGCGGCAAATCTCAGGAGAACTCGCCGCCTCACGCCCCCCGCCCCCCAGGAAGACGGACAAAATGGCGGACGCCCGGGCCGCGGGCCGCTGA
>NW_005370276.1:2341173-2345279 GCF_000412655.1 Myotis brandtii
TCCTGGACTCCCGGTCCGAGGGAGGAAGCTGGGGACAGGACTCTGAGGCTGAGGCAGGACCGGGTTTGGGGCTCGTTCCCCGGTTTTTAGATCGCCAAAGACCTGGGGGCTGGGTTTCATGGTAAGTTGGCGATCTAAGGCTTGTGTTTCAACAGACATGATGGTAAAAGGTTTTTTTTTTCTTTTTATATTTTATTGATTTTTTACAGAGAGGAAGGGAGAGGAATAGAGAGTTAGAAACATCGATGAGAGAGAAACATCAATCAGCTGGCTCCTGCATACCACCCCCTACTGGGGATGTGCCCGCAACCAAGGTATTTTTTTTTTCAAAGATGAAAAAGGAAACTTTTCTGTATCAACCCACACACCTGAGGTCGCCGTGGTCAACAGTTTGGTGCGGACTCTTTATGACACACACCCACGCGCACACACCACACATGCACACACATACATATACACACACACGCACACACACGCACATACATGTGAGCAGAACACACGTTGTTTAGCTGGTTCCCCTCGTCATCTGGCTTTTTTTCCTTCCTTCTGGCTGGGAGATTCCTCTCGTGAAGTCTGTAGTCCGAAGTGAAAGGAAGAGACTCGAACTCCTCTCTTAGGAAAAAGGAGGCGTTTCCTACTGGACCACACGCCCAGTGAAGCCAGGGTTTTGCTGTGGCCACGAGGCGGGGAGTGAGGTGCCGCGGTCCCCTCTGCGCCCACCTCCTCCCTCCCCTCCCTTGCCCAGGCCCCACGGGCACGCTGATTCCCCGGGCCTTCTTAGGACCTGCCAAGCACAGAGTTGCACCCCAGCACCTTTGCATTTGCTGTTCCCTCTGCCTGGAACTCTTTCCCGCAATCTAACTCCATTTGCTCTCTTCCTCTCTTGAGCCATGATACCGCTCAGGTGTCACCTTAGCAGAGAGGCCCCCCGCCCCAACCCCCCTTCTCTTTAGAGAACAGACCGGTCTCCCTTACACTCCTTTGTTTCTCTTCATGGCACGGATCCCCTAACACACCCAACTCTTCGTTTGTGGTCCTATTATTTTGCCTCCCAGATGAAAGACAAGGATTTGTGTCCAATTTGATCACCGCTATAGATCTGGTGTCTGGCACATAGTTACAAATCAGCCTGCGTTAAAAAAAAAACCAAAACACACCAAAAACAAAACAAATAAACAAATTTGACCCCTGGCCGGGTAGCTCAGTTGATTGGAGCATTGTCCTGTACACCGAAAGGTTGCAGGTTCAATCCCTGTTCAGGGCACATACAAGCAGCAAACAATGAATGCATAAATAAGTGAAACAACAAATCTCTCTCTCTCTCTCTCTCTCCCCTCCACCTCCCTTCCACTTTCTCTCTCTGAAAAGCAATGGAAAAAATATCCTCGTTGGCCTAATTCTTGGCTGGCCTTCTGCCTCAAGTCTCTTTGTCATGATTCCCTCCCCTCACTTCTACCCTTAAGTCCCATCCTTCTACCCCACAGGGCCCAAGGGATGACCTCAGGAGGTATGACAGTTCCACAGAACACTGACAAGGTACTAACTAAGCCAAAAGCATATTCTGGGCAAAAGTACAGATTTAAAAATACCGATTAGTAATTTGAGTGGTGGAGACTCAGAGGGACTGAAAAAGGACAAGAGTCGTGGTGGGTGTGAGGGCCAGAGAGCAGGGTCGTCAGCCCCGTGGCAGGGAGCTGTGGGAGCAGGAAGGAAGGAGGGCCATTCCCATGTCCTAAGTCCAGATGGCCTGGGGTGCCAGGATGAACCAGAAATTCACGTAGTTCATGTAGGAAATGAAACCTGAGGGAGGAAGAAAGCAGAGGGGGTGAGGTGTAGAGTTCACCAACCACACCTAGACCCCAGTCCTCTCCCCATGCCCAATGATACCCCCTACCCTGAACCCATATCCATCCCTAGACCCAACTTCAACCCCATTCCCTGCACTGTCCGAATCCATTTCCAAATTCAATCCCGTCCCCAGTTCCATCTCATCCCCTACCCTGTCCCCAACCCCTTCACCTGCATTTTCCTCAACCCTCCACCTTCAAACCCAAACCTAACCCATCCCCTACCCTGCCCCCAATAATCCATTTCCTAACCCAAACCCAAACCCATCCTCATCCCCAACTCTTTCCCGGGCCATCCCCCATCAGTATCACTGAACCCTGTCCAAACCCAACCCCATCCCAGCTCAGACCAATCGCCAGGAAGCAGAAGATGCCAATCCACGCCAGGTAGAAGCTACGCCCCAGACTGTAGGTCATGCCTTCCTGCAGGAACTCATGGGCCTGCAGCAGGTAGAACAGGACACCCAATACCATGCTGGTCCCTGCAGGAGTACAGGTGTTAGGAGGCTGGACAGCAGGTGTGTGAAGACCCGTGCCCCTGGTTGTGTAACTGGGTGGCTCTTGCCCATTATTTTCCCACTTCCTTTGCCCCCCTGTATCTCTGCCCACAAGCAGGATAAGAGGCTCCTGACAATGTCATAGCAGAGGACACTGGAAGTGCAAGTCTTGGTCTTTCTGTGGGCCACGGGAGTGTCTAAAATCACAGGCTTTGGGGCCAACTGCCTGGAACACATGTCTGGCCTCTGCCTCCCACCCTCGGGACACACTCCATCTCTCTGAGCCTCATTCCCCCCATCTGTAAAGTGGGCATAATTGCAGGAACCAACTCCTTGGTTGTCAGGAGAAGAGTTATTGAGGTTGGCCCATTTCCTGGCACACAGGGAGCCCTCAAGAATCAAGCCAGATTATCATCACTGTACTGGGTCTTTAATTTGGGGTTTCTGAGGTAGTGGATAAGGAACTCTGTCATTCTGGATATTTTACCTGTATTTTTAAATGACATGAATTAAAGATGATTTGTGAAAAGGAAAAGTTTTTGTTTTTTCAGGTAGTGAATGGAGTACTGGGTAATTTTTATTTATAAATTTTTGAGAGAGAGAGAGAGAGAGAATATGGAGAGAGAGGAAGAGAGAGAGAGAGACATTGATTTGTTGTTCCTCTTATTTATACATTCATTGGTTGATTCTTGTATGTGCCCTGATTGAGGATAAAACTCACAACCTTGTTGTATCAGGACGATGCTCTAACCAACTGAGCTACCTAGCTAGGGCTTGGGTAGGGTAATTTTTTCTTTATGTTCATAGTATAGGAAGTGTTTTCCATTTAATTAAAAGGGAGACTGGGCGGAAATTATTTTCTTATAGGAAAACGCCCTAGTTTAGATGACATAAAAGTGAGGCGTTTTCCACCCCATATCCCTTAGAGTTAAACAATCGGGGAGACCTAACAGACAGACTGGACACATAACATTTGCTAACACGGAAATGTCACTGTCACTCTCCAAAAATGCTCTCTTGATGCAACTGAAAGTTGTGGTCAATTACCGCAAGAGAAGACAATATCCTTCATTTCCAAATTAAAGTGCTCCCCACGGCCCCCTTTCTAAAAAGTGTGATTTGACATCCAAATGGAACTAAACTATTCTCATCGGAATATAAATGGTGAGTTACTTGGGTGGGAGTATGGAGATAAGGACATGTACAATATCTACACCGGGTGATGACATTTCCCAGTTCAGTCCTCACGACCTCTCCACGTGGTAGGAAGTTTTATTCCCACCCTGCAGAGAAAGCTGTTGGCTCCGAAAGATGAAGTAGCTTGAACAAAATCACTGGTGGTGGCGAGGAGGCAGGATGTGGGGGTGGGGCTGGAACTGGAAATAGAGATGGGGTCTTGGTAGAGGTTGAAGTTTGAGAGATAAGGATGGAGGAGGTGGAGGTGGAGGTGGAGGTTGGTGTTGGGTTGTGGTTGGGGAAAAGGATGGACTGGAGATGGGTAAGAGGATGGAGCTGGGAATGGGTTAGGTTGAGTTTCAGAGTGAGGTTCACAGGCGATAGGCATGGGGTTGAGGTAGGGTGCTGACATTGGTAAAGGGGTGGGGGATGGCTTGGATTCTGGAGAGAAGATTGAATTGGCATGGGGGTGGGGATGGGCCTGGACAGCATGGAAGGGGAGGGGGATGCGTTTGAGATGTGTTGGTGATGGAGCTGGGAAGTGAAGTGGGGCTGGTATTGGGGCTGGAGATGGGGTTAGGTTGAA
>NW_005370276.1:2345397-2363482 GCF_000412655.1 Myotis brandtii
CAGTGGTCGGCAAACTGCGGCTCGCGAGCCACATGCAGCTCTTTGGCCCCTTGAGTGGCTCTTCTACAAAATACCGACTTCTGTGCATGGGCCACGAAGTTTCAATCGCACACTACATGCGCGCCCCACATGGTATTTTGTGGAAGAGCCACACTCAAGGGGCCAAAGAGCCCCATGTGGCTCGCGAGCCGCAGTTTGCCGACCACTGGGTTAAGAGATAGGATTTGAATTGGGACGGAAGGTGGGGATGGGATGGGGATGTGGTTGGAGTTTGGCGGGAGCGGGTTGGGTGTCATGGCAGGCACCGGGCAAGGTTCGCCTGGTCTTGGTGTCCCTAAAGGAAGGATCTCAGCGCCATGCCTGTCAGGTTGCTGAGGACGATGTTGGAGAAGTCCAGCACGGGCACGTTGGACTTGGTGAAGAAGGTGATGTCTATGAGTATGAGGCAGAGGCAGAAGCCGGTGAAGCTGGAAATGAAGAAGAAGGCCCAGGCAGAGTCCAGCAAGTCTAGGGAAGGAAGAGAATCAGGAACAGCAGGATCAGGGTCATGTAGGTGAGGATGAACACAAGGCAGCGAGGGTGGTCTTGCAGCAGGGAGCCCCATCCTGGGGAAGGGAGGCTGGTCCGGAGGTAGTGAGGACCGTTGCAGAGCAGAGAGGACACACCCGGGGCAGTGGGGTCATCCCAGGGAAGGCGGAAAGGGGTCCTTAGGACAGAGGAGAAACGCGCCCCGGGAATGGGGAGTCTAGGGCAGGCCTTACAAGCATTGTGGTCTTGCTCATGCAGGCAGGAGACGTCAGAACACCGCACAATGAAGATGGTGTTGATGGGGATGGTTTGGGGCGGGGGGTCAGCAGGACCCCCAGGGAGTGTCAGTGGCACCTGGAAGTGGACCCAGGGCTGGCCCAGAGTGATGAGACCGATGATCACCGCGCCCACCAGGCTCAGCACCAGGCTCAGCTGGCGGCTGAGCTTCTTGGCCTGGTGCAGCAGCCGGGTGCCCAGGGGCAGCTGTGAATGTCTGCGTTTAGCCCTGACCGAATACCTGCAGCAGAGAGCCCACCGCCAGTGTCAGCGCCGCGTCCAGCTCCCCAGCCCAACCATCCCAGGTCCAGCTGCCAGACCCGGTCCCACCCAGTCTAGCCTTCAGACTCTTATCTTCTCTAGGTCCATCCTCTATACCCTGTCTCCCCCAGGTCCTGCCCTCCAGGCTCCCTTGCCTCCAGATCTAGCTTCCAGGCCCTGCCACCCCAAAAACCCATCTCCAGGTTCTGTGTCATGCCCTACCCATCACCAGCCTGCAGGACCAGCTTCTAAGACCTGCCACACCTAGGTCCAACCTCTAATCTCTGCTATGCCAGGCATGTTCTGGTCCCTGTCCTTTGACTGCTGTCTCCCTCCACCCCCATCCCCTACCCCCCCTCCAATTCTCACCCAGAACCTGGCCTTTTGCCTGGACCTCTGCCTCTCACCTGCCAGAGCTGGTGTCCGTGGAGCTGTGTAGCGGGATGTCGCTATCTGGAGAATTTTTGCTGACTTGGAGGTTGTACAAAGATTCTTTGAACACCTCCTGGGAGACCCAGAGAATTGATTCCATGCTTTCCACGCTGGCCTCAGGGCTGTCGGTAATTGAAGGGGGGACGTCCACACTGGCCCGGTTTGGGAACTTGATGCCTGGAACCCTTAAACTTTGACTCTGGGTGCTTGTCAAGTTGTCTCCCAAACTGGTTTGACTGGTGTGGGGGGTGTGGGGCATCAGCGAAGGCCTGGGGATACTGAACCTGGGAATTTGGGAACTTGTTTGGACACTTGGCTGAACGGTCAGGGTGTTGAGAGGGGTAACTGGCGGTGTGTCTTGGGGGCTGGCTTGGTGAACGCTGCTAACGGATGGTGTCTCTTGGATACTCGTTTGGCCAATGTTAACAGTGGATGGTGTCTCTTGGATACTCTTTTGGCTAATGTTACCAAGGGATGGTGCCTCTCTGATACTGCCCCAGAGACTGTTGTCAATGGGCGATGGCTCCTGGACGCTGGCCCGGCGAGTGCGCAAGATGGATGAAGGTTCTTGGATGCTGGCCCGGCGAGTGCGCAAGATGGATGAAGGTTCTTGGATGCTGACCCGGCGCATGTGGAGAATGGGTGGAGGTTCCTGGATGCTGACCCGGCGAGTGTGGACGACGGGCAGTGTCTCTTGGATAACGGGTGGATGTTCCTGGATGCTGACCCGGCGGGTGTGGACAATGGGTGGGTGTTCCTGGATGCTGACCCGGCGAGTGTGGACAATGGGTGGATGTTCTTGGATGCTGACCCGGCGAGTGTGGAGAATGGGTGGTGGTTCTTGGATGCTGACCCGGCGAGAGTGGGGAATGGATGGTGGTTCCTGGATGCTGACCCGGCGAGAGTGGAGAATGGGTGTTGGTTCTTGCATGCTGACCCGGGGAGAGTGGAGAATGGGTTGAGGTTCTTGGATGCTGACCGGGCTAGAGGGGGTAATGGGTGAAGGGTCCTGGGCACTTAGCCTGGAGGTATTGGGCAAAGGGTCTGAAGTCTCATCTTGGGCCTCACTTTCGGGATCTTCTGTAAGGACTTCTGCCTGGTTGCTCTGTTGGCCAAATTGGGACTTGTGGGACATGTGGTGGTAGAGGGCCAAGCCAGTCCCTAGACGCACTCAACAGTCTGCCAACTGCCTCTGACCTTCTTTCCTGGCACCTCAGTGGCCACTGGAAGTCTGCTGGTCTCTCTCTGGGGTTCAGGCTCTGTCCCTTGGGCCTTTGACCTCTTTGTCCTTTCTTCAGTGTTTCTTGGTCTCTCCGACTGTCCTCAGGCAGGCCTCAGGGCTCCGGGCTGGCCTGAAGCTGGGGCTGCGGGGAGGTTCCGTGACAGTTGGAGAGGTTCCAGGAAGTTGGGACATTGGCCATGGACGCATCCTGCCCAGTAGACCTGGGTGAGTGACATGGGGGTTGGGACTGGGTCTGAGTGCATTCAGTGTGGGGTCTGGGCAGGGTCAGGATTGGTACACCAAGAGGTCATAGCTGGGTCAGAGAGGTGCCAGGACAGGGCAAGGGGTAGATTGGGGGGTAGGGAGCAATCTCAGAGTGGGGTCAGGACTAGGTAGGGTTGAGTCACCAGTGTCTCTGAGATTAGTTCTTACAGTTTCCAGAGGTCCTGAAGTTATAATTCCCTCTTCCTACCTGCCTCACTCCACAACCCTTCCAGGGCCCTCTCTGAATCCAAGAGGTCCTGTTATAATTCCCTCTTCCTACCTGCCTCACTCCACAACCCTTCCAGGGCCCTCTCCGAATCCATTTCACCCCTTTATTATTACTAGAGGCTCAGTGCACAAAATTTGTGCACTGGAGGGGGGTTGTCCCTCAGCCTGGCCTGCACTCCCTTGCAGTTCGGGAGCCTTTGGGGGATGTCCACCTCCTGGCTTGGGATTGGGCCTAAGCCAGCAGTCAGACCATCCCTCTTGCAGTCTGGGGTTCTCGCAGTCCAGGACCCTTTGCTCCTTACTGCCTGCCTGCAGTGGAGGTGGGAGAGGCTCCTGCTGTGCTTCCCCTGTGGGAGCTCCGCAATGACCACCAGGGGGCAGCTCCTGCATTGAGCTTCTGCCTCCTGGTGGTCAGTGTGCGTCATAGTGACCATTCATTCTGCTGTTGGCATTTTAGGATTTTACTATATAGGGTAGCAAAGTCTGTGTACCAGGCAATAGGGGTGCAGCAGGCGATAGGGGTGCAGATTTGTCCTCTATCCTAATGGGGATCTGACCAGGATAACTGGTTAGGGAAAAAAAAAAAATCAGTGAAGCCTTAGCTGATTTGGCTCAGTGGACAGAACGTTGGCCTGCGGACTGAAGGATCCCGGGTTCGATTCCAGTCAAGGGCAGGTACCTTGGTTGCAGGCTCCTCCCCCATCTGGGCCCTGGTCTGGGCTCCTGAAGAAGGCAACCAATCGACGTGCTTCTCACATCGATATTTCTCTCTCTCTTTCCCTCTCTCTCCCACTCTCCCTAAAAATCAATGGAAAACTATCCTTGGGTCAAGATTTTTAAAAAAAAGAAAAAAGTCAGTGGAATAAGGACTGACAAGTCCGTGAGGAATTGCACATTGTACTATAGGAGCATTTAATGGGCAACCTGACTAAGAACTGAGGCTGTGGGGGTCAGTTGCCGGGGGTGGGGGTGTCAGAAAGGAGATGCGGAAGAAGTGACATTAGAGGTGAGGGTGATTAAGGCAGTCTGGGCAAAGGTGGAAGGAGAGTGCCCAGGTTGGAGGAGCAGGTGGGACTGCGTGGAGGTACCCAGGTGGGAAAACTCTTGATGTGTGGGAGAGACCCTGTGAAGTCTAGTTAGTGAACAGTGAGGCCCGGGGGGCCCTTGCCAGCTGGGAAGGTTGGCGGGATCACAGGGGCTTGGTGCATCCCCTGTGTTCACTCTTTTGACACCATGGGTGTCATGGGGGTTGGGACTGGAGATGGGGTTAGGGTCATGGCCTCGTGAACACCCTCTGGAACCTGTGTCATTGTTGTGTGCATCCTGGGTTGGGATTTGTGACATCGAAGGAGATAAGGGGATGAGGTCCAGAGAGGGGCTGGTTCTAGCTAGGGCTTGGGGAATAGGGACAGAAGGATGGGCTTGAGCTTGGAATAGGATTGAGGATGGGGGATGAGTTGGGCATGAGGGTTGGAGATGGGCACGGGGATGTGTTTGGGGTTGAGGACAGAGACTATTGTGGATGGCGTGGGGCTGTGAATGGTGCTGGAGACAAAGTTAAAACAGGGGATGAGACAGGAATGGAGATGGGGATGAGGTTGGCATCGGGGTTGGGGTGGAAGGGGATTGAAAACGGGGTGAAAGGGGAGGCTTGGGTGTGGATGGAGACACGGCTGTGCTCAGGGATGGGCCAAAGGAGGATGCAGGCCGATCCTGACCCCCAGTCCTCGATTCCTTCCCAGCAGACCCAAACTACTCCTGGGAGGAGGACAGAAAGTACATCCTGCGGGGCTGGGCCCTGGTCTTCAGCACCCTCACAACCCTGATGGTGCTCAGTGCGGTGGATGGGCGGATGGCCTACCTGGAGGGCTCCTACTCTGGCTACATGGGCTTCTGGATCAACTGCAAGTACAAATGCGCCAACGTGGGCCAAGTCACTGGTCAGTGAGGCCATGGACGGGCTATGGGGCACTCTGCAGGGGCTCCCTTGGAGATGATAGGGGCAGGGATCTTTAGGTGTCCTTTAGGGCTTGGGGAATAGGGACAGAAGGATGGGCTTGAGCTTGGAATAGGATTGAGGATGGGGGATGAGTTGGGCATGAGGGTTGGAGATGGGCACGGGGATGTGTTTGGGGTTGAGGACAGAGACTATTGTGGATGGCGTGGGGCTGTGAATGGCTGAAATCTTTTCAGAGCCTTTGAGAAAGGGTCTCTGGAGATTCTCTGAAGGCCTTGTGAGGGGGTCTCCTGGGGTTCTGTTTTTTCTTTGTTTGTTTTTCTTTTCTTTTCTTTTTTTAAAAAAAACACCACCAAAGAAATAAAACAAAATCACCACTGAAGTGAGAAGAGAGCTGATATTTTTTTAAACAATTTTTTTCTTTTAAAAAATGTTTTTTTAAATATATATTTTATTGATTTTATACAGAGAGGAAGGGAGAGGGATAGAGAGTTAGAAACATCGATGAGAGAGAAACATCGATCAGCTGCCTCCTGCACACCCCCATCTTGGGGATGTGCCAGCAACCAAGGTACATGCCCTTGACTGGAATCAAACCTGGGACCTTTCAGTCTGCAGGCCGATGCTCTAGCCACTGAGCAAAACCAGTTAGGCTTAAATATGTTTTTTTTTTAATTGATTTGAGAGAGAGAGAGAAACATCGATGAGAGAGAACCACCAATTGGCTGCCCCCTGCATGGCCCTCACTGGAGAGCAAACCAGCAACCTGGGCATGTGCCCTGATCGGGACTTCAACCCGTGACCTTTTGGCGCCTGGGACAATGCTCAGCCAACCGAGCCACACTGGCCAGGGCTCCTGGAGTTCTTTCTGGCTCATAAGGAAATAGGACTGTCATATGCTTTGGAAGGTGAGCACTATACTTGACCGAAAGCCCGCCTGCCTCATCACTAGGTGGCTGAAAACACCATCATTTTCTCTCTCTCTCACTTAACAATTTGTTTTTCCAGAAAAGATGACAAGAGGTTTTTAGCAGGAACATTTTGCCTCCTTGTTGGTCTCTTCATTGCTTTTTCAAAAATATATTTTAAAATATATTTTTACTGATTTCAGAGAGGGAGAGGGAGGGAAACATCAATGATGAGAGAGAATCATTGATCGGCTGCCTCCTGCACGCCCCCTACTGGGGATCAAGCTCACAGCCCAGGCATGTGCCCTTGACTGGAATCAAACCTGGGACCCTTCAGTCTGCAGGCTGATGTTGTATCCACTGAGCCAAGCCGGCTAGGGCTCTTCATTGCTTTTGAGCATTGCAACAGGAGACAGCCCGGAGCCTGGCGCCAGAGTGCCTAGTTCGAATCCTAGTCCAACCTCTTGGTAGCTGGGTGATCTTGGATACATTTCTTCACCTCTCTGTGCCTCAGTTTCCACATTTCTAAAAATGGCAGTAATAGCAGTACCAATTCGTAAGCTGTTAATGTGTGAGCTAAAACACCTAAAGGAATGAGAACACTGCCTGGCACATATTAAGTGCTACACCAAGTTTACCTATCCTATCTAATAAATACAGAATATGCAAATTGGCTGTCACACCGTTACAAAGATGGCGGCGCCCATAGCCACAAGATGGCTAAACCTAGTTCCCTCAGCCCTGCCGGAGGCCCCAGTCCTTTCAAACCCACCGGGGGTGCCAGGCTCACAGTGAGGCCGGATCCGCCCTCAGTCCCCTAGCTGCCCAGGGATGGCTCAAGGTGCAGGCAAGCCTTGGATGTTGGCTGCCCAGCCGCCCAGGGTCACCCAAGGCTCAGGTAACCAGGGCTGGCCAAGGCTTGCACTGCCGGCAGTGGCAGCAGCAGAGGTGTGATGGGGGCGTCACCTTCCCCTGATGGCTGGGTTGCCTCCCGCCCCTGAGGGCACCTGGACTGTGAGCAGGCCAGGCTGAGGGACCTCCCCTCCAGTGCATGAATTTTCATGCACTGGGCCTCTAGTCTATAATAATAAAAGTATAATATGCTAATTAGACCGGATGTCCTTCCGGATGACCTCCAGATGAAGCCAAGGCTGTAAGGGAAGCCTGGGTCCCTGGTGCCAGAGGGAAGCTGGTGCTGGCAGCCGGGGGAAGGAAGGCCTACTCTTGCATGAATTTCGCATATCGGGCCTCTAGTAAGTTTTATAAAAACACTTTTCTTTTTCCAGCTGCTGCACTTACCGTCATTTTCTTATTTGTATTTTTAAAATATATTTTTATTGATTTTGAGAGAGAAACTTATTTGTGAGAGCAAAACATTGATCGACTGCCTCCTGCACGCCCCCTACTGGGAATTGAGCCTGAAACCTGGGCATGTGCTCTGACCTGGAATAGAACCATGACCTTTCTTTCAGTGCACAGGACAATGCCCAACCGACTGAGCCACACTGGCCAGGGTAACTGCCTTTATTTTATTTTAAAAATTATTAATATTTTAAATCCTCACCTGAGGATATTTTTCCATTGATTTGTAGAGAGAGTGGAAGAGAGAGGGAAAGACAGAAAAATATCAATGGGAGAGAAACACATTGATTGGTTGCCTCCTGCATGCGCCTGGACCAGGGCCTGGGCAGAGGTGGAGCCATGCCCTTTTAAAAATTATATATATTGATTTCAGAGATGGCATCTCCCTCCCTCCCTCCATGCTTTCCCAGAAATTCCCTCTCAGAGGGCACTTAGGGTGAAGAGCATCAGCCCCTCAAAAGACAATTTGGGCCCAGCTGGTGTGGCTCAGTGGTTGAGTGCCAACCTATGAACCAGGAGGTCACAGTTGGATTCCTGATCATAGACACATGCCTGGTTTGTGGGCTTGAAACCCAGTGTGTGTGTGTGTGTGGGGGGGGGGGGGGGGGGTGCAGGAGGCAGCCAATCAATGATCAATGATTTTCTCTCATTATCTCCTCCCTAAAGGGCCTGCCAGCAAGTGTTGTAAGATCCAAGAACAGGGAACAGAGGGAAAGCCCTCCTAGAGCCTAGAACACTTGCTCCTCTTTGGGTAACCTGTATCCAGGCCCATTTTACGACTTAGGTCTTTGAAACACTTGTGAAATATCTGCCATGGTGCACTGTCATTTTAACAGCTGTGTGTCAGTAGAGGGTAACTTTATTGACTATAAATTTATATGCACACAATTCATGGAAAGCTGTCTCAACTTGGCTGATATACTATATGCAGCCTAGAAACCAGTGACAGTATTAACTGCTAGCCACTGTTTCTTTTCTTCTAAGTCTGAAAATTGGATATTTGATTAGTCCCCCCAAACCCAAAAAATATATGTATATTTCTTCCTTTCACAGCCTGTGCATTTCACTATATTCAACCCTTCCTTTCAAAGGCAGGATATATCATGCCCTGCCTCCACCTCCCTCCCCTGCAACTATGAGAGGACAACCTCTCTGCTCTTGATATGTTGTCAGATGCTAGACACAGAAACCGAGACTGAGGCTCAGGAGTACAATCACTTGACTAACACCTCAATCCCACCAATAGCAGAGCTGGGATTTGTATGTAAATACTGAGCATGACTGTTCACATATAAATTAGGTCCCAGAGATATCTGATGAGAAGTCACCAGAAATGCAGGTGTTTTAGACCTGGGTGGGTCAGGGAGTGGGAGCAAGGATTCTTACCAAGATGGGGTGGTGGTGGGTGGCCCCTCAGCTTGAAGAGACACCTGCAACAAGGAAGGACTTAGTGAGAGTATGTAAAGAAACAGCCTGGGGGACCACTTGGACCCCCATGTGTTAAAGGTCTCAGGAGCACTGTGTCCTCAGGGGTGATCGGAACCCAGTGCTGAACATCATGGGAGCCCCAGTCCCTCGGCAACCAGGCCCCAAGGCCACCCACCTTCAGGGATTGAGACCACACCAACAGCACTTAAGAGACTGGGAAACATTAGGGGTGACAAGGGCATTGTCATTAAGTAGAAAATATTATTTCAGGAATGTAAGTGGCAACTACTTTGGATGAAATGAATTTACTTTCGACACACTAAGTGCCGAAAAAAATAACACTTAAGTGCAAATAACACAAACATGTGACTTGTTTCAAATATCAAGATTATGTGTATTTCCTATATGTTTGAATATTTCAATAATAAAAAGTAAAAAGTGTTGCTCAGCCCTAACCGGTTTTGCTCAGTGGATAGAGCTGCGGCCTGCAGACTGAAGGGCCCCAGGTTCGATTCCGGTCAAGGGCATGTACCTTGGTTGCAGGCACATCCCCAGTAGGGGGTGTGCAGGAGGCAGCTGATCAATGTTTTTCCCTCATCGATGTTTCTAACTCTCTATCCCTCTCCTTTCCTCTCTGTAAAAAATGAAAGGGTGAGGGCTACGCCCTCCATCTTGCCGGGAATCCTCCATTTTGGGCAGCAGCCATGTGCTCAGCAAGGAGCTTCTTCCGGGAAGCCCAAACCTCTGCTAGCCACACCTAGGATTTCTTTAAACTAACCAATGATAATCAAGGGAAGTGGGCGCCAGATACAACCACATCCTGTGTAACAAGACACTGACTTGCGCCTGGCCAATCGGCAGGGCCCACAGTCCTCTCTCCTCCCCTTACTATAAAACCCCTTTCCCCAGAGCTGGCTCTCTCTCTGCCCCAGCCGCTGCAACGGCGAGTGTGTGTGTGTGTGTGTGTGTGTGTGGTGGTGGTGGTGGGGGGGGGTCGGAGCGCAAGCTAGTTTGAATAAAGACTCTGCTTTTGCATTGGACTCGGCGCTCCCTGGTGGTCTTTTGGGGACCCTGAAATCTGGGCATAACAAAAAAAAATCAATAAAACATAAAAAAAAAGAAAAAGTGTTGCTCAGTAGTTGAGCATGGACTAATGAACCAGGAGGTCACCGTTCAATTCACTGGTCAAGGGCACATGCCCGGGTTGCAGACTAGATCCCCTGTAGGGGGCGCTCAGGAGTGTTACAGAGCGAGTCCCCCAGAGACAGACTACCGACTCATAGATGGTTTAAGCAAGCAAGCGTTTATTGATTACAGATCCGGATCTGGGCCCCTGCGTTAGCTGACACAGCAGCAGGCAATCGCCGGGCGAAGGGCGGAGGGGCCGTCCCTCCTTTTATCACCCTCCCGACCCTGGCTGATCTGTCCTATTCCTATTGGTTGGCTACTAAACTAACAGCCCGCCCCCGGGCGAGGGCCAGGCGGAATTCCTGCTAAAGCTATTCTTCTCCCTGACAGGCTTCGCTCAGCTTCCTTCTTTCCCCAGATGCCACCCTTATTTGGACTTGTTTTTCAAGTCTGGTTTTCCCCTAGGTCTGACTTAAGTTACAAGCTATGTTCAGTACTTTTCCACCCTGGTTGAGCCCCCCACCCTGTAATTTCTATCTCATTCCCCACTCCTCATACAGGCGAATCAAACCTTTGATTCGCTCTCACTCTCCTTGTCTATAGCAACATTTTGGTACTGGACACGGAGAGCAGGGATCTTAAGGTCCTGAGTCCTAGCTTGAATCATGTTAGCTATCGACCTAAAAATGCAGGGGGCTATAGTTAACATTAGTACCAGTCCAAGTAGTGGCCCCAAAAGGGGAAGTAGATAGGGGAGGAGTCCGTTGAAGCTGCTCCATAAGGGGTTGTCGACCAGTTCTTTCCTCCTCTTGACTAGATCCTCCTGGAGCTTCTTGATCTTGTCTCGGACGATTCCCGATTTGTTGGCATAGAAGCAGCAGCGTTCCTGTAGGGCTAAGCAGATCCCTCTCTGCTCTGCAGTGAGTAAGTCGAGCCCCCTCCGGTTCTGGAGGACGACTTCAGCTAGAGAGTCTATTTGGTCTTGGGGGTCATTTATAGTTCCTGAGAGGGCTGGAACATCATCAATTAGCTGATTGGAAAGCTTGGTATAGGAGTGTACAGCTACTCCTAGTCCTGCGGAGCCCGATGCCACAGCACCCGAAACTCCTAGGCCTAAGAGTAGGGGAATAAATTGGATAGCCCTTTTACTGCGTCCTGCTATGTAATCAAGACTAGGAAGGGGAACGGGCTCTTCACCTGGGATAATGTCTATATCGGGGAGGATAATAGCCTGTATGCATAATCCTGTCCAGTTGACAGGTAGGGCTGTGAAGGCCAGGCTACCCCCGCAAACAAAAACCTGCCCAGGGGCTGGGCAGAGGGGTGTGGAGTGGTTTGAGACCTGGGTGCACTCGGAGAAAGTCTGATACCCTACATCTAAGTCATAGCTATTGTTCTGGAACAGCCCCCTAAAACATGGGGAGGTACTGAACCCTACGGGCTGTATTCTGAAGGGAAGGGTGAGGCTGCAGCTTCCAGCCTCCTGTATGGAAGAATTCCCGGCGGGGAGGGCAAGGGGCATGGCTGTCCCAAGAGTCATACATAGCCAACAGTCTGCGGCCAGTGACGGGTTAGAGCCATTTAGAGCTCTGAGGGTAGCCTCTAAGATGTCGGAGGTCTGGGCATCTAGATCGATGTCCCTGGGCTTGCGGAGGGGTGGGTACAAGGAGTGAATCATCTGTTCTATCTGTTCTTGTACCTCAGCTTCTCTAACCCGATCAGTGGGTCCCCCCCCATCAGATACGTGGACTGGGGCACGTGGCGACCAGCAGCTAGCCTGGCCAAGATTGCCTCGGCAGGAGGCCTGAGCGAGCTTGGAGTACCCTTGGCTACTGCTAGTGTCCCAGTCCCCTCCGAAAGAACCAGAGTACGTCCTCTGCAGGATGGCAGTTAGATAGACTTTCCCATCTGTATGGGTGCAATGCTGGACCTCCCGGTAGCAAGTGGAATGCATTTCTGTGGCCATCTGACAGTCGGAAGGGCACGGTCCGGGTTTGCCCTTCACTGGCAGTATGATTTTAGGTTTACTGACACATTTCCATC
Source organism: Myotis brandtii (assembly GCF_000412655.1). Lineage (NCBI taxonomy): Eukaryota > Metazoa > Chordata > Mammalia > Chiroptera > Vespertilionidae > Myotis > Myotis brandtii. The sequence continues at coordinate 2,357,435 of NW_005370276.1, forward strand.
CCTGTTTAAATCCGTCCCCCTTCAAAGTCTCAAAAGTTAAGTAGGCTGTTCTACTGCCACAATCAGTTGTTTGGGAGTATTGGGACGGAGTCACTCCCGTACTCCCTCCCGTGCAGTCACAAGGGCTCCCATAAAGTGCCCGCACTAAGTCCTGTGCATTGGGTGGGGGCCCTAGCCCACTCTCTGAAGGGTGGGGCAGAGTCGCCAATAGGAGTAGTAACGTTATTATTCTTTCCCCACCCGGGTTAACTTGACCTTGAGTGGGTCGTCGGTCGGGCTGATCTGCCATTTCTCCTGGTCCCCTGGTAGTTCTTCAGGTGTCTTTTTCAGCCGGGTGTGATGTATCCAGTGCTGCTTTCCAGCTACCTTGACGGCTGTAGGAGTACTGAGAACAACAATGAAGGGTCCTTCCCACCTCGGTTCTAACTGCCCAGGGTTTAATCTCTTGATCCAGACGAGACTCCCAGGTTGGGCCACCGGAGTCCTGGATTGTGGCTTTGCCTCTGGCCTTGGTTGGCGGACCAGCCTGTGGACCTCTTCCCTGGTCTGCTGTAACGCCTGTAGAGACTTAAGGAGGTTCCTGTTAGTTATTCCCCCTAGGATCTCCTCCCCTACCCGGGGCAGGACGGGAGGAGGTCTCCCAAACATTATTTCATAAGGGGTGAATTTTTCAAGGTAAGGGGTACATCGAGCCCGCAATAGGGCAAAGGGGAGGAGACTCACCCAATCACCGCCAGTTTCTAATTTTAACTTGGTTAAGGTTTCCTTTATTGTCCTATTCATTCTTTCTACCTGTCCTGAACTCTGTGGCCGATAGACACAGTGGAGTTTCCACTTAATTTTTAGGGTAGTTGCCAATTGTTCGGTGACCTTGGCGATGAACGCCGGCCCATTGTCAGACCCCATGTAGATAGGTAAGCTGAATCGGGGCAGAATTTCAAAAATCAATTGCTTTACTACTACCTGGGCAGTCTCTCTCTTCACTGCGAACGCTTCCAGCCACCCGGAGAACGTGTCCACGAACACAAGGAGGTATCTGTATCCCCCCGCGCCGGGGGAAGTTCGGTGAAGTCTACCTCCCAGTGTTCACCCGGGGCACTGCCCCTGAGCCGGGTCCTCGGTCCTCTCACTGGGACTGGGTTGGGGTTGACTAAAGCGCAGGCACGACATCTCTTGGCTATATCTCGGGTTAACTGGTCTAGTCCTTTAACCAGGTACTTCTTCCTTAGGAGCTCAGCTAACTTGACCCCACCTAGGTGTGTGGCTCGATGTGTGTGCTCCGCCACCTGTCTCCCTACTGCCTGGGGCAGGATGATTCTTCCATCGGCTAGCTGGAGCCACCCGCCTGAGTTCCTTGTTCCTTGTAGTTGCTGTCCCCACTCTTCTTCTTCCTCAGAGGACTTGGGTCGGCTGTCTGAGCTGCTAAGACCTCAATGGGCCGAATAGCCCCTTTCGCTGCTTCCTTGGCGGCCTGGTTCGCTAACCGGTTTCCTTTTGCTATGTCTGAATCTCCTTTCTGATGTCCCTTGCAGTGAATGACTGCCACTTTCTCGGGGCCCCATATGGAGGAGAGGAGACTTAAGATCTCCTGTGAGTTCTTGATGTCCTTCCCCCCGGCTGTGAGTAAGCCCCGCTCCTGGTACAAGGCGCCATGCACGTGGACAGTAGTGAAGGCATATCTGCTGTCGGTGTAGATATTAACCTTCTTTCCCTTGCTCCACCTGAGGGCCTGGGTTAGTGCGATCAGCTCGGCCTTCTGTGCCGAAGTGCCGTGTCCCAAGGCCTGTGCCCAGATAACAGACTCTAAGGTTACTACTGCAGCTCCAGCGTACCGGATACCTTCTTCTATAAAGCTGCTCCCATCCGTGAAGAGGGTAGCGTCCGCCTGGGGGATGGGGATGTCTCTGAGCTCTGTTCTCAACGAGGTCAGAGAGGTGAGGATTTCACTGCAGTCATGTACCAGAGTCCCCTCCCCTGGGTCAGGCAGCAGAGTGGCTGGATTCAGTGCAGCCGTCTGCAGGAAACTTATCCTCGGGGGTCGAGGAGTAGGACCTGGTATTGGGTCACCCGGGCGTTTGATAACCACCTGTCCGGGGGTGCCCGCAGCAATTGCTCAACGTTATGAGGGGCTGTGATCTGAAGGTTCTGCCCGAACGTGAGCTTGGAGGCTTCCTTCACTAGAATGGCGGTTGCAGCTACTGCCCGAAGGCACCCAGGCCAGCCTGCTGCTACAGGGTCCAGCCGCTTGGACAGGTACGCTACAGGTCTCTTCCAGGGGCCTAAGGTCTGGGTCAATACCCCCTTAGCTACTCCCCGAGCTTCAGCTACAAACAGATGGAAGGGCTTCTCGAGGTCCGGGAGAGTCAGGGCTGGGGCACTCACCAGAGCCGTCTTCAGCCTCTGGAAGACTTCTTCCTCCTCTGCTCCCCAGCGAAGGGTCAAGTCTACTCCCCCGGTAGCCGAGTACAGGGGCTTGGCTATTTCTGCAAAGCCAGGGATCCAGAGTCGACAGTAGCCTACCGCCCCCAGGAATTCCCGTACTTGCCTTTTGGTGGTCGGAGTTGGGATCTGCAGGATGGCCTGTATTCGGCTGTCAGACAGGGTTCTTTCTCCTCCTCGCAGGCGGTATCCGAGGTATGTGACCTCCGCTTGGCACAGCTGAGCCTTTCTTGCCGAGACCCGGTATCCGAGCCGTCCTAGGGTTTCTAGGAGGCTCCTGGTGGCCGCCTAACACTCCTCCCGGGTGGTAGAGGCGAGCAGGAGGTCATCCACGTACTGGAGGAGGGTGACTTCGGGATGGTCTGCACGGAAGCCTTGGAGGTCCTGACTGAGGGCCTCATCAAAAAGGGTAGGGGAGTTCTTGAACCCCTGTGGGAGCCGGGTCCACGTTAGCTGTCCTGATTCTCCCTTCTCGGGGTCTGTCCACTCAAAGGCGAAGATAGGTTGGCAGACAGAAAAAGGCATCTTTTAAGTCTAAGACCGAGTAAAACTTCTGATCAGGTCTTAGAAGACTGAGTAGAGTATATGGGTTTGGGACCATCGGGTGAATGGTCTCTACTCTCTTGTTCACCTCTCGGAGGTCCTGCACCGGCCTGAAGTCAGTGGTACCGGGCTTCTGGACTGGAAGGAGGGGGGTGTTCCAGGCTGACCGACAAGGGGTCAGTATCCCAGCCTCTTTCAGTCTCTGGATGTGTTTGGAGATTCCAGCCCAGGCCTTACTGCTAATCTGGTACTGGCGGACCCGGACGGGGAGTGCTGTGCTCAGCAACTGGACCACGATTGGGGGTCTGTGCTTTGCAAGTCCAGGCGGGTTGGCCTCGGCCCAAACTTCGGGAACCTCCTTCTGCCATAACGATAGGAGGTCTGACTCGGGGTTCACGGGTGGGCTGACATGAAGTCGATACTCATTCTCCAAGGGAAAAGTGACTAGAATTTTTCCCTCGCCTGTGCGAATCTCTGGTCCTTCGTCCGTGAAGATGGTGGCCTTTAATTTTTGCAGCAGGTCGCGGCCGAGTAAGGGCTCCGGGCATTCAGGTATGACAAGGAAGGAGTGGGTGACTGTCCCTTGCCCCAGACTGGTGATCCTAGCTTGTGACCACGGGTAAGATTTAGGCTTCCCTGTTGCCCCTATTATGGTGGTTCGGAGGGCTGACGGGGGCCCTTCCGGGGCGAGGAGCACAGAGTGGGTTGCTCCGGTATCAACTAAGAAGTCTACCAGTTTTCCCCCCACGTTAAGCGTTACCCGGGGCTCCGGGGGGGCGGGGGCTCGGGAGCCCTGACGTCATCAGTCCACCTCCTCTACCAAGAGGGGGGTCGCCCCGCCGGCTCCCGGTCTTTTTGGGCATTCATTCTTCCAATGTCCTTTCTCCTTACAGTAGGCACACTGGTCGCGCTCTAAAGGCTTCCCTCTCCCTTGTCCTTGCCGCTTGCCCCTTCCTTCCCTAGACTTCTTGGGCCGGCCTCTCTCTTCCATGGCTACGAGGACCTTCGCCATTTTTTCATTTAATGCCTGGGTAGGGTCCTCCCGGTTTTCGAATACTCGTTGGGCAATGGCCAACAGCTCAGTGAGAGACTTCCCTTCGAAACCCTCTATCTTTTGTAACTTTTTCTTAATATCAGGGGCTGACTGTCCTACAAACTGGACGGCAAGGGCCGCGCGGTTGTCCGGGGCATCTGGATCTGTGGGAGTGTAAGTACGATAGGGTTCACAGAGCCTTTCTAGGAAAGCCTCGGGACTCTCGTTAGGCCCTTGTTTAGTCTCGGTCACCTTAGACAGATTTGTGGGTTTTCGGGCCGCCGCCCGAATACCCCTTAGCAGAACCTGGCGGTAATGGTCTAGAGCCTCCCTCCCGGATGCAGAATTCGGGTTCCAGTTGGGCTGAGTGGGGGGGAAAACTTCCGCCACCCTATCCTCATCCGTGGTAGGTTCCCCCCTGGCATCTAAAACCTGTTTTCTCCCCTCCCTCTTAATTCTCTCCTTCTCCTCGGTGGTGAACAGAGTAGTCAACAACTGCTGACAGTCATCCCAAGTGGGCTGGTGGGTGTAAAAGACCGACTCCAATAAGGTTATCAGCCCCTGGGGGTTCTGGGAGAACGGGGGGTTCTGGTTTTTCCAATTGTACACGTCTGAGGTGGTAAAGGGGACATAAGTTCGGAGAGGCTGCCCCGTCGCACTGACCTCTCCCGTCTCTCTGAGAGGCAGCTGGGTCGCCGGTCTCTCCGTGCCAAATGGGGTTCCAGCCCTGGTATGGGGCAGACTCAATGGCCCCACTTCTCCTCCCAGCCCCGAACCTTCCCAGGTACTATCGGGGCTTAGAGACTCTTTTCCTTCCCGCTTGTCTCGAAGGGGAGGATAGAGACTCCCTTCAGGGGAATCGGCGGCAGTCTCGGGGCAGCCGCATAAGGAGGTGGGGGCGGTCGAGTTGGGGCCTCATCCTCCGGCACCTCCAGTATCGGCGGGGCCGAGGGAGTAGCCAGGGGGCTTTTTGGTTTCTCTCTCCCCTGGGGCTTAGCCAAAAGAACCAACCTGGGTGGTCTCTGTCCCGATTTCCTCTTAGGGACGCAACCACAGTCACGGAGGTATTTAGGATTATCCCATAGAATATCAATCCATACTTCAATATATTGCATTTGGTCGGGATGTCCCGGGTCTCCGAAAACAATTTGTCTGACTCCGGCACAGATGGCCATGTCAAGAGTCCCAGTGGAGGGCCACCCAACGCCGAATGTTGGCCACTCCCGCTCACAGAATTTCCTCAGAGTGAAAGCATCAACCGGGGCACCGTAAACATCTGCCCGTTTTTTGAAATCAGAGAAATTTTTAATTATACATTCTAGAGGCGACAAAGGACTCGCCTTTTCATTAGTCTGCCCCATGTTGCCTCTCGACACTGTAATGAAAATCGAGGTTAAGCAAAGACAGGCGAATCCAATAAAAAATAGACACGGTAGAACAATTTCAACACAGATCCTATAAATTTCAACTCTTCTGACTGAGTCCTTCACACGCACAGACATGGGCGAAAACAGAGATCAAGGGAAGAAGACAACTCACATAACATCCAAAGGAATCACCCGCGGCCGCACGTCCAAGCTCATTCACGCTCCACAAATATAACCAGAGCCTCGGAGGTCGTCACCTCGTTGGCTGTGACAGGGTCCCCGGCGGCGTCCTGCCACCTTGTCACTAATTATGAGCGCTCGCCAGACAGAAAGAAACCAGCCGGTTAACTCACCAATGCTGCTGGGACGTCCGAGGTCAGCTGCCGCGGCCAGGAGACAGGAACCCGGGCTGCTTGCTTGCGGGGGTCCGAGACCCCCGTGGGTATCTCGCAGGGGCCTCTAAATGTTACAGAGCGAGTCCCCCAGAGACAGACTACCGACTCATAGATGGTTTAAGCAAGCAAGCGTTTATTGATTACAAGGAGAACTCGCCGCCTCACGTATCCCGCCCCCCAGGAAGGCGGACAAAATGGCGGACCGGGCCGCGCTCCGGCGGCGAGAGTCCTCCCCACTGCGCGCGCCCCCCACCCGCTCCAGACGCCCCAA
>NW_005370276.1:2363606-2365666 GCF_000412655.1 Myotis brandtii
CCTGACCACGCGACAGCGTGGCCATCCCGCCACAGCCCCGGGCACCTCATTAGACGCGCGGCCCAGATCCCCAAGCCCCGCCGCGCAGACGGTTTCGAAGACGAAGGAAACACTTACCGGACTCCGACTTCCTCAATGAACACGGTGGGGCTCACGCTCCCGTTCCATTTTGTAGAGCGCGCCACTCGCGAGGACCCCCCCCCCCCCCCCCGCAACAGCATTTGCTTCCTTTACTGAGATTTATTTAATCGAGGATGGGGGGCAGGGGTAGGGCATTCAATGAGGGGGAGGAATAGTCAGGATCTTTAGAATCCTCCGGAAAGTCGGGACATAATACGTTGCCCCCGTAGGCGGAGAACACAAACCGAGGAAATACCGCCGCCTGTTGTCCTGTCAGGATCGTCAGGCACATCGGTGGACGGACCCAAAGGAGGATCCGGAAAAGGAAGGACCCCGAGTGGGGGCGTGGCCGAAAAGGGAAAACTGGCGGTGCCCGCGCCACAGCCCTGGCGGAAGGGGCGGGGCCGACCCCCGACGTATTCCCAGCGGCAGAGTGGGAGGCGGGGCCAGAGCTGAGATTGACAGGGGGTAGTTCTGGGAGAGCGCCCACCGGACGCGGAGTTAGAGCCTTAGCCCCGGCTCTGGTTCGGGGCCGGAAGGTGCAGGAAGGTGCGGGAGGCGGAGAGGCGGGGAGAGGGGGCCCGGCTGGGGTCCTGGACTCCGGGTCCGAGGGAGGAGGACGGGGACAGGACTCTGGGGATGAGGCAGGACCGGGTTTGGGGCTCGTTCCCCGGTTTTTAGATCGCCAAAGACCTGGGGGCGGGGTTTCATGGTAGGTTGGCGATCTAAGGCGTGTCTTTCAACAGACATGATGGTAAAACGTTTTTGTTTTTTTTATATTTTATAAATTTTTTACAGCGAGGAAGGGAGAGGAATAGAGAGTTAGAAACATCAATCAGCTGTCTCCTGCACACCCCCCACTGGGGATGTGCCTGTAACCAAGGTATGTTTTGTTTTGTTTTTTTTGTTTTGTTTTGTTTTTCAAAGATGAAAAAGGAAACTTTAATATAACAACCCGCACACCGGAGGTCGCTGTGGTCAACAGTTTGGTGCGGACTCTTTATGGCTCACACACACGCACACACAACACTCATGTACACACACATATACACACACACACGCACACACGTGTGAATAGAACACATGTTGTTTAGCTGGTTCCCCTCGTCATCTGGGTTTTTTTTCCTTTTTTCTGGCTGGGAGATTCCTCCGCGAAGTCTGTAGTCCGTAGTCCGAAGTGAAAGGAAGAGACTCGAACTCCTCTCTTAGGAAAAACAAGGCGTTTCCTATCCCAGTGGTTCTCAACCTTGGCTGCACATTAGAATCACCTGGGAATCTTTTTAAAATCCTGATTTGTGGGCCTCATCCTCTGGAAATTCTGTTTCTTTGAGGCCACAACATTAGTAACAAAGAAACAGAATTTTCAGAGGATGAGGCCCAGAAATCAGGATTTTAAAAAAGATTCCCAGGTGATTGTAATGTGCAGCCAAGGTTGAGAACCACTGTGACCTACCCAGACCTCATGCTGAGTGAAGCCAGGGCTTCCCTGTGGCCACAAGGCTGGGAGTGAGGTGCCCTGGTCCCCGCTGCGCCCACCTCCTCCCTCCCCTCCCTTGCCCAGGCCCCCAAGGGCACGCTGGTTCCCCGGGCCTTCTTAGGACCTGCCAAACACACAGTTGCACCCCAGGACCTTTGCATTTGCTGTTCCCTCTGCCTGGAAGTCTCTCTCTCTCTCTCTCTCTCTCCCTCCCCCCTCCACCTCCTTTCCACTTTCTCTCTCTGAAAAGCAATGGAAGAAATTCCTCTTTTGTCAGGGCCAGCCTGACAGGTTGAACCGGGTTGAGGTAGGGAGGGGGGAATTGAGAAAAGAAAGAAAGACAGGAGAGCGGGATCGGGAGGACTACAGATCAATCGAGGAACTGCAGCAAGTTTATTAACCACACAATGCCTTTTATACACAAAACACTGAATAGGAGGTCTGTCAAGAGGAATGTATTCTT
>NW_005370276.1:2366763-2367332 GCF_000412655.1 Myotis brandtii
GGAAATTCTGTTTCTTTGTTATGGGGTGAGGCCACAACATTAGTAACAAAGAAACAGAATTTTCAGAGGATGAGGCCCAGAAATCAGGATTTTAAAAAAGATTCCCAGGTGATTGTAATGTGCAGCCAAGGTTGAGAACCACTGTGACCTACCCGGACCTCATGCTGAGTGAAGCCAGGGCTTCCCTGTGGCCACAAGGCTGGGAGCGAGGTACCCAGGCCCCCAAGGGCACGCTGGTTCCCCGGGCCTTCTTAGGACCTGCCAAACACACAGTTGCACCCCAGGACCTTTGCATTTGCTGTTCCCTCTGCCTGGAAGTCTCTCTCTCTCTCTCTCTCTCTCCCTCCCCCCTCCACCTCCTTTCCACTTTCTCTCTCTGAAAAGCAATGGAAGAAATTCCTCTTTTGTCAGGGCCAGCCTGACAGGTTGAACCGGGTTGAGGTAGGGAGGGGGGAATTGAGAAAAGAAAGAAAGACAGGAGAGCGGGATCGGGAGGACTACAGATCAATCGAGGAACTGCAGCAAGTTTATTAACCACACAATGCCTTTTATACACAAAACACTGAATA
>NW_005370276.1:2367529-2369111 GCF_000412655.1 Myotis brandtii
TCTCTCTCTCTCTCTCTCTCTCCCCTCCACCTCCCTTCCACTTTCTCTCTCTGAAAAGCAATGGAAAAAAAATCCTCGTTGGCCTAATTCTTGGCTGGCCTTGTGCCTCAAGTCTCTTTGTCATGATTCCCTCCCCTCACTTCTACCCTTAAGTCCCATCCTTCTACCCCACAGGGCCCAAGGGATGACCTCAGGAGGTATGACAGTTCCAACAGAACACTACAAGGTACTAACTAAGCCAAAAGCATATTCTGGCCAAAAGTACAGATTTAAAAATACCGATTAGTAATTTGAGTGAGGGAGACTCAGAGGGGACTGAAAAGGGACAAGAGTCGGGGTGGGTGTGAGGGCTAGATAGCAGGGTAGTCAGCCCCGTGGCAGGGAGCTGTGGGAGCAGGAAGGAAGGAGGGCCATTCCCATGTCCTAAGTCCAGATGGCCTGGGGTGCCAGGATGAACCAGAAATTCACGGAGTTCATGTAGGAAATGAAACCTGAGGGAGGAAGAAAGCAGAGGGGGTGAGGTGTAGAGTTCACCAACCCCACCTGGACCCCAGTCCTCTCCCCATGCCCAATGATACCCCCTACCCTGAACCCATATCCATCCCTAGACCCAACTTCAACCCCATTCCCTGCACTGTCCGAATCCATTTCCAAATTCAATCCCATCCCAGTTCCATCTCATCCCCTACCCTGTCCCCAACCCCTTCACCTGCATTTTCCTCAACCCTCCACCTTCAAACCCAAACCTAACCCATCCCCTACCCTGCCCCCAATAATCCATTTCCTAACCCAAACCCAACCCCATCCTCATCCCCAACTCTTTCCCGGGCCATCCCCCATCAGTATCACTGAACCCTGTCCAAACCCAACCCCATCCCAGCTCAGACCAATCGCCAGGAAGCAGAAGATGCCAATCCACGCCAGGTAGAAGCTACGCCCCAGACTGTAGGTCATGCCTTCCTGCAGGAACTCATGGGCCTGCATCAGGTAGAACAGGACACCCAATACCATGCTGGTCCCTGCAGGAGTACAGGTGTTAGGAGGCTGGACAGCAGGTGTGTGAAGACCCGTGCCCCTGGTTGTGTAACTGCGTGGCTCTTGCCCATTATTTCCCCACTTCCTTTGCCCACCCTGTATCTCTGCTCACAAGCACGATAAGAGGCTCCTGACAATATCATAGCAGAGGACATTGGAAGTGCAAGTCTTGGTCTTTCTGTGGGCCACGGGAGTGTCTAAAATCACAGGCTTTGGGGCCAACTGCCTGGAACACATGTCTGGCCTCTGCCTCCCACCCTCGGGACACACTCCATCTCTCTGAGCCTCATTCCCCCCATCTGTAAAGTGGGCATAATTGCAGGAACCAACTCCTTGGTTGTCAGGAGAAGAGTTATTGAGGTTGGCCCATTTCCTGGCACACAGGGAGCCCTCAAGAATCAAGCCAGATTATCATCACTGTACTGGGTCTTTAATTTGGGGTTTCTGAGGTAGTGGATAAGGAACTCTGTCATTCTGGATATTTTAGCTGTATTTTTAAATGACATGAATTAAAGATGATTTGTGAAAAGGAAAAGTTTTTGTTTTT
>NW_005370276.1:2372500-2381740 GCF_000412655.1 Myotis brandtii
AGCCACACTGGCCAGGGCTCCTGGAGTTCTTTCTGGCTCATAAGGAAATAGGACTGTCATATGCTTTGGAAGGTGAGCACTATACTTGACCGAAAGCCCGCCTGCCTCATCACTAGGTGGCTGAAAACACCATCATTTTCTCTCTCTCTCACTTAACAATTTGTTTTTCCAGAAAAGATGACAAGAGGTTTTTAGCAGGAACATTTTGCCTCCTTGTTGGTCTCTTCATTGCTTTTTCAAAAATATGTTTTAAAATATATTTTTACTGATTTCAGAGAGGGAGAGGGATGGAAAGAAACATCAATGATGAGAGAGAATCATTGATCAGCTGCCTCCTGCACGCCCCCTACTGGGGATCAAGCTCACAGCCCAGGCATGTGCCCTTGACTGGAATCAAACCTGGGACCCTTCAGTCTGCAGGCTGATGTTGTATCCACTGAGCCAAGCCGGCTAGGGCTCTTCATTGCTTTTGAGCATTGCAACAAGAGACAGCCCGGAGCCTGGCGCCAGAGTGCCTAGTTCGAATCCTAGTCCAACCTCTTGGTAGCTGGGTGATCTTGGATACATTTCTTCACCTCTCTGTGCCTCAGTTTCCACATTTCTAAAAATGGCAGTAATAGCAGTACCAATTCGTAAGCTGTTAATGTGTGAGCTAAAACACCTAAAGGAATGAGAACACTGCCTGGCACATATTAAGTGCTACACCAAGTTTAGTTATCCTATCTAATAAAGACAGAATATGCAAATTCACCATCACACCGTTACAAAGATGGCGGAGCCCATAGCCACAAGATGGCGACACCTAGTTCCCTCAGCCCTGCTGGAGGCCCCAGTCCTTTCAAACCCACCGGGGGTGGCAGGCTCACAGTGAGGCCGGATCCGCCCTCAGTCCCCCAGCTGCCCAGGGATGGCTCAAGGTGCAGGCAAGCCTTGGATGTTGGCTGCCCAGCCGCCCAGGGTCACCCAAGGCTCAGGTAACCAGGGCCGGCCAAGGCTTGCGCTGCTGGCAGTGGCAGCAGCAGAAGTATGATGGGGGCATCACCTTTCCTTGATGGCCGAGTTGCCTCCCGCCCCTGAGGGCACCTGGACTGTGAGTAGGCCAGGCTGAGGGACCTCCCCTCCAGTGCATGAATTTTCATGCACTGGGCCTCTAGTCTGTAATAATAAAAGCATAATATGCTACTTAGACCAGATGTCCTCCCGGATGTCCTTCCGGATGACCTCCAGATGAAGCCAGGGCTGTAAGGGAAGCCTGGGTCCCTGGTGCCAGAGGGAAGCTGGTGCTGGCAGCCGGGGGAAGGAAGGCCTACTCTTGCACGAATTTCGTGCATCGGGCCTCTAGTAAGTTTTATAAAAACACTTTTCTTTTTCCAGCTGCTGCACCTACCGTCATTTTCTTATTTGTATTTTTAAAATATATTTTTATTGATTTTGAGAGAGAGAGAAACTTATTTGTGAGAGCAAAACATTGATCGACTGCCTCCTGCACGCCCCCTACTGGGAATTGAGCCTGAAACCTGGGCATGTGCTCTGACCTGGAATAGAACCATGACCTTTCTTTCAGTGCACAGGACAATGCCCAACCGACTGAGCCACACTGGCCAGGGTAACTGCCTTTATTTTATTTTAAAAATTATTAATATTTTAAATCCTCACCTGAGGATATTTTTCCATTGATTTGTAGAGAGAGTGGAAGAGAGAGGGAAAGACAGAAAAATATCAATGGGAGAGAAACACATTGATTGGTTGCCTCCTGCATGCGCCTGGACCAGGGCCTGGGCAGAGGTGGAGCCATGCCCTTTTAAAAATTATATATATTGATTTCAGAGAGGATAGGGAGAGAGATAGAAACATCAATGATGAGAGAGAATCATTGATTGGTTGCCTCCTGCATGCCCACACCCCCTCCCCGAAAGTTCCCGTCAAAGCCCTGGCTAGGTCACACCATTACCGCCAACCAAGCCTGGTGGCCAGAGCAATGCAATGCACTGATTGGCTTATAACTGGGGCTGAGAGTGGGGAACAGGTAGGAGGGTGACATGCATGGTGGGGAGTTAAGCCGTAAACATCCACTCTTTTCTGACCAAGCCACAGGATGGGCTGGCCTCTGGGATGACAACAGCCAGTGTCGCCTCAACTCTCCTTCTCTTGTCTGCTTTCCTTTTTTAGTTTTACTCCCTCAGGTCTCCCATCCCCCAGGAGGCTGGGAGCAAGGCTCAGGCAGCTCCAGGCTCCTGGTCTTATCGACCAGAGGAGGGAGAGCTGTCCCGACAACTTCAGTTAGAAAAAGTCCCAGGGCAGGGCTTTGATCATGTGCCCACCTTATGGCCCATCATCGTGGTCTGGGGGATGGGACACTGTGATTGGCTCAACCAGAGTCACGTGTCTACCTCTGTGGCCCCAGAGCACAAAGATGTGCCTGGAGAAGCCTTCCACCAGGGTTTTGTAATCACCAGGGAGCGCCATTGCTATTGTGTATATAGGATGAACCTTTTGCTTGCTGGTTAGGTGTTAGAGGTGTGCAGTTTGCCAGAAGCAAAGCAGATGAAGTCTTAGCTCATTTCGCTGAAACTGTTCAAAAGCAGGCAAAGTAGCAAGGGGCTTGTTCTCAGAAGGAGCTGCAAGTCTTGTCACACTGCAGCGTAAACTGGATAAATATCGGTTCTACTAGAGGCCCGGGTGTCCTGAGTGTCGTGCACTCAGGGGAGGGGGGTTACTCAGCCCGGCCAGCACCCTTTCGCAGTTCGGGAGCCTTCGGGGGATGTCCACCTCTGGCTTAGGCCGGCTCCCGGGGGTCGGACATCCTTCTGGCAGTCCAGGAGCCCTCAGGGGAGGGATTTCCACCTCTGGCTTAGGCCTGCTCCCGGGGATCGGACATCCTTCTGGCAGTCCAGGAGCCCTCAGGGGATGTCCGACTGCAGCTTAGGCCCCCTTCAAGGAGCAGACCTAAGCCGCATTCAGACATCCTTAGCACTGCTGAAGAGGTGGGAGAGGCTCCCGCCACCCCTGCTGCGCTCGCAGCCATCAGCCCAGCTTGTGGCTGAGTGGGGCTTCCCCTGTGTTAGCGTACTGAACAGCAGTGGGCAGCTCCTGCATTGAGCATCTGCCCTCTGGTGGTCAGTGCGCATCATAGTGGCCAGTTGTTCCACCATTCGGGTCAATTTGCATATTACCCTTTTATTATATAGGATAGTGAATGCAATGACATCTTTCAGGTACCCTGATTTTAGATATTTGTAAGTTTTGTTTTTTGTTTTTGTTTGTTGTTTTTTTGCATGTGTACATCTGTGTGTGTGCTCTGGGAGATGTATGGGGGATGTGAAGAATGTCTGTGTGTGGGGGCGTTCTATGGTGTGAATGGAGGTGACACTGGAAGAGGTTTTGGGGTGTGAAAGGGGTCACTAGGGGACCTAGGAGTGTGAGGGGAGAGGAGTAGAGAGACACCCACCTTCCTGGCTTCCACACCCCGGAACCCCTCTTCATCACTGAAGAGACTACAGTGTCTTGGATAACTTTGTGTGTATTTTTGGGCATGTCTGGGAGTGATTGTGAGGATACTGTGAGTTGCTGTGGGACATCTTTTGGGAGTGTGAGTGGGGCGACTTTGGGAGTAACTGTGGGGGTGACTCTAGAAATGATTGAGATGATTCTGTGGTGTGACCTCAAGAATGTGTGTGGGGGTGTCTCGGGGTCATCTGTGGGGTGACCTTCGTATGCGTAGTTGATTAGGGGGGTGTCTGGGGGTGACCTTTAGGGTGAATGGGGGTTGATTTGGGAGAACTCTGAGGGTGTGAGTGGGGATGACTTGCAGTTTACAGGTTCCCTGGTGGGTGATTTTGTGAGAGTCATATTTTGGGGTTTCTAGGAGGTGACTTTGGTGATGGGAATGGGAGTGACTTTGAGGACATCTGTAGTCAAACTCTGGGGGGCCTTTGGGGGTACTGCTCAGGGGTGTCATTGACATGAGTTTAGAGGTTGACCTTGGAGAACATCTGGGGGTGACTCTGGGACAATCCTCCCTCCCTCCACTTCCCGCGTTCCCCCCAGTTCTCATCCACATGAGCATGGGCTTCATGATGCTGGCCTTGACCATATGTCTCATCCTTGTCACCACCATGGCCCTCTCCTTCTGGCCGGTCTTCCGCCGCCTGAACAAGACCGACCTTATCTTCAGTTTCCTCAGCTTCAGCATTGGTAAGTGTGGGCCTGGGGGATGGGGTGCCCTCCCCAACCCCAGCATCTGTGCCCTGGGAGGCGGATCTCAGAGTTTTCTGTCCTACGGTCACCTGGGTCCGTCTTTGACAGTCTCTCTCACAGTTCTCCTTCCTCTGTCTTTCTCAGTTGGGGTGAGTAGTGTGGGGGGCATCTCTGACTGTCGAGAGCGTATGTGTGTGTACGTGTGTCTGGAGGTTCTGGGGTACCTGTTTAGCCTAGTGTCCATCTCTGGCCCCACCCAAGCGCAGGGTTCCTGGTTATCCTCAGCATGACGCTCTTTGTAGCCAACTGCCAGGCCCTGAGACCAAAGCCACGTATTTCGTACCTGTTTACCTCCTACCTATGCTGGGGCAGTGGCGCCTTGATACTGTGGACAGGTGAGAGCGGGCTCCCAGGGAAGAATGGGCGGGGCCTCGGGAAGAAGGGTCGGGCCCGGGGAGAAACCTGGGCTGGGTCTGGGGCCCAGATGGTGGTGAACCCAAGGAGGCGGGGCCTAGGGAAAGGGGGCGGGGCCTCTGCGGAACTGGGCGTCCAGCCGCCTATCCAGCTCCTCCTGCCCAGGAGTCCTGAGCTACTTAAACTACGCGGGCATGTGGAGCCAGGCCTCGTTCAGCTGGGATCGGCGGGTGAGCTACTGGCGGTGGGCCTCGCGGTTAGGCTCCGGCTCTGTGAGGCACATGTCCAGACAGTCAGACTCAGACCGCAAGTCCAGTTCGCTCCCGGGCCAGGGGATCCCCGCCAAGCCTCCCTAAGCCATGGTTGCTCAGGACACGGACGGGTACCTGGGCCCCGGGGCGGGAATCAGACCTCCATGGAGACATGCCTCGCCCTCCGAGCGCTGCTGACAAAGCGGGGACCCTCAAGCTTGGGCCCACCCTTTGCGGCTCTGTTCCCGTCCAGAGTCCTCCCCTGGTCCCCATCCCAGAAGCCAGACACCGCCCCCTTCCGACCTGCACGCAGCTCCTGCCAAGGGGCCAGTGGGTGTGGATCTGCTTCCATCCTAGCGTGGCCCCGCCCCAATCCCAGATAGGCCACGCCCAGATCCCACCTAGCCCCCATCCTAGCCAGGCCACGCCCCCATCCTAACTAGGCCACGCCCCAATTCCAGATAGGCCACGCCCAGATCCTATCTAGGCTCCCCCCAATCCTAGCTAGGCCCCCCCCTTCAATCCCAGATAGGCCACGCCCCCATCCTACCTAGACCACGCCCCAATCCCAGATAGGCCCCCCAATCCTAGCCAGGCCACGCCCCAATCCCAGATAGGCCACACCCCTATCCTAGCTAGGCCACGCCCCAAAGCCGCCCTTCATCCTTGGAACTCCTTCCCCTCCGAGGGCCAGCCCCGCCCCTGGATGCCTCATCTTGCCCCTGGGCGGACACGACCCCCACCCAGCTTTTGCTGTCGCCCCTCCCCAGGAAGGCGTGGCTTGCCGCAGCGTCCCTCGCCCACCTTCCTGGCTTCCGCGCCACAATAAAATGTGGGCACCACCCCGCTCTCAGAGTCCGATCCTCCATTGCGTCCTTTCCCTCGGGGCAGGGTCGGGCCCGGCGTGTGTGAGAACCGGCCTGGAGTCCCGGCCTCCTCCTCTGCCTGTTTGTCTGCACCTGCCTCTGCCCCATCCTTTCCCCTGTCCATTGCTGCACGCCTCCCGCCCCAACACAGGGAGGGCGGGGAGACTCCAGCCCTGGGCCTGGAGACGGGGCGGGAGGGGGTGTGTGTGTGGAGAGGGGTGTCTGGGAGGCCAGATGACACCAGAACTCCATGCAAATTGGATGCATATTTGGTTTTAATTGGTGGGGGGGACGGTGCGGGGGTCAGGGATAGGGCAGAGGCATTCAGGCATTGGCTGCCATGGTCTTCTTGATCCAACCCACGAGGGGCAGAATTCTGGTGAAGACCCCGGGCGTGTTGGGTCGGGCGCAGGGGGTTTGGCCCCAGGAGGTGATTCCTTGAAGGACCCCGTTGCAGATCAGCGGGCCCCCGGAGTCACCCTGCAGGAGGGGGAGAGGGGGAGAGAGTGAGGTCAGTGAGGCGGGGGGCTCTGCCTGCAGACCCGAGTCCAGCTGTGGGGAGGGACGCACTTGTCTCTGGGGCCCACTCCCAGGAGGAGGTGGCAGGGTTCCAATAGGGGGACAGTGCGTGGAGTTCTAGCCAATGGGGGTGGGACACCAGGGCCCTGGAGGACAGTCCCTGCAGGGGGGAGGGGGAGGGGGCATCCATCCACGGGACCCTCCCACCTCAGGGCTCATCTCAGATGTCACCTCTCCCAGCTAGCTCTCTCTGCCCCGACTGTAAATGCGCGTTAGAGGGAGGAGGGCGATGCATGGGCCACCTGATTGGGGGTGTGAGGAGGAAAGGGGCAGAGGAGGGAGCTGGAGCACTGGGGAGGGGGCGGTATCTGGGCAGCCTTGGAGACAGATGCCTGGATAGCTCTCAGCCCCAGGCCAGAACCTGAGCCCCCCCCCCCCCCCCCCCAGGCCCAGGGGGGAGCAGGTCAGCTCACCGCACAGGTGTCCTTGCCACCCTCCAGGTGTCCAACACACATCATGACGTTCGTCACCTTCTCGGGGTGGGCTTCGGCACACACCTTGTTGGGCAGGAGTGTGAGGTCCACGCACTGGAGCTCATCTGGGTACTGGACTGCAGGCCAGGGAGAACATGGCTGTGGCCGGCGCCTCGTGGCTCCTCGGGTCTCCTCCCTCAGACCCCGGAGTCCAGGTCCCCAGTCCCCCACCCACTCCCGACCCCCCGGTGCCTGGGTTCCAGGCTGACATACATGGGTATGGGTTGGTGCTGCCCCAGCCAGAGGCGTAGCAGGTGCTCCCCAGCTTGGGGGCGCGGGTGGGCAGGGCCAGGGTCTTCACGGTGTCTGTGAGCTGCACGGGCTCGGCCAGGCGGAGCAGCATGAGGTCGTAGCTGTAGTCCTCCCCGGGGTGGGTGGTGTGGTTCTTCAGGAGGCTCAGGTTGAACCGAGGGTGCGGGAAGCTCTTACTGACCTGGACGAACTGCGCCCCGTCTTCCTCTTCAAACAGGTTGTGGCGACCCAGCCAGAGCTGGTAATTGCTGGGGGGAGAGGGGGACGCAGGGCATGAGGAGGGAGGAGGGGGAGAGAAGGGGGAAGGGGCAGGGCAGCATGGGGCTGGGTCTCAAAAGAGAGAGAGAAACGAGGAGGAAAAGGGAGAGAGCATGAAAGATTCCAAACCGGTGGAGACGATGATTCAAGGTTGATCGGGGACAAGGGGAGTGAGGAAAAGGGCTTGAAGCAGGTTCGGGGAATGAGCGAGCGGGAGGGAGAACAGAGAAAGAGGGAGCAGAAAGGGGGCGGGATGAGGAAGAGCCGGAGACGGTGAGAGACAGACAGAAGGAAGAAGCAGGAAAGAACAGAATGAGGGAGCAGAGGGAGAAACAGACACAGTGAGAAAGTGACGGAGGAAGGAGAGAGAGAGAGAGAGAGAGAGAGAGAGAGAGAGAGAGAGAGAAGGGGGGGCCAGGGGGAGACAGGGAGAGAGAGACCAGGCTGGGAGGGCAGGAGGTGGGGGAGCAGATGGGAGGAGGGGCCTGCGCCCAGCTCGGCAGCAGCTGGGGCTGCGGGGCTGGTTCCCCAGCAGGCGGGTGGCCTGGCCCCGAGCCCAAGGTCAGCGTCCCCCTTCCCTCCCCAGCACCTTCCCCTCCTCTTCTCATTCCTTCCCCTTCCCCCATGGCCCTCAAGGCTCTCACACAGCCCCACCGGAGACCAGCCCTTCCCCGTGGGGCTCCTGGGTGGCGGGGCTGGGCGGTGTGAGAACATCCCTCCCCCAAAATGTTGGGGGTGACCCTCCCTTTTCCCTGGGGGTCCCCTTCAGTCCCATGCTGGGGGGTGTGTGTGCACAGTAGTGATGGGGAGAGGGAGTGAGGCAGAAACTCAGAGAGAGAGAGAAGAGAAGAGAGAGGAGAGAGGTCTAGGGGAGGGACAGAGGCAGACTCAGGCGGCCGTGGGAGGGCTTTCTGGTCAACCAGTCCCAGCCCTGTCTCTCTCCTCGTGACCCCGGACCACGACCTGTCCTTTCTGCGTCCCCTGAGGTCATCTGAAGGGACAGTGCTGGCTGCCCAGTCCTGTGGTAGCACAGATACCCCCAACCCCGCCCCTCCCCCTCCCCCTTACTCACTCGCTGATGCAGTGGGCAGCCGTGAGCACCCACTGGGGGTCCACCAGGACGCCCCCGCACTCGAAGTGGTTGTAATGGTACAGGGCCGCCTGCCAGGGCTGGGGTTTCTTGCACTCCCAGCCTCCGACGATCCGGGACTGGATGGGGGGCACGGCGCCTGCAGAGGGGGTGCTGAGTCAGGGCGAATGGAGGTGGCCGCGGGGCCAGGGGACTGGACTGGGAGAGGGGGCCAGGCTATGGACACGCAGGGACGCAGGGGTAGAGGGCCCAGGTCTGAGGACATGGGCAGGGGTGATGGGAAGGGCTCAGGATCCTGAAGGCTCTGAGACTGTGTGTGTGGGGGGGGCGGTGAAGGGGGTGGTGGCTGGACCTGGGTGGGAGGATGTTCTGCTGAGAGCAGAGCTGACCCCATCAGGTGCGGGTGGGCTTTGTGGGGGTGATGGGGGGTCTTGACCTGGAGGACAAGAGGCTGTGGGTTCTGAGAGGGGAAACCAAGGTTAAAGGCCTCAAGAGAGGGGCTCAGAGGCTGGGTGAGAGGATTTGGAGGGTTTAGGGGCTTCCAGGCTGATGAAATGATTAGGGACCTTTTTTTGGGGGGGGGAGGTTGGGCTTTCGGGGCTTCTGGAAAGGGTATGGATTTGGGGAATCAGGTCAAGAAGAAGCACCTGGGGAATGTGGGGTGACTGGGGCTCCTGGTTGAGAGAATTCGGGGTTCCAGGCCAAAGAGTGGCCAACAGGGTCTGGCTGGGAGAGGGCTCCTGTAGAGTTTGGGGTCCTGTGACCAGGGCATGGCATTCTAAGGGGGGTGGGAGCCCCGGGACAGGGCTGGGGTCAAGACTGGGCTCAAAAGGAGGGAGAGCCAGTGATAATCATTCTGG
>NW_005370276.1:2381804-2384566 GCF_000412655.1 Myotis brandtii
GAGTGACGTTAGGACAGGAATGGAGACAGAGGCATACCAGGGGCCAAGCAGCTGTGGGAATGCAGGGAGGACCCACGTGATGTTGGGTACTTTGGGGCGGGAGGGGCAGGACAGCTGGGCCGGAAAGGCATATGGGATCCTGGGGAGGGGGGGTTGTCCCAGAAAACCAGAGCTGTGCAGGGGGTTTAGGGGCTACAGGGGGTGCAGGGGGAGAAGGCTCAGCTGGAGGAAGGATGGAGAGTCCACAGGGAAGGAAGCATGTGGTTGGGGGTGCGATGTTTCTCCTGGAGGACAAGGCCGGGGTGCTGGATGCGGGTCTCGGGGCAAAGCGTGAGGGAAGAAAGAGACAGTCACAGAACCCCCGTCGGAGGTGTCTGATGGCATTTGGGGGGTCCTGGGAGGATTGGGGGACCGGATGCCAGGGACTGGAGGACCTGTTTGAGGGCTGACAGCTGGAGTGGTAGGATTGGGGGACTCGGGAGCCAGACCGTTGGGCCACAGAGATCTGGAGGGGTGAGAGGGGGTGATCAGGGTCCCAGGGTCTGTTGGGATTAGGGGGGGGGTCCTCAGAAGAGTTGGAGTCCCCCAAAGAGCGAGACTGAGATGGCCCAGGATGCCCCCTTCATAGAGGGGCTGGGGCGGGATCTGAGGGGGGAAGAGTAGAAAGTTCTGGGGGGCCCCGGTGGGGGAAGGACTGTGGGTTGGAGGGGTGCAGGCTGGGGAGCTGGGTGGGGAGGGAAAGGACTTATTATCTTATATTGGGAGGGAAGGAAGGCGGCGTGAGAGGCAGGGCCGGCTCCCCTCCCACATCTTCCCCCGCTGGCTTACCAGTACTGGCCAGGGACAGAGCAAGGCCCAGGCCCAGGAACCACATGGCGGCAGAGGTGTCCGGGGGCAGGCAGGTGGTGAGCCAGGAGGGCCGCCCTGAGGAGCCTTTAAAAGCCCCTAGGGCCCCGCCCCTGCCCTGCTGGCACTCTGATCCTGGACACCTCCCCCCACCCTGCCTGTGAAGGGACGGGAGAACCAGCAGCTGCTGCTCTGAAGGGCCTGGAAGCCTGGGGGTGGGGGGGTGGGGTGGTGGAGGGGGGCAGCCAGGGCAGGGCCCGGAGCTCCTGGGGCGTTGATCTTGGGGACAGAGCCAGTGAGGATGTCATTGGCAGTTAGACCCGAGCAGAGCAAGGACGATGGGCCGGGTACAGCAGGTCACAGGGCGGAAAGCCCGGGTGCCTACCTCGCCCCCCCCCCAAACTTTCCTCCCCATTGCATCGCTCCCTGGTCCTGCTGTTTCGACCCCCACACCGAGGCCTCAGTCGTGTTTCAGCTCCAGGCCCAGCAAAGCAGCAACACCAGAAAAGTGAGGCCATGGCTGCCCGGCAGGACCAGCTGCAATAACTAATGACTCCTGACCCCAGGGCCAGCCAATCAGTGGAGACCGGGACCCTGAAAGGGCACACCTGGGAAACGGACGCATGTGCTGCTGAAACCCTCCCCTGAGGCCTCCCCTAAGATTGCTCACCTGCAGGAGAGAAAGAAAAGCCCTGAGGACAGAGGGCCCAGCTCATGCTCTCCCTCTGGGGCGCACACCTGTGCCTTTCCCTCCCCCCTCCCCCCCAGGCAGGCATCTCCTAACCTCTAAGGGACCCCATGGAACTTGCAACCAGGGGAGCAGTGGGCAATGGCAGCTCGTCCTGGGCTCACCCCTGAGCCCGTCGACGAGGCCCCCTTTTGTCTGACTTCTTAGTGAGCCAGAGCGGCCCCACCTGGGTTGCTTCTTCTATGCTAAGCCCTTCATTGTTTCACGAAGGGCATTTGCTGCGGCCAATACATTCTTGCTTGCTTTGCTGCACTTCATCTCTCTCTCTCTCTCTCTCTCTCTCTCTCTCTCTCTCTCTCTTTTTTAAAATATATATTTTATTGATATTTTACAGAGAGGAAGGGAGAGGGATAGAGAGAAACATCGATCAGCTGCCTCCTGCACACGCCCTACTGGGGATGTGCCCGCAACCAAGGTACATGCCCTTGACCGGGATCGAACCTGGGACCCTTCAGTCCGCAGGCCGGCGCTCTATCCACTGAGCCAAACCGGTCAGGGCTCTCCTGGCTCTTTGGTAAAATTGAAGCAGCTCACAGGGTCCCAGTCTCTGCTTTAGGCCAGGACAGGAGAGTATTTGCCTTTTTGCCATGGCTACCAGGAAGCCGGGAACCAAAACTTGAAAAAAAAAAATGTACTCATTCTTGACCATTTAGTCACGTGTGCGGAGATATAGAGTACTTCCCCCGTGCCAGGCCCTGTTTGAGTCAGTTCATATGAATTTCCTCCCTTAACCCTATGAATGAAGTAATATGAGGGCCCTTGCTTCACAGACGTGGAAACCGAGGTTGAGCCTTTTTCTCAGGGTCACACAGCCGATCGCATGTGTTGAGGGAACAGAGCCCCTGCTTTCGGGCCATTTCTCCTCACCTAGGGGTCAGGACAGTGGGTGGAAAGGAACCACATACATCGGATCTGGGTTCCCCGCCCAGTCTCTGGTTCCCATATCCCTTCATCCCCAGAAGAAAGTCACAGAAACGTTTACAGAGAAACTTGCACCAGTGCTGTTATCTTGGTGTTAAACAGGCGACCTTTGAGCACCAACATCAGACCGGACAAGCCCTTGGCTAACACGGGGCCTTGGACAAATGGGGTTTTTTGGAGGGGGGTGGGTGGTGGTGGCTGATTCTGTCCCAGGTCAGGATGAAGCGGCCATGGGAGTGTCTGCTCA
>NW_005370276.1:2384653-2385250 GCF_000412655.1 Myotis brandtii
GTGGGGGGTGGGGAGGCCACACACAGTCAGTTCCTCCTCATGGTGTCCCGGATCCAGTCCAAGTATCTGCACACTTTGGTGTAGACCCCAGGCTTGGTGGTGGTGTCGCAGGGGACATCCCCCCAGGAGACGACGCCCTGCAGGATGCCGCCACAGACCAGGGGGCCCCCGGAGTCACCCTGCGGGGAGAAGCGGAAGCTGGAGTGAGAAGCTGCGGGTCTAGCGTTCCCAGCCCCCTCGGAACCACCATTCACAATCTCAATCCACATCCAACCCCACCCCATCTTAACCCAACACAACCCAGGTGAACCCAACCAACCGGACCCCCACGCAACCCCACCCAGCCAGCCCATGTCCAGCCCCACGCCCACCCCACCCCAACCCCGACACCTTCCCCATTCAAAACGGAACCAGACCCATGCCCATGGCCCTGTCATTGGCGTCCTAACTCCAGCCCATGCCACCCCAAAGCCACCACCACATCGTCCACCCCAAACCCACCACGGTCTCTAACTCCAACCTCACCCCCATTCTAACTGCCCTTCCTTCTCCATCCCCGGACCCATCCCTAGTATCTTCTCTGGCCCCAAGCAAGCA
>NW_005370276.1:2385271-2385634 GCF_000412655.1 Myotis brandtii
CTATCAAACTCGGGCCCCTTCCTCTCCTCGGGGCGTGGCCCCCCCTCTTGGCTCTGACCTCACAGGAGTCCGTGCCTCCGCCTTCCACCCCTGCACACACCATGGTGCTCATGAGGTGCCCTGGGTAGTCCTTGCTACAGGACGAGTCCGAGATGATGCTGATGTTGGCGCAGTGCAAGGTGTCTGGGAGGTTCACTGGGGAGGACAGCGAGCCTTGAGCGACTCCCTCCATTTTTCAGGCCCGTGTTCTCTCCGCCCAAGAGCCCTGGGGGACAGGGTCCCCACGCACCTGGTGACTCCGGGCTCCCCGTGGTCTCAGACCCGTAGGCGGACACCAGGCCCCAGCCGGACACCAGGCAGGGC
>NW_005370276.1:2386681-2392130 GCF_000412655.1 Myotis brandtii
GCAGGCCGACGCTCTATCCACTGAGCCAAACCGGTCAGGGCTTCTTTCTTTCTTAAAATATATTTTTTATTGATCTCAGAGAGGAAGAGAGAGGGAGAGAGAGAGAGAGAGAAACATCAAAGATGAGAGAGAATCATTGATGGGCTGCCTCCTGCATGTCCCACACTGAGGATGAAGCCTGCAACCCGGGCATGTGCCCCCTCCGGGAATTGAACCCTGGCCTCCTGGTTCATAGGTCGATGCTCACCCACTGAGCCAGGCCGGCCGGGCTGTGTCAGAGTTCTTTTCCTTGCACCCTGCCCTCACTATGTATTTGTCACCTGTGCCTTCCCCAAACGTTGTATTGATTTTTAGGCACCGCCCCCTCTCCAGCTTTTACAACTTTTGCTTATTTTCCCCACAACTGTGGCCCTGTCCCTGGCCCCCACCCATTTGCCAAGGGGCTCTGGGAGGGAGGGGACAGGGAAGGGACCAGAGGAGGAGAAGTCCTCTGTCATTGGGAGTAGAGACAAGGGCAATGGGTACCACGCGGGCAGATGGCCACTTGGAACCAGCCATTCAAGGTCACTGAGCTGTCACAGGCATCAAATGGATGTGGCCACTCAATACGTATGACACACAGTCTTGGCTCCGGAGCTTGGACACCTCAGCCAAATGCAGTGTGTCATACGTACAAGGACACAGGCAAGACCACACAAGGTCATGGGCAAGGGGGCGGGCACCACGGGGCTTCCACACGTGGGAACTGATATGGGCAGCACTTGAAGCTGAAACTCACTTGCACCTACATGAGTTGCAGCTTCAGGAATCATAGACCTTACAGGGCCCTGCGGTTTAGCTCAGTGGATAGAGCATCGGTTGTCAGACTAAAGGTGTCTGGGTTTCATTCTGGTCAAGGGCACGTACCTCGGTTGCAGACTCAAAAAATCAATGGAGCCCTGGCCGGTTTGGCTCAGTGGATAGAGCGTTGGCCTGCAGAATGAAGGGTCCCAGGTTCGGTTCCGGCCAAGGGCACCTGCCTGGATTGTGGGATTGATCCCCAGGGGGGGGGGGGGCGGCGGGGGACGGGGGCTGTGTGGGAGGCAGCTGATTAGTGATTCTCTCTCATCATGGGTGTTTCTATCTGTCTCTCCCTCTCCCTTCCTCTCTGAAATCAATAAAAATATATTTTAAAAAAAATCGATGGAGCCTGGCCAGCGTGGCTCAGTGGTTGAGTGTTGACCTAGGAACCAGGAGGTGTTAGTTCGATTCGCGGTCAGGGCACATGTTCAGGCTTCGGGCTTGATCCCCAGTGTGGGCGTGCAGGAGGCCGCCCATCAATGATTCTCTCTCATCATTGATGTTTCTATCTCTCTCCCTCTCCCTTCCTCTCTGAAATCAATAAATATATATTTTTAAAAAATCAATGGAAAAATGTCCTCGGGTGAGGATTAACAACCACAACAAAATAATAATAAATAAGTCTTAAAAAAATTCACAGCACAGGGGTTCATATGTGTGTAGAAATGTAGACAGTTAAGATGTGGGCACGCGTGCCAGCATGCACACACACACTCACAGACACACTCACATACTCACAGACACACACACACTCACAGACAGGCTTGCAAACAGAAGACCCAGCGTGGGTTCGCACACACCAGGTCACAGGTGCTCACACTTGCACATGGGGGTCTGGACAGACAAGGTGGGGTCTTTAATAAAGGTACATGTGGAGCCCTAACCGGTTTGGCTCAGTGGATAGAGCGTCGGCCTGCGGACTGAAGGGTCCCAGGTTCGATTCCGGTCAAGGGCACGTACCTTGGTTGCGGGCACATCCCCAGTAGGGGGTGTGCAGGAGGCAGCTGAACAATGTTTCTCATCGATGTTTCCAACTCTCTATCCCTCTCCCTTCCTCTCTGTAAAATATCAATAATATATATATATCTTTTTTTTAAATACATGTGGATAGACACTGACATGTACTCAGGCCCCCCAAAACTTATTCACAGCCATGGGTCTCTAGTATCGTGGTTAAATTTGGAGGGATAGAGTTATACCCTCCCTCAACCCCCACCCCGCATCCAAACATATTATCTGTGAGTCTCTGAGCAAATTATTTGACCTCTCTGTGCCTCTGTTTCCTCATCTGTAAGATGGGATTGTTGTAAGGATGGGATAGGTGTGTGTGTGCGATGCCTGACATACGGTGACAGCTTAATAAATGTTAGTTATTTTAAACAAAGGACTCATAGATTTATTGATGCAGATAGAACGTGTGGATGTCCAGGTTGTGGACACAAATTTAAGCCAAAGTCAGTCAGATGTATGACCAGGCCCAGATCAAGATAGTCCAGGTCAAAACTGTGACTCAGGCCCAAGCCACTCTGTGGAGACTCAAAGGGCCATGTCTGGATGCAGGGTCTGGCCCTTCAAGGTCAAGGACACATGTTTCGCTGGAGACATATTTATCCATCTCTAGATCAGCCTCCAAGTCAGTTGCTTGGCGTTCAAGTTGAACCTGAACCAAGAAAAAGTCCCGGAGGTACAAGAAGGAGCCGTGGGGGGCTGGGGGCTGGGGCTGAGGACCTGGGGGAGAGCGTCACTCATCACATGTGTGGGTACCTGGCTCACACATAGATGAGCAGGATCGTGCACGCCCCCTCCCTCCAACAGCACCACGCACCAGGACACCCACGGGGATGTTTCAAGGTCACCGGACCGTGACTCCCTACACTGGGCAACATGCATGTGACCTCAAGGTCACAGCCAGGCACACAATGCCACCCACCCTGGGGCAGGATTTCACCGCCAAGATCAAATGCCCATGCTCTTGGCCCTCTAGGGTTGGGAGCTGGGCCAAGGGCCCTGGCAAGGCAGGGAGAACTGGGATGAGGTGGACAAGGGAACATGACTTAACAAGGGAAGGGTGGGTCGTCCTTCGGAGAAGGGCAGAGGGTGCCGGCTGAACAGCTGGGCACCGAGGCCGCACCTGGCCAGTCCCAGCCGGAGGAGGGTGGGGGGCGGGCAACGGGGCGCAGCAGGCAGGCGGGGAAGAGAGAGCACGGACAGAGCCCAAGGGGATGCTGGCAGCGGGTCGGGGAAGGGGAATGAGGGGAGGTTGGAGGCCCCCCCCTGGGGCGAGAGGGTCAGGTGTGTGAGGGAGTTCATGAAAGTCCACCCTCGACTCCCCCAGGGTAGAGGCATCAGGTTACAGTTAACTTCTTCACGGGTGGCAGGTGAATGTGGGCAGGAGTGCTCCTGCCACCTGGGGTCACCTTGACCTGGTGGCTGCCCCTCTCTGAGTCACAGGCCCCTCTGCTGCCAAAGGAGGCCCGTGGCCCACCCCGCGGGGATGCTGCCTGGATCAGGTGACCCTCCCTAGCGCCGAGCGCCGCGCCTGGCACGTGCTGAGCGCTCGGCAAGGCCAGCGCATTCTCACAGGGCCCTCCTGGCGCCTCCCACACCTGTTGCTCTCTCCAGGGGACAGTGGGGGAACCTGTCACAGACGTTGAGTGACCAGAAAGCGGCAGGGTCAAGAGAGGAGCAGCCCCCAGAACTGAAACCCGGGTCTGTGCCACCCCAGGGTGGCTGTGTCTGTTGTGATGGGCCGTGAGAGGCCCCACGTGGCATGGGGACTCCACGGCGGTACCCCCCCACCCTCCCACCCCCCACCCCGCGCCTGACAGCTGTCGTGATGGAGTGAGGACTCAAAAGATATTGGCAGGTGGCCGAGGTGGGGCAGGGGGGAGGGAGGAAACCAGTCCTCAGTTGGTTTCTGGGTACGGGAGGGGCTGGCAGATTGCAGGGCCTGGATATGCTCAGGATGGGGGAGTGTAGGGAGCACCCCCCTCCCACAGGCCGGTCCCCACCTGGCCCGGGCCCCCCTCACCTGCAGACATCAGCAGGAAGGAAGAGACGAGCAGCCACATTGTAGAGGAGGGACCGGGGCTCTGCTGAAGTCTGGGGGAGAGGAGAGAGTGAACCGGGGTGAGGCTGGCTCCTCCTGCCCCCATCGGGACCCCTCGGGCCGCTTCAGACACTTCTTCTCGGCGTCCTCGTTCCCCACCCCCAGCCCCAGCCCGCTCTTCCTCCCGGGGAATCCCCTCTGTGACGGGTCTGCCATTCCTTCCAGGTGCCCGCACGGCCTGGCAGAGCCCAGCACCGTCCTACCTGCCTCTAGACCAGTGATGGCGAACCTATGACACGCGTGTCGCTCGAACTCATTTTTTTGGTTGATCTTTCCTTGTTAAATGGCATTTCAATATATAAAATCAATCTCAAAAATATAAGTCTTTGTTTTACTATGGTTGCAAATGTCAAAAAATTTCTATACGTGACACGGCACCAGAGTTAAGTTAGGGTTTTTCGAAATGCTGACACGCCGAGCTCAAAAGGTTCGCCATCACTGCCCTCGACCTCTCTCCATGTCCAAGGTCCTGGCTCAGGATACATTCTCTCCCCAGACCCTGTGCCAGGTTCCTATCCAGCCTCTTGGGTCCTCCACACCCTCCCCGAGTCGGTTCCTCAACTCAAGTTCCCAGCCTAGACGACCCTGCAGGGTCTTTCTACGCCTGGAGTTGACCTCGTCCGATTCGTGCTCACAGCTCGCATGAATCTCACTGCCCCCAGGATAAAGTCCCAGCCCCCCGGCCTCACTGTCGAGGACGTGATGGCTTCTCCCCTTCCGGCCTTGCTGGCTGGGTCTCCCATGACATAATGTTCTAGACCAGGGGTCCTCAAACTTTTTATACAGGGGGCCAGTTCACTGTCCCTCAGACCGTTGGAGGGCCGGACTATAGTTTAAAAAAAAAAACTATGAACAAATTCCTATGCACACTGCACATATCTTATTTTGAAGTAAAAAAACAAAACGGGAACAAATACAATATTTGTATTTGCATGGGGCCGCGGGCCGTAGTTTGAGGACCCCTGTTCTAGACACAGTGGATTCTTCCGTTTTCCTTCCTGCAAGTTCATGCCTCCATGCCTCTGCTTGGGCTGTTCCTCCTTCCAGCTATGCCATTCCCTTCAAGGTCCGCTGCCTCCTGGAGGCCTTTTCTGAGCTCTCCCAGGCCGTGGTGTCTGCCTCCCCCGCCAGACAGAACTCCCTGAGGGGGGTCCCCAGCACTGCCTGGCAGCCTCCCAAATTCCTCCTCCAAATTTATATTTCTCCCTGAGGCTCCGCCCCACGTCTGGGAGGCCTTGATTCCTAACAGGTATCTCTCCTGGGTCCCACAGTGCCTGTTCTGCCTCCGTCACAGCACAGATCCCCAGGGGTGCTCAGGGTGGGTTCTCTCCGTGGCCCCTGCCCTGCCCAGCCTGGGGCCTGGCACCTGACACACCTCAGGGAGTTGGGCTGCGCTGGCTTGAACCCGTGACAACTCCTGACCCTGTTCTTGGCTTTGGTACAAGTGCATTCAGGGACATCCTCCAGAGTCTCTCCAGCCCCCTCCCTGCATCCCCATCT